>NC_058130.1:387313318-387397622 GCF_016433145.1 Gracilinanus agilis
CTCTCTCTCTCTCTCTCTCTCTCTCTCTCTCTCTCTCTCTCTCTCTCTCTCTCTCTCTCTCTCTCTCTCTCTCTCCAGTTCAATTTCCTTCCTAGTGAATGATTTTGGCATTGATTTCTATTTTCTGGGTCTTGCCCCACAATGATCTTTCCACTTTCCAAAGAAAAAAGTATATACTACAACTTTTGGTGTTTTGATATCCTCCACCATGAATAGTTTTCTCATTTCATATTCATGGGTCACATCTTCCCTCTGTGCTTTGAATGGAATGTATAGGGTAGTCAGGGAGGACTGATGCCTCCTGTAGCGTAAGGGTTTGCTGAGCCCTTTTCAGGACTGCTTATTCACTTCACTTTTGGTGTCTACCTTTCAACCAACCTCACCTGTGGCTCCGGGTAAGCTGTAGCACACTCAGGACCACCACTCAGTAAAACCATCTCAGTAGACAGGTAAAACCAGTTTGAGAGTAACCAACAGGCATCAAACCCATTGGTGTTAGGGAGATGTCTATCCCAAGCATGTGAAGACCGCCGAATGGCAGAATGTGCAGACTAGGACAATTTGTTCCAGTGACCAAGAAGGCACTGTGGAGTGCCTAGTGGTTGGTTAGATATGGAAGCTGCCAAGGTTATCCATTGTATCTTCAACCATCACCAAGTCATCCTAACTTTTGTCCTACCACTGTTCTTCTATCACTCTGGAAGGGAGAGTCTGATGGCTTTGTGCAACTCTGCCTCACCTAAATCTAATTCATGTGCAAGTCAAGATATTGCTCCATGGCATCATTGGTCCTCTTGACATACAAAGGAGGAACAACAATAACCACCCTTTGAAGACTGTGACATTTTTTAAAATTCCCATAATGCTGAACACACAGTAGGAATGCCTTAAGTTCTGAGTTGATTAAAAAACCAAATTTATTGCCAAGCCCCAGAAATGGTAAGAAGCCATTTCCAAGCCTGTTTGAAGTAGTTCAGGACATCCATTTTTGTATAGAAACATCATCATGTAATGACAGTGACAACATTAATGATACTTCCTTGGGACAAGGAAAAATGATGAATAAAAGTTTGGACGAGAAGATCTCTAAGGTCTAGTCTCCAAATCTCTGTGATTCTGAGGAATCATAGTGCTGGGCAAAAATGAAAGAAAAGTGGAATGTTCTGACATCACTAACCCTGAACCCCCGGCAGGTGGGCAAGGAGAGAAAATAAACCCTTCCAGAAGGAACCAATTGGCTTCAGGCGACTTCTCATTTGCAGTTGCCCTACTACTGAACCCCTCATTAGCCTTCTGTTTTTAAAAATCGTGTTCGTTTTCCTAAGTCTAAGCAGTAACAACCTCAGCTTAATGATGTGGTGTCTGCTTTATAGAGGTCTGGGCCCAGAACTCTTCGGAGCTGCACTGTCTGGAGGCATTCTGAAAAGACAGGGCTCCCAGAGAAATGCTCAGAAAGGTTGGTTTCTCACCACTAATGGGCTGTAAAACTTGGCCTTCTGAGGGCCATGAGTTATTGGTTCAAACCTGCTGTGAGATGGGCTCCTTTTCTAAGACACGCTGGTGGAAAACTCTTTCATAGTATTTTAGGATATGAGTTGACTTACCAGTTTTGTTTCTTTTTAAAACTTGGTCAGGATTCTTCAGTCCTTTTTACTGGCCTGTCTTGGAGGAATATTCAAACTGGACCTTCTACTTCCTTACCAGTCAAAGGGAACCTTCCAGGCCCTATGTGCTCTATAAGGAAAGGGTTCATCTCCCATTCATACCTAATATTAAAAAGGATCTCAGAGGCTACTTAGTCCAAATCCCTCATTTTACAGATGAATAAACCAAAGCTCTCAGAGGTTAAGACTTGTCAAAGGTCACAGAAGTATTATAAATCAGAGACAGGATGTGAATCCAGGTCCTGTGACTGAGAAGGGCTGATAAGTGGTGATGGGGAGAGAGTTCTGGACCTGGAGTCAGAAAGGTTCATCTGGCCTCAGACACTTACTAGCAGTGTGACCCTGGGAAAATCACTTAACCCTGTTGACCTCAGTTTCCTCATCTGTCAAATGAGCTAGAGAAGAAAACGGCAAACCACTCCAGTATCTTCACCAAGAAAACCCCAAATGAGATCATAAAGAGTCAGATACTACTGAAATGACTAAACAGGAACAGCTACCTCTGATTGAGAGGCAGCATGGTATAGGTCAATGGTTCTGAAACTTTTTAGTTTTAGGTCTCCTTTCCCCTCCTAAAAATTATTAAAGACCCCAAAGAGTTTTTGTGTATGAGTTATTTCTATCAATATTCACCATTGTGATAATCAAACATCTTAGTATTATGAGGAAAGTGGTTTTTTACTTCACAGAATCCCCTCAAAGGTATCTCAGTGACCACCTCAGATTCCACTTGGAGAATTGTTGGTGTACAGGATAGAAGAATAAGACCTGAGCTAATTTCCTACCCAAGACACTTGCTGTGTGTCTGGGCAACTCATAATCTCTTTAGGCCTCAGTTTCCTCATCTATTAAATAAAGGAGTGGGATTTGATGCCAAATAAGGTTCCTTCCAGCTCGAAATCTGTCATCCTGTACTTCCAGAGTCTTTGATCATGATGAACATTTGAACAAGTCATTATTTTTCCCCTTGCTGATGTCTGTTCAGTTTTACCTTTGTGTGGCTTTCTCCCGTTGAGAGAGAGTCCTCATAGACAGAACCATTACCAGCATGAGATAATCAGTATTGATTAAGCACTAGTATTGATTAAGTGTGTGCCAAACTCTGTGCTAAGCAAGAGGAATTCAAAAACAAGCAGAAAGACAGTCCCTGCCCTCAAGGAGCTTACATTCTAATGGAGGAAGATAACATAAAAAGGGAGATGAAAAATAGAGGGGTGAGAAGAAGGGACCATCTTGGAAGCATACTAGAGAAAGTCCTGAACAAGGAGGGGAATGAGACCTGGCTGTCTGTCTTGGATCCTTAAATGGAGGGCCCAAGAAGAGCTGGCCAGTAAGAGCGATAGGATGCAAGAGTCCTTGTCTCTGATTTACCCCAGGGGCCAGAAATATGGGGGAGATGCCCTTCCTGAACAAGTGTTTTCACACTCCTTCCTCTCCTGCGCCCCTATTGCCCCTTTGCCTTGACTCTTTCAGTCATTTGGTAACTCAGGCAGTAGGCAACTGTTCCCTCTTTGGGTTACTGGCCACCTCCTCCCTTGGCATCCTTGGTGGGGCTCTTCATTTTGCTGCCCATGCTTCTGTTCTTCCCTGCCCTGCCCTGCCCTGTCTCCTCCTCCTCCATCCCTCTCAGGAACTAGACTGTCTTCCATTCTGATGTATCTTCTTCATCCTTGCTCAACTAGATTGGCTCCAAGTATGAATTTTGCTGGTTATGGCATTGTTCATGTAGGCAAAGTATGGCATTTTCCTCTCATTAGCTGGAGCAAGGAAGAGCCACGTTTTAAAACCATCCTGTCTTCCACACCCCTTTTTGAATATAGAAACAACGATTTAATTGGGGGCTAAGAATACATTCACTTAGCTTGACTTTTTTATGGGGTGTTTTAGTGAAATGTTTAAGCGAGTGTGAATGTGGCACAAATGCTTTCATTGTAGAAGTTGTGAGCTCAGAGAAACTGTGGCTGATCACATCATTACTACTTTTAGCTCCTATCCAAGGTACTTAGAACACAGTTCATTTGTGAGATCATTAGCAAAAAGAAAGAGACTGAATTGGGCTTTTATTTCCTGAATCCCAAAGTACTCCTCAGCTGGTCTTTTCTGGCAAATTTGCACAATTTCTTCATCTTCTTATTTCATTCCTTCATTGTTGTTCAGTTGTTTCAGTTATGCCTGACTCTTTGTGACCCTAATTTGGGGTTTTCTTGGCAAAGATACTGGAGTGGTTTGCCATTTCCTCCTCCAGCTCATTTTATGGATGAGGCAACAAGGGCCAACAGAGTTAAGTGACTAGCCCAGGGTCACCCTGCTAGTAAATGTCTGAGGCCAGATTTGAACCCATGAAGATAAGTCTTCCTTACTCTAAGTCCAGGGCTCTATAAACTTCACCACATAGCAGCCCCTTCACTCCTTCATAGGGTTCAAAAATGTAAAATTAAAAGGACTGTAGAGGTTGGAAGGCTTTAAATGCCATTTTGTTTTGTGTGTGTGTGTGTGTGTGTGTGTGTGTGTGTGTGTGTGTGTGTGTATTTTATCTTAGAGTCAATGGGGAGCCTGTGAACGCTGATGAGTGAGAGAGAGTGACACGGTCAGCCCTGTATTTAGAAAGATTATTTTGGCACCTGTGTGGAGGATTAGAGAAATTACAGAATGAAAATATCTGAACTGAATATTTAGCCCAGTTATCTCATTTTTAAAGGGGAACTAACTGAAATTCAGAGGTAGTAAAGTGACTTATTCAACCAAGGTTATAGAGCAAAAGCTAATGGCAAAACTAGGGCTAGAGCCTAGGAATCCTAACCCTCTCAATTGTACCACAATGTTTCTTCCTAGCACTAGAGAGGGTTCACCACAGTCATTCCAGATAGATGAGGTGATGGCCTGGGAAAGAGACCAGCATCTCTCCCTACCTAGGCTTCTTGGAGTAAATGGACTTTAGGGACTGCTTGAATTTTGCATGATTTATTCTTATCTAGCTAAAGAAAAGCAGGTGCCACTACTTCCCTTGGTAACTCATTCTGGTTCTTTGGAGGTGAGAAATGCTTCCTGATTTTTTCCCCTCCAGCACAATCTGCTGTGAATTAGGTTTATGTCCTCTTTCCCTCTCTCTGATAAAGATGAAGACCAACTGATTACCCTCATTTTGGGGTGGTTTTTGTTAATAAGGCTTTCCTTAGCCAGAGTAGATGTGTCTTTTATTGAGAATTAAAGATGATTGTTTCTTTCCTGAGAAGCAGGATTATTAAATCCAGGCTAAGTTTATAGAGCTGTTACGAGTTATTGGGTCTGTTATGCCCAAATCTGAGAATAAACAAGTGGGGAAACTCAATCTGCAAAACCAAGTTAATTATCATGTGTAGCAGAAAACCACTATGCTGGTTCTCTTTTTCCCTGACATCAGTTCGAGCAATAAATATATAGCTACAAATAGAACGACAGGGGGGCTAGCTGAATTGGTGTGAGGGGGCTTCAGCAACCTTCAGATGCATTCTAATAGAGCACTCAAGTGACACTGAGTCAATTGTCACTCTTGAAGAGACAGATGAAGACTTCTGAGCTTGGGCCAAGAGAGATGCTTGTGGTAAGCCAGGGAGGGCTTTTGTGACATTTGCCTTGCTAGTCCCAGGAAGTTTATTAAAATACTCCTAACTTAGCATCTTGGTCAGATGATATATATATATGAGACATGGATGGGGCTTGGCCTCAGTGGCATTGATTTGAATTATGGGCTGCCAAGGGGGAAAAAATGGTCAAAGGGAGCTTGTTTGCTCTTTGTTATTTTAAAAGCAAATATTTATTTTCTTTGGTAGGGTGGAGTAGAGTGCAAAGGGTCTGCCTTACTCTGTCCTTATTCTGCAGTTTAGGAGCTGGTCAGACAGGCTCTCCCTGGTCTTGGAACTTCTGAAGATACATCATAGTTTGTGCTACTTACTTCATCATCTATTGTCTCTTATCTTTCTCTAAGAATATGGTAAGGGTTGATACTATCTCCTCAATTTGATTGAAAGTAACGTGAAGATAGGAATTGTCCAGAGCTATAATTTGCAATATTTGAGCATAGCACAAACCATACCCAGGTCAATTGGCAAGAAAAGTGTCCCCAAATTAAGAGCAGCTCTTGGGGTACAAGGGGAGTGGTGAGGAATGAAATTAGATAGAAGCTCATCTAATGTGAGGAAATAAGGCTTAGGTAGCTTCCTCTTTTGACTAATTCTTTTTTTTAAACCTTACTATCCATATATGGTATTTATTCTATCTTTATAGAATTGATAACAAATATCAGTTTTAAGGCAGAAGAGTAGTAAGGACTAGGCAATTTAACTAGGCACTTTAACTAGGCAATTTAATTAGGTACTTAATGCTAGTTAAGTGACTTACCCAGGGTCACATAGCTAGGAAGTATATGAGGTCTTTTGACTAATATTTGCTAACTAAGTGCTAATGGACTGCAAGATACTTTCACTCTTCTCTAAAATCTGTTGCCCAAGGACAAAGCTCTGATTGTCTCACCTTAGTTATGCTTCTTAATAGTAAGAATGTTAAGTCTTATTAATACCCTCTTGCAATTCCAGTAGTGTCTAGCACAGCGCATCATGTGTAGTAGGTGTCCAATAAAGGTTTATTTTATTGTTTGCCCTTTATTCATATGGCCGTGAAAGAGGCACTGTTATATGGTTTAAGAGTTCTGGAGACTCTTAATGCTTACTAGTCATGTTATTCTGGGTAAGTGACTTTGAGCCTCAGTTTTTACCTCTTTAAAATTAGTCTAATGATATGCTAACTTACAAGGTTGTTATGCAAATCGAATGATATAATATTCTTTCTCTGGCTTGATTTCTTCTATCATTTTTTAAATGCATGCAAGAAAACAAACACACATTTGAGTTTATTCTTTTGAGAAGTGACCATTTTTCTCTTTGGAAATGGCTCTTATTCCTATGGATTTGCATCATTTCCATCTAATCTTAATACTGGTAGACTAATTTCCAATTGCTTCATCTAGTCATTGCAGATTATTCAGGTCCTTAGCCTTGTGTTGTGAAAAGAAAACGTCCAAAAACCAGGAGATCAAAGAATCATAATTTAGAGCTGGAACATTAAGATTGTAGACTTGACTTTGCTGCATATATTGCCTATGTGACCTTGAGCAAATGACCTCTCAGACCCTCTTGTTTTCTCATTGGCAAAAATATGAGGTTGGATTGGATGACCTCTAATGTCCCTTTCAGTTATATGAGTCTGTGATCTTTAGATTCTTCCCCTCTGCTATATGCCTTTTGATTACTTCTTTGGGAAAGCCATTTCCCTGTTTGGGAGCAAAGCTTGAGTGGGAGAAACTAAGAGATGAAATTCCAGTCTCTTCATTTTACTTCTTTTTAGCAGCTCTAATAACAGGTTTGGTGAGGGAGGAGGTTGAAATTAAAAACTGAAATATAGCTTTTTGATTATCTGTGGATTTTGGTTTCCGCAGTGTCAAATATCCCTCTACTTTGAAACACCTGGCATCAGTAGCATAGTATGTATATTATACATCTTTATCACTGCCATTCTAAAAGTTTTTTAGACTGTACCAGTATCCATTAACCTCAGGGATGGCTCTAGGCCAAATTGTATACTAGGCAAAGCTCACCTTTAGTGTCCTTCCATCCTTCAGAACATCTAAAAGTGGGAATTTATACTCAGCCATTTACTGACCTTTGGCAGGTTATTTCAAAACTCTTTTGGTCTCAGTTTCTTCATTTGTAAAAAGATGGGGTTGGATAAATGATGTATAAGACCTCTTTCAACTCTATCTCATGGGATCCTGTAAAATTACGAGGAGCTCTTACTCCAAGTTTTTCTCCCCAGGGGAAAAGCTTCAAATTTATTTAGAAATTTCCAAGAAGTTTTAGAATATTTCTATGAAAAGAATAACATGTATAGTCATGCATTTGTTTATTTCCTTCTCTAAGATGCAACTGCATTGTTTCATTATGGTGTGGAGCTTGCCTTGGACTATACTACTAGAACATGAGCTCTAGTTTGTCCTACCCAACTGGAAATGCTTCAAGTACAAGCCACATGATTGTCATCTGAAGCTTGGCCTCACTAAATTTGGAGCAGTTTGTCATCAGAAGCATCCCAATGTAGTAGACAGGGCACTGAACTTGGACTCAAAAGGATCTTGGTTCAGATTACACCTCTGACATTCATTAGCTATGGGTTATTGTTGTTATTCAGTTGTGTGTGATTCTTTATGATCCTCTTTGGGGTTTTATTGGCAAAGATACTGGAGTGGTTTTCCGTTTCCTTCTCCAGCTAATTTGACAGATGAAGAAACTGAGGCAAACAGGGTTCAGTGACTTGCCAGGGTCACACTGGTAGTAAATGTTTGAGGCTGGATTTGAACTCAGTTTTTCCTGACTCCAGTCCTGGTGCTCTATCCACTGAACCACCACAGCTATGTAATCCTGGGCAAATCATTTAACTTCTCTTTGCCTCAGTTTCCTTATTTGTAAAATCAGGGGGTTGGATTCAGTGGATTTCTAAGGCTCTAATCGGTTTGTAAATCTATGACTCCTTGCCTCATTTTGAGCATGCAATCCACAAAATCCCCAGAGCTGGCCACCTCAAGCCTGATGTGGTTGGGATCTGCCTCAGTAGGGCCAAGTTCTTACTCTGATGAAGTCATAGGTCCTTGACAGAATAAGTTTGGGTCTGTTTGCTTGTTGATTTATTTCTACATTTGCTTCCTGTTCTCTTGTTGCTCCCATGGTGGCTAGTTCCTGCTTGAGTTGTCTTGGTTCTAGTCCCAGTGGTCCTGCCGCTTTCTCCATCTGAGCTCAGCAGAACAGACTTTTTATTTTCCTCCAGATGCAGTTGAAATGGAGGCTGCAGTTTTCAGGGAAGCATAATTGGTTTAAAATTGTAGGTTTAATAATAATGATGCTGGGCTTAATGTAGTGCCTTTCATCCCAACCACTCAAATACTTGACAACCAGTAACTCATCAATCTTCAGACACCCCTTGGAAGGTGGCAGCTGGCAGGGAACTGAAATTCCCATCCTCCCCATCCAGGACCTCAGGCCATAGTGATGAGGTGTTTGCAATCCTCACCTGCAAGCCAGTGAAATTTATAGGCAACTCTGACTTTTCCAAGAATGATTTAATCAGATTCAATTATTCAGGTTCTTACTTTTTTGGAATTAAAGCTGGATTTAACTTAGATCATCTAGTTCTAATTTCAGAGGTGACAAAACTGAAGGCCCTAGAGGTTAGTGACTTGCTTAAGGTCACACAAAAAAATTCAGTTAAAGGTTGGGATTTGAACCAGAATCTTTGATTCTAAAGCCAGTGTCTTTTCACTATACTGTTTAGCACTATTGTATAAGGTCAAACAAGATTCCTTAATGGATACTGATACAGAAAATCTTGGTTAATTCAGTTTTTTTTTCATCTTCTCTCTTCCTCTTTGGTTCCTTTCTTGCTTCATCTTCAGTCTTGTGGAAGGTGGCCAAGGGAAGGAAATAAGCATTTATTAAGAACTTACTCTATGGTAGGCAGGGCTCAACTCTGGCCTCAGATATTTAGCTGTGTGACTATGGACAAGTTACTTAACACTGCTTGCCTCAGTTTGCTCTTCTGTAAAATGAGCTGGAGAAAGAAATGGCAAATCACACTAGTATCTTTACCAAGAAAATCCCAAAGAGGTTACCTAGAGTTGACTCTTCAACTGAACAACAACAAATGTGGCAGGTTCCAGGACTAAGTTCTTTACAGATATCATTTCATTTGATTTTCAGTGTAGCCCTGAAAGGCAGCTGTTATTATTCCCATTTTACAGTTGAGGAAATTGAGGCAAACAGAGGTAAAATGACTTACCCAGGGTCACATAGCTAATAATTAATTACCTGGGTCTGCATTTGAACTCAGATCTTCCTGACTCCTGACCTAGTGTGCTGTCCATTGTTTTATTGTTTTATTTTTATTTTATTGATTATGAAAAATTTTCCATGGTTCCATGATTCATATTCTTTCCCTCCCTTCCTCCATAGCCAACATGCAGTTCCACTGAGTTTTACATGTATCATTGATCAAGACCTATTTCCATATTATTAATGTTTGCACTAGGATGATGGTTCAGAGTCTACATCCCTAATTATATCCCCATTGACCCATGTGATCAAGCAGTTGTTTTTCCTCTGTGTTTCTACTCCCACAGTTCTTTCTCTGGATGTGGATAGTGTTCTTTCTCATAAGTCCTTCAGAGATGTTTTGAATCAATTGCATTGCTGTTAGTGGAGATGTGCTGTCCATTGTGCTACCTCACTGCCTCTGTGGAAAGCAGGGGATCTCAAATTTGGCCACCTCCTTGTAGAGGCAGTGGAAATGTAGCAGAAAGAGCACTGATTTGTTTATTGGAAGATCTGGGCTTGAGTCTAGCTCTGCCACATTCTACTTTTGTGACTGACTTTGGGCTGATTCCTGGTACACCTCAGAGTCTGTTTCCTCTGTTGTAAAAAGAAGGATAATTCATTCATTATTATTCAGTTTGCAAGTCACTGTGCCAGATACTGAGGATGTAAACACAATTTTGAAACAGTCCCTGACCTCAAGTTGCTTATATTCTTCAGGGTAAAAAATTCCTACCCTGCCTATCTCACAGTGAGGCTCAAAGGAGATCACATATCAAAGCACATTATGAACTTCAAAACTATCTGAAAATCTTAGGCACTGGTAGTGGTACTGGGTGAAAGGCTTGATGGGATCAAAATGGAATGAAGTGACTGAAATGAGTCTTTTAGACTGTCTATGCATTTAGTACACTTCTGCTCTTCTTCCCCCCTCTCCTTGGAGCTGATGTTGAATTGGCCACAGCACTATCGTGTTTACTTAACAATAAACTTAAGCCTTTCTGTAGCTTCATCTGGTCCAGTGTTTCTCTTTAAGTACATCGACCTTTTCCTTCAACAGCATTTGGTGTATTTCAAAAATCAGTAAAAATACCAATCTGCATATGTTATACAGTAGGCTGGATTTGGGTTGGACAAAAGAGGGCTTGTTCAGCAAAATCTCTGCACTTGGTGTTATAAAAAGCACAGTCTTGCACCCCCTGGAAGGATGCTGGTATTATATGATGTGGTGTCTTCTGCCAGCAAATTAGAGACAGCCCTAGTTAACGACCAGTTAATAGAAGCCTATAGTCAGAC
The DNA here is from genome assembly GCF_016433145.1 of Gracilinanus agilis. Lineage (NCBI taxonomy): Eukaryota > Metazoa > Chordata > Mammalia > Didelphimorphia > Didelphidae > Gracilinanus > Gracilinanus agilis. The sequence continues at coordinate 387,324,171 of NC_058130.1, forward strand.
CAGTTGCCCGGAGCTCTCTTTTTGTAGGCTTCCCAGGATACACCCTTTGAACAAACCAAAGAATTTTTTTTCATTCGTGGTCTTGTGGCTGGTCCATTGAAGGCAACAACCCATTTGTGCTGGTTTCTGAACTGCCTTGACATTGACCACTCCCTTTGGTTGGCTTTTTGTTTGTGTTTGAAGAGGGGAAAACAAGTATCATGTGACAGGGAGTTTGTGGGGAGAGGATGAGAAATGTTAAACCTGAGTGGAGGTATTTGAAACATCTGGAGTTGATGTCTGCATGACTGACTCTAATAAGCATTTTTGAAAAAGCAGGCTCTTGAGTTTGAGCATGGCACAAGTTACTCAGCCTGTGAAATACGCTGTTTTGTAAGAATCTCTTCAGGGTACCTATGCCACAAGAGTAGATTCCATTGCCTTATTTTCTCCTCAACAGTGTGCTTTGACTCTCTCCACTATCCTGATCAAAGATGACTAGAAATCAACCACTTCAGAACTTTGACCATTATGTCTTAGGTGATTTTTGTGTGGTGAAGCACCCTCTGTATTATATAACTCCATCCAGTGTTATTCCTAGACATCTTCAAAAAACTTCTGGCTTAAAATTAAATGGTAAAGGACAAACCACCCAAAGTTGACTTTTCCAAGGCAAATTGCAACATTAATTCTTTCAGTCTCTTTTCTCTTTCCTCCATCTTTTGGCCTTCCCCAACAGTCTTTCCTTAAGCCCTCTTTTCTACTTCTTCAAACAGAAAAATAGCTTCCAAATAACTGATCTTTAGACTGAAAACTTACTGCAATTTGGTGCTAGTTTATCTTCCAGTTTGGGATGCTTTACTGCTTTCTATATATTCTAGTCCAGACATATTGATCTACTTGCTCTTTCTTACATATGACCCTCTGTTTCCCTACCTCTACACCTTTACAAAGTCTACTTTGTAAAGTCAGGAAGACCAGAAACTTACTGTGTGACCTTGGAAAGTTACTTTACCTCTGTTTAGTTCAGTCTCCTCAACTGGAAGCAGCTGGATAGAGTGCCCGGTTTGGGATACTGAGGAACCTCATCTTCCTGAGTTCAAATCTGGCCTCAGACACTAGCTTTGTGACCCTGGGCAAATCACTTCATCCTGTTTTCCTCAATTTACTCATCTATAAAATGGTTTGGAGAAGGAAATGGCAAGCCACTCCAGTATCACTGCCAAAAAAGCCCCAAATGGGGTCCCCAAAAAATCAGATAGGACTGAAAGGACCAAACAATAACCTTTGTAACATGGAGATAATGGCAGCACCTACCTCTCAGAGTTGTTGTCAGGATCAAATGAACTGATATTTGTAAAGTACTTAGCACAAAGCTTGGCACATAGTAGGGGCTTAATAAATTCTTGTTTCTTCCTTCTTTCTTTGAAAGTCCAGTTCAAGAGCTACCTCTTGGTCATTTTTGATCCTTTTTGATATTGCCTTGTATTTACTTTGTACATGTTTAGTATTTATTTAAGTATGTACTTGTTGTTTCCTCCAATAGAATGCAAACCCTTGAGGGCAGGAATGCTTTTATTTTTGCCTTTTTATCCCCAGTGCCTAGGGCATTCCCTGGCACATTCCAGACACTTAATGTCATGCCCAGCTCCTTATCTTTACCTCCCTACTAGGTCAGCTCATACCCAGTTCTTTCTTTCCTCTTCATAGGAAACAGGGTTTTTATTTTTATGCCTGCTTTGCAGCCAGGGTCAGGGAGAGAAACCTAGCCTCTCAGCCTAGCAGGTCTCTTCAGTTTCTGAGGGAGCCTTACATTTTTTTTTAAGATGGTCATTATTCCAGCTTCTGTCCACCTCTAATGCATTCCAGATGCGACCCCCCCCCCCTCCAAAGTCCAACGCCTCTGGCTAATCTGATTCTTTGCTTCTGGTCTTTGTCCCTGCTGGACCTAAGATCCCCCACCTTTTAATTTCAGATGCCTCCAATTTGGGGTCATTCAGGAGAATGTAAGCTCCTTGAGGGCAGGGATTTTTTGTTTTGGTTTTGTATCACCAAAACTTAATAAATAAATGATTGTTGAATCACAATTGTATTGTTTTGCACAGAATCTGAGGCAGGTGTGGGATCTTGGAAGATCATTCCCATTTCTTTGAGCAAAGACTATCCTTATCATGAATTCTATGAACAAAATTTTCTGTCAGCATGTAGAAGTAACAAAGTGGAGAAGAGACTAATCTGCCTAATGGCTGGTGGTGGCATGGATGTATAAATCTTGGAAATAGGTCAGAATACTTCTTGTTGGGGAGGCTTGGATAACGTATATAGTAGGAGGTAGTAAAATAGTGATGGGAAGCCTGGATAGGCAGGGAGCCCAGCATGAAGGTACTAGGGTACCTAGGTAAGAGCCAAAAGGGAGGAGAGAGAGACAGACAGACAGACAGAGACAGACACAGAGACACAGAGAGACAGAGAGAGAGACAGAGAGAGAGTGTGTTTTAGGGTCAATGTGAGAATTATAGAAAAGATGTTAGAGAAAAATATAACTTTACCCACCATGCAATTTTGTCTAAGCTTTACCTTATATCATCTATATTTTCAATTACTCTTATCCATCATTCATAGATTTTTATAACTAAAAGGACCCTTGGAGATAATTTAATCCAACCCCTTTATTTAATAGATGACAAATTTGAGGAAGAGGAAAAGTGAAATGACTTAACCCAGGTCCCCTGATCCCTAGTGCCCTCTTTCCACTCTATGAAACTACCCTCAATATGAGCTTGTTTGCTTCCTAATACTTAGAATCATGTCCCCTTCCTTCCTTCCCTGGTGCTGCCTGACACAAAGTTCATAGTCTGTGGTATCATTGTGTTAGAACATTTTCAGGTGGTGCCCTACTTGGAAATCTCTCCTACTTTTATTGATGAGGCAGGCAGACAGGAAGCCATGGTTGCAGGACTCGGGAGATCTGGCATTTCCAGGATGGAAGGCTTTGCTCCCTCCTAATCAGTGACAGAGAGAGAGAGAGAGAGAGAGAGAGAGAGAGAGAGAGAGAGAGAGAGAGAGAAGATAGACAGACAGACAGACAGAGACAGAGACAGAGAGAGAGACAGACAGTCAGACAGAGACAGAGACAGAGATAGAGTGTTTTGAAGCAGTAGTTCCTGTCACTGGCTGGCTAAGTTGTCTGCCAGAAGGCTATGTCCCTGGATGCTCTGATGCTCACTGATAGGTCAGTGACATTAGGAAAAAGGGTCTCATTTTTTATGTGTCCCATCACCAATTCTGGAGCCCCATAAATACAAATCTCTACATGGGGCCCACTCCTACGTATTAGTTGTGATGGTGTCAGAGGGAGGGATGTGGATTTAGTGACACAGAGTTGATTGTAGTCATCTGGCTTTTTAAGCTGCCACCCAGGCTATGATGCTTTTATCTCCATAGGCCAGCTCTTCTAGATTACAAAGGGTAGTGAGGTGAGAAACTAGATATCTGAGAGACTGTCCTCTTATTATGTCTACCCCCCCTTAGCTATTATAAGTCTACACAGCCTTTGCTTATTCTGTCTTCTGTTGCCACAAGCTGTGTTCTCACCCCTCCCCAGGGCTAGGCTGGCTCTCTGCTTAGTTAGGTAGGCAGTCCTTCCCCTGGCGCTAGAGGGGAGAGGAAGAAGGTCAGTGGAGGCAAATAGCCTGTTAGACGTAGTGGCCTCAGACTGGCTTTGTTGGTGAGGCTAAGAACAACAAAGCTGTTGATGACCTTGCTCAAGCCTCTTTACTTTGACCTTCAGTGTCTGCTTCTGTAAAATGATGGAGTTGCTTCAGGTAGTGGCTCTCAAAATAAGGGTTCAAGCACCTCTAGGTGTCTCCAAGACCTTTTTAAGGGCTCTAAGAGGCCAAAGTTATTTTCATAATACTAGTAAGACATTTAAAATACCTTTACCTTTTCTAAATCCATATCTGCATTAGTCTGGGTTTTTTTAATATACTTTAACCAAAAGAGCATATCACAATATTGTGAAAGCAGAAGCAGATATAAGAGTCTAGCTGTCTTCTATTAAGCCTGCCATTAAAGAGGCAAAAAATATACAGAACAATGTTGCTTTTCTCACTAAATGTCTTTGTTTTGGAAAATATAGCTATTTTCATAAAAGCTATGTTATTTATGTTAACACATAATGGGTTTGTTATTGTTATTTTAAAATTAATTAGTAAGTATTTAAAATCTATCAATTTTCATTTCTAACATGTTAAGTAACAATAGGAGCCAGGTAGGTGGCTCAGTAAATAGAGTGCTCAGCCTGAATCAGGAAGTCTCCTCTTCCTGAGATTAAATGTGGCCTCAGACACTTACTAGCTGTGTGACCCAGGGCAAGTCACTTAATCCTTTTTGCCTTAGATGGCTGATCTGCCAAATGAACTGGAGAAGGAAAGAGCAAAGCAACCTAGTATCTTTGCCAAGAAAACCCTAAATGGGATTGTTAAGAGTTGGACATGATGAAAAGTGACTGAACAATAACAAAAGTATTACTAGATATAACCCATGTAAACAAAAGTTCTTTGAAGACCTCAATAACTTTTTTAAAATAACATTCATTTTGTTGTTTGCAACATTTAAAATATTAACATATTCTGTTAATTCCCTCTGTCCCAGTTGTTAAGAGCATAAAGGGGTCCAGAATACCAAAGTTTGAGAGCCACTGGCTCACATGATCTCTAAGGCTGTAATGTCTCTCTAGTCCCTCTAATCCTGGCATTCTGTGTATGGCTGCCGTTGCCTCAGAACGGATCCGTGGGTTAGTTCCATCTGTCTTCCTCCTTAAGGACACCGGGCATGATGGTCATTTAAAGCATTAGGAAATTTGCCTCATCACATTAAGCCTCGGTCACCAGCTGGATCTGCGTTTATTGGCACTTTGTGTTGTCATTCCGAAACGAATCTGTTGATTTCCAGTTACTTTTTATCTGGGACAAAAATAAAACAGGAGACAGGCAAGTGTCGTACACGATGACTTTGAGGAGGGAAAGAGAGAGGGGTGGCAAGTGGAGTTTTTCCCCCATTTGGCAAAGTCTCTGAACTTGCTTTTGTAGTTTAGAAAAAGCTGAATGTTTTTTCTGTTCAGAAACTTTTACAAAAGCTTCCCCAGAGGGATGAGTAACACAGACTCCCTCACCTGATCCTCCTCTGCTCTGACTCATTCCCTCAACCTGACTCCACACTACAAATAGTAGGCATTCTTTGCAGCCCCTGTCGACTGGGATTATCAGAAGTACCTTTAGCACACTAAGCCTCTGAGCATTCCCAGTAACTTTCCAAGACTCTATCTAAGTTATACTTTGCCAAGGGAGTTTCCTCACTGGTAGGTCTCTGTATCAGAGAAATCAAAGGTCCGGACAAACCAAGAACCCCCCAAATAGAAACCACTAATAGGTCTGGCACAGGGCAGCTGGGTGACTCAGTGGATAGAGTGCAGGGCTTGCAGGCAAGAAGACTCATCTTCCCAAGTTCAAATCTGGCCCTCTGCACTTTCTACCTGCATACCCCTGACAAGTCACTTAATCCTGTTTGCCTCAGTTTCTTCCTCTGTAAAATGAGCTGGAGGAGGATATGGCAAACCATTCCAGCATCTTTGTCAAGAAAACTCCAAATGAGAACATTGTACACAGAGACTGATACACTGTGTTACAGTCAAATATAACAGATTTCTCCACTAGGAGCAATGCAATGATCCAGGGCAATTATGAGAGACTTATGAGAAAAAATGCTATCCAGATCCAGAGGAAGAACTGTGGGAGTAGAATCACAGAAGAAAAACAACTGCTTGAACACATGGGCTGATGGGGATATTATTGGGGATGTAGGCACTAAATGATAACTCTAGTCCAACTATCAATAATATGGAATTAGGTCTTGATCAATAATACATGTAAAACCCAGTGGAATTATGCGTCGGCTAAGGGAAGTTAGGGAGGCTTGGGGAGAGGGAAAGAACATGAACTATGGGAAAATATTCAAAATTCAAATTCAAATTAAAAGAGAAAACTCCAAATGGAGTCATGAAGAGTCAGACACAACTGAAACAACTGAACAACAACAGTAGGTCTAGGAAGGAATGGATCATTAGTTTAAATGAGCCCATTTTAATTCAAAAATTAGAAGAGTTTGTTTTTTCCCCACTGAAAGTAATGTTACTTTGATGGATCTATGATTTCATAGACGTAGGTTTTCACTAATGTAGGCTCTTCTACAGCTCAGGTTATAACCTATCTGTACCTTCTTAACTTGAGTTATCATAGTCTTTGTCTCTAAGTCTCTTATGAGGGAGTCATCCAATTTATGCTGGACATCTTCCCTCTTCATCTCTTAACATTGTGTAGCTACCAAAGGTGCCTGCAGTCTGTCCTTCATATCGTGCCTGGCCCATAGTAGGCACTTATTAAAGCTAAGAGGTGCAGTGGAGATAGCGAAGCCTGAAGTCAGGAAGACTCATTTTCCCGAGTTCAAATCTGGTCTCAGACACTTATTAGCTGTGTGACTCTAAGCAAATTATTTAACCCTGTTTGCCTTCGTTTCCTCATCTGTAAAATGAACTGGAGAAGAAAATGGCAAACTCTTTGCCAAAAAAACAAAAAACAACTCTAAAAGTAGTCCAAAAGAGTTAGATATGATTGAAACAACTGAACAATAACAACTTGATTGTTATCCCACCTCCTTTTCTGGTACTATATATCTCTGAAAATATTTTTATGCCATTTCTCCGGTATAAATCTTAGGGAGAAACACTCCATCCTTCCTCCACACACACATACAAAACCCCCAACTCCAGAATGATCATAAATCTAGAATGGGAAGGGCTCTCATCCAATGTCCTCATTTTATAGATAAGGAAAGTGAAGCCCAGGGAGATAAATGACTTGTCCTAGGTCACATCTGAGTTGGGTTTGGACCCCAAGTCCTCTGATTCCAGAGTTAGTGTTCTCTCCAGTGTGTGTGTGTCACACACAGCTTCACATGAACATTCATCCTTCTGACAAAGTCTAAACACCAACCTTTCTCCTACTACTCCCTTTGTACATCTTGTTCTGGGTGCTTCTCACATTTTTTTTTTCTTTCGTTTTTCACTCCCTCCTCTCTCCTCCCTCTCCTCCTCTTCTCCCACCTCCTCACTCTGGTGTTCTCACCTTTCTCAGTGCCATCACATCTGCCTCCAGTATCTTCTAGAATCTCCTGTTGGAAACTCCATTAGTATGCTGCTGACAGCCCAGAAGCTGTAAGCCCCCGAACCAGCACTTATAATTATCAGCCGTTATTTTCTCTCCATGTATGCTGTTACCACCTACTCTCCCACCTTCTTACTGTATCATTTCCATTGTTGTTATTCCTGGGTTGTCAGAGAACAGCATGAACTAGTTGCTACAGAATCAGAGTGTATTGTGACCACCCTGCTCATAACCACAGTGGGTTTCAAAGGGAATGAGTTTGAACAGCTGTTATTGCACAAACACTCTGCTATTTGGGGAGGCTGCTGAAAGCAAGGAGGGGAGCTTCCAAGTGGGAAAAGGGAAGGAGCAATCTTTCGATGCATCGTGGGTAAAGCATCAATTTAGCCCCATCCTTTGACCCCTAGATCAGAGGCTGGTCTTAGGCATGGGGACAGGCGTTCATTGGTGGAGAAGCTCTCGAGGGGAAGGGAAGAGAGAGGCCGGCACATCTTGGTCATGCGTCCCTTTGGTCCATAGTTCTTACCGTGTCTTACTACTCTTCTAGAGTAGCATTCTATAGTTCCATTGGTTTCATGGGGCATACGGTGCCTCCTGAGACTCCGTCCCTGCCCTTCTAGAGCTTACAATTTTGTTAGGGAGCTCACTCTCGTGGGAGGGAGCAATATAAGACAGCATGTAATTAGGTGCTAATAGGAATGCATTTTGGTGTCAGAAAATGAGGGACAGGGGGCAGCTGGGTAGTTCAGTGGATTGAGAGCCAGACCTAGAGATGGGAAGTCCTGGGTTCAAATCTGGCCTCAGACACTTCCTAGCTGTGTGACCCTGGGCAAGTCACTCAACCTCCATTGCCTACCCTTACCACTCTTCTGCCTTGGAGCCAATACACAGTATTGACTCCAAGACAGAAGGTAAGGGTTTTAAAAAAATATATAAAAAGAGAGAGAGAGAGAGAGACAGAGAGAGAGAGACAGAGAGACAGAGAGAGAGAGAGAGAGAGAGACAGAGAGAGAGAGAGAGAGAGAGAGAGAGAGAGAGAGAGAGAGAGAGAGAGAGAGAGAGAGAAACAGAGAGACAGAGAAACAGAAACAGAGATCCTGTCCTCAAAAGCTTACAATCTAGTGGTGGAGATAAGACACATACATACACAAGTTACTCCAGCATAAATGGATCCTGACTTGACACACAGGTAAAGTGTGATGATTTTAATTTTAAAAGTCTATAATTAAAGTTATAATTGCGTGTGTCACATTACAAAATGAGAGCCTTCAAATCTTATGTCCCTTGTATATAATTATGTGTGGGGCTTCTAGATGGCTCAGTGGATAGAGAGTCAGGTCTGGAGACAGGAAGTCCTGGGTTCAAATCTGGCCTCACACTTTTTAGCTGTGTGTACCTGGGCAAGCCATTTAACCCCAATTGCCTAACTCTTACCCATCTTCTGCTTTAGAATGGACTCTTAGTAATGATTCTAAGGTGGAAGGTCAGGGTTTAAAAAAGAAAAAAAAAGCAAACTATATATATATATATATATATATATGTGTGTGTGTGTGTGTGTGTGTGTGTGTGTATACATATATATGATTAAGCTCCAGGTTATGTTATAAATAACTTCTGGAAAAAGATGGAGAACAGCTTGAGTGACAGATCGTCACAAAAGCCATGTCTGTCAATGTTGTCATATAGTGTATATAGTCTGATTGAGGTAGGAATAATGGGGCATGAAACTGAATATGCCATTTTGCTGTCCTTAACTTTTCATATCAGCTACCACTCATTATGCACTTCAGAACTCCTGACACTGCTTTAAAGGATCATACCTTATTTTTGTTTCTATCCTCCATTACTTCTATTGCTTCTATCTTCTATGTAAAACTTTCTTTTAATTTTTAATATAATTAATTAATTTTTTAAAAAAGAATATTTTTCCATGGTTACATGATTCATGTTCTTTCCCTCTCTCCAAACCCCACCATCACCATCCTCGTAACCGATGCGCAATTCCACTGGGTTTTCTGTACATCATTGATCCAGACCTATTTCCACATTATTAGTATTTGCACTAGGGTGATTGTTTAGTGTCTACATCCCCAATCATAACCTCATCTACCCATGTGATCAATCATATGTTTTTCTTCTATGTTTCTGCTCCCACAGTTCTTTCTCTGGATGTGGATAGTGTTCTTTCTCATAAGTCCCTCAGAATTGTCCTGGTTCGTTGCATTGTTGTTAGTAGAAAAGTCCATTACATTAGATTGTGCCACAGTATCAGTCACTGTTAAAACTTTCTTTTAAAAGCTTGAGTTGATCTGACCTCAGACATGTCCTAGCTGTGTGACCCTGGTCAAGTCACTTCACCCCCATTGCCTACCCCCTACTGCTCTTCTGCCTTGGAACTGATACTTAGTATTGATTTTAAGGCAGAAGATGAGGGTTTTTTTTTTTTTAAGCCTAAGTTGGTTGATGAGTTCCCTGTGAATCCATGTTGGTCTCTTTGGACAGTTATCCCTCACCTTTCCTTTAGGTATCTTCAGAGTTTAAGATTCTGAAGTGCTTCTTTCCAGCCCCTCTTACCTTTCATGTAGAATTTTAGTTCTGGGGATGCTATCTATCTCTCCTTTCTTTGAACCCTTTGAAATCCATTTTCTTAAGATCTAGGGGGCCTGTCTGACAATGCTTAGCCTTTCTCTTTTCTCTTATAAATTCTAAGAAGGAGTATCCAGGTCTAAATTTCTGGCTCAGTAGCCTGTTCTTTTTGGAGAAAATCAGGTCCAGAGCAACAGCTCCTTTTAATGATTCTTCAACCTTTTGAAGGAGGAAATTATCATTAATTAACAAAGTATTCTAAGATGGAAGGTAAGGGTTTTAAAAAAAGAGCCTTAGAAGCTAGGTGGCACGTGGATGGAACACCAGGTATGAAGTCAGGAGGGTTCAAATAAAACCTCAGATACTTGATAGCTGTGTGACTTTGGGTAAGTCTCTTAACCCCCTTGCCTCACTCTGGTTTTCTGTCTCAGAGTCATTACTAAGACAGAAAATAAGGGTTAAAAACAAAAAATATTCTACCATGTGGCAGGAACTCTGCTAAGTGCTGGGGATATAAATACAAAGAAGAGACAGTTCTTGCCTTCATTAATGCCTTATAATCGAATAGGGGGAAGATAACACCCAAAAGATAGCTGAAAAGGGATGAAGTGGGGGTCAGGAAGGAAATGAAAGGGAGAGGGAAGAAATGATGGAGAAGTTCAAAGGAAGTGGCTGGTTGGAAAGTGAATGTAAGAATATAAGATTTTTCTGAGCAAGGACTGTTTAATTTTTGTCTTTGTATTTACAGAAGCTAGCATGGTGCCTGGGCACTTAATGAATCCTCATGGATTTATTCCTCTTTCTAAGTAGTCTATAATGTGTCCAGACGACAATATCCTTCTGTTTCTGCTCCCAGGAGTCTTTCTCTAAATTAGGTCTGTACACTTTCCCCCCCTCTGTGTCCTGGATTTTCTAACTTGAGAATATCTCAATATTCTTTCATGATGTTCAAAATCAGTCCACTGTGGAACAAACAGATGAGTGTGGAATGTCAAGACGTTGATTTGGAGTACTTTGATCCATTAGTAATAAGCCAGCACTTCTCCATGCCTGTCACATAACTGGGAAACTCTCTCTTAAAAATTCTCAAAAGCAGATACTTTCAGGATGCTTGACTAATGCATACATTCTCATGAGGCATTGTGGCAAACTAGACAGAATCCTGACCTGACTAAAAATTTAGCAAGACTAGAGTTTTATTCCTCACTCAGAGGCACCTAGGTGGTACAGTGAGGAGAGCACTGCTCCTGCAGTCAGGAAGACCTGAGTTCAAATCCAACTTTAGATACTTATTGTCAAGTCACTAAACCTTCAGTTTCCTCAACTGTAAAATGGGGATAATAATAATTGCACCTACTTTATATCAACAACAACACGGACTACAAGTGATGACTGAATGACAGAGTGATGAGATAATCATAAAGAGTTTAGCACAGTGCCTGGCAAATAGTAGGCACTTTATAAATCCCTGTTTCCTGCCTTTCTTTACTAATTGCATGATCTTGGGGAATTGTCTAAATCTAATTGTTCCTCAATTTCCTCATCTAGAGGATGAGAAGATTGGACTAATGAAATTGTTGGAATTTGGCCTCCAAAATCTCTTCAAGCTCCAAACCGTGAATCCTATTATCTTATCACTTAACCGTTCTGGATTTCTGTTCCCTCCCCTATAAAATGAAGGATTTGAACTCAACCACTTCCCAGGTCCTTTTAATAAGCTCTAAACCCAAGGTTCTATGATTTACATATTAAGGATCAGGTTAATCTGAACTGCCATGTCAACAAGAGAGAGACTCTCACCAAAGGTTTGTGACATGATGTTCAACAAAACCCAAAAAACCTACAACAAACAACAAAAATTAGAAGATATTTCCCTATTTTCTTGCTTCTTGATGATTCTAACTGCCAGGCTCAAATTTTACCATGGATGAGAAATCAAACCTAAGGAAAGGATATGTGTATTTCCTGAGTCAGACCATCCCTTTTCTTCCCCTCAGTGATGCTTTTGCACCCTACACAGCTCATCAGCTGCCTATCAGCTTAGATGACCTCAGCATCTTCTACAGAAAGGAATACAGTGCCTGTGCAGTCACGTGGTTATAAATCTAAACACATAATTAACAACCCTGAGTTTCAGAAGCAAGGAAATTTAAAAGGGAGTCTTGAGTTAGGGAGGTAGCTCAGGCTCTTGCCTCCTGTGTCATTTTCATTTGGAATATTTCTCACATTCACTCAAGCCTGGCCTGACATTTACTGGAATTTTCAACCTTTTCTCCTATCTCCATCATCCCTCCCTCCCTCTCCATTTTGGTGCAGAGGAAACAATAATTGGACTTGAAATCAAGGTGGTGTTCAGTGGAGCGGGAAATTAGGAATGCGATTCTTCTTTTTTTAATGCTCTAGGAATTATTAGAAATAGGAAACATTCTTTTTTCCCCCAGAAAAAAAAGACTATTGGCTTGTTAGGGCAGTGATTGCTAACTGGGTCCCATGGGAGTAAGGGGGCTTCTGGATGGATGTTGGATCTTAGTGTTAGGATGAGTTATTGAAAGCCTTAGCTCATTGGCCCAGAGCCCCTTCAGCCAGTGATTTTACCCTTGTCAGAGTATTCTTCTATCAGTTTGTCAGAGAAAGCTTAGCTCCTTCCTGAAGGGAATATTTATTCCCAGCCAGGATAAAGCATACCACCCCCAATCCAATGTAAACCATGACCTCTATTATTAAGAGGCTTGGTATTTGTTGTTGTTGTTTAAGACCAAAAAAGAAAAAAATCCAACCCAAAACCCAACCATTACAGAAGAGAAAATGTTAACAAGATGTATTAGGCGTGTGTATGAACATATCTGCCTTTCCTCCTAAGGGAAAACTGCGGAGATTCTTTTTTTCATTTTAACAATTTTTCTGAGAACAGTAACAATAATAATTATTGACATGTCCATATATAAAGTTGTAAGATGCTTTATCTACTTTACCTCATTTGAGCCTTACAACCCAAAGCAGAACACACTTTGAGGAGAGAAGAAAGTGGAGAAACAATTAACTTTCCATTTCCTAAGGCATGAAAATGATTTGATTAATTCAAGATTATGGTTTTCTGGACCCTAGAAAGCTATGAGGAATTCTTCTTTGCTATTTATTCATGGTCTTTTTACTCTTCTCTTGTTTGATCCATCCGAACCTTTCTGATCCTCCCAATTGGAAATAAACCTTGAGGAACAGGATCATATTTGCTCCTTCCAAATAATGTACTCTTTCTTTTAGCTAGACTGTCCTACTTGCTATTTCTCATGCCCAGCATTCCTTCTCCTGCCTGACATTCCATTTTTTATCCTTGTATAGACTGTGCTTCCCCTCTGCTCTGAATGTACTCCTTTTTTATCCTTAGAGTTCTTAACTTAATTTCTTCAAAGATATTTAGAGCAGCTCTTTTTGTGGTGGCAAAGAATTGGAAATTGAGGGGATGTCTATATATTGGGGATTGGCTGAATAAGTTGTGTTATACAATAGTGATGGCATACTATTTTGCTAAAAAAAAAAAAAGCATAGTGATTTCAGAAAAACCTGGAAAGACTTACATGAACTGATGCAAAGTAAAATGAGTAGGAACCAGGAGAATATTGTACACAGTGACAGCAATATTTCTTGATGAACAACTGTGAATGACCTTGTCAACATTGCAGTGATCCAAGAGAATTCTAGAGATTCATGATGAAAAATGCAATTTTCTCTCCAAGAAAGAACTGATGGAGACTGAATGCAGACTGAAATATACAATATCTTCTTCTCCTCCTCCTCCCTCTTCTTCTTCTCTTCCTCCTCCTCCTTCCTCTTCTTTTTCTTTTTCTTTCTTTCTCTCCTCCTCCTCTTTCTTTCTCTTCTTCCTCCTTTTTATTTGAGATCTTCAAATAAAAGAAATATGTTTTATATGATTGTACATATAAAATCTATATCAGATTGTTACTGGCTCAGGAATGGGGATAGTCATGGAGGCAGTCAGAAAAGGAGAGAAAATGTGGAACTCAAAACTTAAAAAAATGTTCGAAAATGTTTTTACATGTAATAAGTGGAAAAATAAAATATTTTAAAAAAAGAATCCCTAACTTCCTTCAAGCTTCAGTTTGTGTGGCACCTTTTATACAAGTCTAATCCTGTTTATCCCAGTCACTAATAGCTTCACTACTCCTCCTCCCCATTCCATTGTATTTAGGAATAGGAATAGAGATTAAATTATGATTTCATTGGACTAGAATACTCCTTAGTGAGGTTATTACTTTTACCAATGTAGATCAGCATTTTCTCTGCACCTAAAAGACTTTAGGAATTGTCTAGAGCTCTGAGGCATCATGTCTGGTTCAGACTCCCTTGGGAAATGTCAGAGGAGGGAAGGACTAGAACCCAGGTCTTGGCTCTGAGGCTGGGTCTCCACTTTCTATAGCATGCTACCTCACACTACCTTGTATCTATTTCATATGAATATACATATATGTGATTCCTATACTGCCCCACCCTCATCAAAAGCAAGCATCTTGAGGGCAGAAATTGCATTATTTTTGTCTTTGTACCACAAATGTCAAGCACAGAACCCAAAAGAGGTAAACACGATATATTGTTGTTAAATGAATGAATGAAATTGTTATATGATCACCCTTGGAATGCACTATTCTATTTTTTTAAAGAAAGTTAGGAATGTGGGGAAGAGAAGATAAGGGTACAGAAGACTCTAATGGTTATTGGTTTGGCACTTTTCAGGGCACATTCCTTCCTAGGGATGGAGGATTACAGGTTTCAATTATAGCATCTGAATGGGCTGGCATATCTGCTCTTTTTTGAAGAGGTGGACAAAGCTACTGTCTCATTTTTTTGGTCAAGTTTTTGTTGATAAGATAACTCGCTCTCCAGTAGGGAATCTAGGTGATAGAACTGCCTGAAGGACCCCTCTTTTCCATCTTTGGGATTTTACATTTTTTAATTTTAGGGTCTCCTGCTGCTTTCAGTTTCCTCCTGCCACCTTGCCCTCTTGTTCTCCCACATGCTTTTATTGTCTCCAAATGATGGTTTTTCTTTCTGTGAGACCTTGTTTTGCTTCAAAGGACCTTTGTGATGAGGAGGGTCCAAGGCCTTTGGGCAAAATGCTAGCCCTGCTTTGGCATCAGCCAGTGGAGGGCTGCTCCCCTCCCCCAGAGTCTGTGTTGCTTGTCTTTGCCTTCTTCTTTCTACTTAACAGCAAGCATTAAATCTGCTTTGAATCTGGGTCAAAGCCTACTATGCCACTACCACATCTGAGATTGGTCTGATTCTCTGGATTCTGTAAGTATCTCTGTTACTAAGCGCTGAAATGACTAAGCCCTCTATGGAATCGAGGACTCTGACATGTTGGCTGATTCATCCTCTCTCTCTCAACCCATCAATGGATCCTCTTGACCAGTCTCTTGACACTTTCATCTGCAATCTTCAAACCCTGAGACTGAGAGCTGCCACTAAAGTCATCTTCCAGGGATTCCTCCTGGCATGATGGTGTTGCTGGGTACCTGAAGGCTTTGCCTTCTGTTAATCTAGAAAACCTTCAAATTATCAGCCAGGATCATTATCATCATATTTAAACATCATTTTTAAGGTTTCCAAAGTGCTTTACATAATGTTATCCCATTTGGTCTTCAACAACAACAACCACCATGTGAGGCAGGTGTTAATATTTGTTCTCATTTTTACAGATGAGGAAACTGAGGCTACAGGAGGTTAAATGATTCACCCAAAGTCATACAGGAGACAAGTGTATGATGCAGAATTTGAATATAGGACTGTCTCTCCAAAAATCTAGTGTCACCTAGATACCTTAAAAGATGGACTGTCTGTTTTCTGAGGATCATTCAAGCTAATGTGGAAAAGGTTTTTGTTTTTCCATGGTGTTTCTTTTTTTTAAAAGCTTTACTGATACCTTTCATTTTTTAAACCTCAGCCATTTTCTGATCCATCCTACTTTGCTTTTGTAACAAATAATAGCAGATTAGCAAAACCAAGCAAAAAAGGGATCCTCTCTAACAATGTGTGGCAGCTGCATAGTAAAGTGGATAGAGTACAGAACCTGGAGTCAGGCATTCAAGCCACTTAAACCCTGTTGGCCTCAGTTTTTTAATCTGTAAAATGATTTGGAGAAGAAAATAGCAAACCACTCCAGTATCTTTGCCAAGAAAACCCTAAATAAGGTCATGAAAAGTCAGATACAAGTGAAGACTAAAAAACAACACTCTTAGCAATGTATACAATATGTTGCTTCATATTCCTATAGTTCCCAACCTACTTACCAAGAAAAAGGCAATGTTTTTCTTTATCTGTTCTTTGGGTCCAGGGTTGATTATTGCAATTAATTTGTGTTTAGATGTCTTCTCACATTGTCTTTATTTACCGGATTGTAGTCAATGTGCATACCATTATCTTGGTTCTGTTGACTTTGATTACCATCAGTTCATTCAGACCTCACCAGGTTTTCCTTCTAAATTATTCTCTAAAAGAATTTTGGAAATTGTAATCTGGGTTAAAACAGAGGGCAAAAACTGATGTGGTTTTCATCAATATTCTCTCTTTTCCTCCTGTTCTTCCTTTCTTCCTTTCCTTTCCCTAAAAAGCAAGGATGGAGAAACTGTCCTTTTTGAGGAGTGTAGATATGAAAAAGAGATTTAAATAAAGGCCAAGCACAAATATGATTAGAATTCTAGGAGGGAGACAGAGTCCTTTCCTCATGCTAGGAAATCGCACTGGGATTGTGCATGGTGCTGGAGGATTTGCTGACAGCAGCCTCTGATTCCAAGGCTACCCAGATCCTTATCCAGTATCACTTGGTGGGGATTTTTGGTCTAACTGGCCCTACCAGTAGCAAAAGGAATGGGAAAAGAGCCAGTGAAGGAGAAGAGAAAGCCCAGATGGACCAAAGCTTTGAAAGAGCCCCTCTGAATGACAGCTCCATGTTCAGAAGGCCCCAATAGGGATTCTGCTAACCCTACCTAGTATTTGTGGGTACATTTTGGGTGCTTCTAAAATAAATTATTGTTATTAAGTAATTTTCAACTCTTCATGATCCCATTTAGGCATTTCTTGACAAAAATATTGAAGTGATTTTTGCCATTTCCTTTTCTAGTTCATTTTACAGATGAGGAAACTGAGGCAAACAATTAAGAGACTTGCCCAGGGACCCACAGCTAGGAAATGTCTGAGGTTAGAGTTGGGCTCAAGTCTTCCTGGCTTCAGTTCCAGTATTCTATCCACTAAGCTTTTAAAACAGATACACTTCCTCTACGTCTCTATCCCCCAATTCTTTTCTATCTCTTGTTTAAAGTAATCCAACAAAGTGAAGTCTCTCTTTCTGACCAGACAGTTTTTGCTGTTTGTTCCATGATAATTTTTTGATAAAATAATAATTTTGATCACATTTGATAAACTACTAAAAAGTTTTGAGGTAAATCTTCAACTAGGTTTAAAGGTCAGTTGGCCATCTTGAAACAAAATGGCAAGTGCTAAAATTTTTCCAGTGGTTTTATCTTTCATGATTTTCATTCATACCACTATAGATAGAATAGTATAATTATTATATAGTATATGCTGTACATATCATAATTATAATTAATTTATATTTGGCATGTAGATAGATATTATAGAACTACATGATTGTACTAAACTAGGAGACATAGTATAGCCCCAGATACTGTCCTAACTCTGACCCTAATTTTCTGGGTATACTTCTGACCTCTGACCCTTACTACCTGTGTGACCCTGGACAAGTCACAACCTCCCTAAGCCTCATTTTCTTCATTTGTAAAATGAAGGGATTAAATAGCTATCTTGGATTCTTGCTGTATATCCATGATCTAGTGATCTCCTATCTAAAAGGGTCCAGTCTTTGGAAACATACAGTTAACAACCATAATTTTTCTATGAGGAAATGGCAAACCGATCCAATATCTTTGTCAAGAAAACCCCAAATGGAGTCCCAAAGAGTCAGACACAGTTGAAACCACTGAAAAAAACAAAGAGCCATCCAACAAAAGAGCCATAATGAAATTTTGTGGTTCTCACCCACCCTGGATTCCCCACCAGTACCAATAGCACTAAACACTCTCAAATGCCATTGAGGATGCTCTGGGGGTGAGTAGCCAGCAGGTTGGAATGGAGCTCACCCAGTCATTGTCAGAACATACTTTTCCTTGTTGAACCTGCCTTCGAAGCTATTAGGCTGAGCCTTCTGGATTAACAGAGCCAGTATTCATTTGGCACCCAAAGAAACTGACTTAGGACCAAGGAAACAGATGGTGATTTTCAGGAAGTTAAATCCACTTGGCCATTCCTATGCTTTGAATTGGGAGGTTACGGGGTGTCACGGATTCAGAGCCAAATACAGAATATGGAAGACCTGAGTTCTAGTTCCATTGGCCAGGCAACTTGTCACTTACTCTCTTGATACTCCAGGCAATTCCTTAAAACTTTCAATTGCTGCACAATATCTGATCTATGTTGGTAGAGGGATTTTTTTGGTACCTGGGAAATCCCTACCTACATCAGTGAAATCATAGGTTTAGATCAGGAAAATAAAGCCTTAGTTTACTGAGTATTCACAAACCCTCAATTCACGTATCGTGTTGTTAAAGCAGTACTTTCAGAAAGACCGAATCTGGCATGATGTCAGACTATCATGGACAAGCCCAGAAAGGAGGGAGTGCTTTTGGAGAGGAACACCATAAGGCCACAATTTTTGCCCCAAAAAACCTTTAGGAAGCCATGTTTCATCTTGTGGGGAATGAACAAACAACCCAAAGATCTGAATTGGGATGCCAAAGCTCTGGGACATTCTGGCATTTTTCAAATTATGAAAGTAATGTTTTTCAATTAGGAATTGTAATTTGGAGCATCGATGTAAGAGAAAAAACAACAGATTAGCAGCCTTAAGCTGAATTGCCTCTGAGGTAAAAATAGGGGGGAAAATCAATCTGCTGCTAATTTTAAAGAATTGTGCTTGATTTCTCCCTAAGCTAGGTGCTTGTGTCTTATATTTTTAATCCTTGTCTCCTGACACTTTAAAGCCTTGTTGTATTCTGATTCTTTGCAGGGTTGGAAGGAGTCAATTAATTTTTAATGTCAAATGCAGAGTTTGTTAAATGCCAAAGTAAGGTTTGAAAGCTGATTGAGCTCTGGGGCAGTAGTGGTGCTCCAGGAAGGGACCTTCCTGCAGACTTAAGCTTTGGGGAAGGAATTTTTATTTTGCACAGGTAATCAATAATGTCTTGTTTTCAGTTGCTGCTGCTGCTGCTGCTGAAAACTTTAAATTAAATGCTGGCAGAATATAGGGGCCTGAATTGGGCTTGCATTGTTTTTTCATGAGCTCACTTAAAAGTCCCTGTTGAGGGTGGAAGTCAAACCTGAGTCTTGATGCAGTAAAGCCTATTTGGCCTTCTTTACCATCTGTCCTTGTTGGTCCTCTTGACATGGCTTAGAGGCTCTGGCCAGCTGAGGGAAATTCTTTTCTGGAAGACAAAAAAGCGTGTCACTGAGAATCTTAGTCAATTCTTGTGCTTAGAGGAGAGAAAGAAAAGTAGGTCACGTTTGGAGCCTGCTGTGTCTTGTTTAAAAAAAAAAGGGGTCAGATGATATCCTTTTTATTGCAGTTTCTGAGGCCAGACAGTTTTCAAGGAACAGCATAAGAGATCTTGTATTTGATGTCTTCCCCTTCTTCCCTTTTTCCCCCTGGAACTTTTATCCAAGCTTCTTCAGGGCAAGGACCATTTTGCTTGCTTGTATTTGTGACCATAGCTCTTGGCATCATCATAGCAAGTGTGTAATAGGTGCCTGCCCATTATAATTTCTCTATTTAGATATCTATTTTCAATCTATTATCTAATACTCAATCTATTTATCAATCATTCATCTACCTATCTCCACCCATCCATTCATCTGTCTATTATAGGATCTAGAGTTGGAAGGGATCTTAGAGAACATCTTATTCACCTCTTCTTTTTACAGATGAGGAAACTAAGACTCACAGTGGCAAAATGTCTTGCTCAGGGTCATTATGAGTGGAGTATGTAGCAGAAATGGGATTTGAAACCAAGGTCTTTGACTCCAAATGTATTGCCTTTTCCATTAAATGCCAGTCTATCACAAAAATAAATCTTAGTTAAGTTTTGAGGTAGTAGAGCTTAAAACTGCCCTAAGATTTTTTCTTCTGTATTATACATGTATTATCATGCAAAACCACATTGGTCATTGTTGTAAGAGAATACTCAGGTACAAGCAAACCCCCCAAATAAAACCATAAATAAATGAATATGAGAGATAGTATGCTTTGATCTGTATCTGACTCCAACAGTACTTTCTCTGGAGGTAGATAGTATTTTTTTGTCATACTTTCTTTGTCATTCTTTGTCATAAATCCTTCAGAATTGTCCCACATCATTGTATTGCTGACAGTAGCTAAGTATTTCACAGTTGATCATTGTACAATATTGTTGTTACTGTTTATAATCTTCTCCCAGTTTTGCTTATTTCGCTCTGCATCAGTTCATGTCTATCTTCCCAGCTCTTTCTGAAATCATCCTGTTCATCATTCCTTACAGCACATAGTATTCCATCACCACCATATATCACAACTTCTTCAGCCATTTCCCAATGATGGACATTCCTTCAATTTCCAGTTCTTTGCCACCACATAAAGAGCTGCTATAAATGTTCTAGTACAAGTAGGTCCTTTCCTCCCTTTTGTTGTATGACTCTGTTTTTTTCAGTGGTTTCAACTGTGTCTGACTCTTTGGGACTCCATTTGGGATTTTCTTGACAAAGATATTGGAGTGGTTTGTCATTTCCTCATAGAAAAGTTATGGTTGTTAACTGTATGTTTCCAAAGACTCTGGGATAGAGACCTAGTAGTAGCATTACATGCCTTAAGACTTACCTTCCACCTTAGAATCAATACTATATATTGGCAACTCAGTTGAATTGCTTGTTGGCTCTGGGAGGGGGGAAGGAAAAGGGGAGGGAAAGAAAATTAACCATGTAAACATGGTAAAATATTTTTAAATAAATAAATAATAATTTTTAAAAAATATTATGTATTGGTACCAAGGCAGAAGAGTGATAAGTGCTAGGCAGTGGAGGTTAAGTGACTTGCCCAGGGTCACACCGCTAGGAAGTCGCCAGATTTGAACCTTGGACCTCCTCTCTGTATGCCTGGCTCTCAATGCACTGAGCTACCCAGACACCCCTGCCATAAGGAGGTGTTGGGGGGAAGACAGTAAGAACATGAATCATGGAACCATGGAAAAAATTTTTTTCTAAAAAATAAGATAAAAAAAATCCTTAGCTTTTCAATTAGAATTACTATTAAGTGTCTGTTCACAAACAGAAAGGCAGTAAAGGTAAAAGTAAGTAGGATTATGTGACTTGCCTGATGTCACACAACTAGGAAGTATCTGAGGTCATATTTGAACCCAGGACCTCCCAACTCCAGACTTGGCTCTCTATTCACTGAGACACCTAGCTGCCCCATTCCTTATATTCCTTATATTAAATTATATTAAAAGAAAAAGCACATTTTCAGCAGCAGCAGCCCTAGTTTAATTGTGTGTTGTTCCTACTTTCGAGGAGATTTGTTCAGTTACTTTTTGCTCTTAGGTCATAGTTGGGTAGAGAAGGGTAGACTGTAAATTAATGAAAGGCTCTGAACCCACTGTCTCCCCCCATCCTGGATCCCTTGGGAGTACTAAATGACTTCTCTATCATAGTTTGAAACCAGGGGTTCAAGCAGAACCTACACCATGATTTGAAGGGTATCAAAAGAACTACTTGCCCTGACCCGCCACCTTTTGTCCTTCCTAGGCTATCCTGGTATCTAAAATTTCCATCGGGTTTCCTGTATACATCCAGAATTAATAATTACATTATTAAAATGTAATATTGTTTTTCTTTGGAGAGGTAATGCGTGAACCCAATAACACACATAAGTTTTGTAATCATGGCTTCGGTTTTATATAAGCTAATGTTTGTTTCCCACAGGATAAAACTGAAAGAGCAAATCTGGCCTGGGTGTGGGGCAATATCTTCTGCATTTATTCTCCACGTAGTACAGGAGGGATGATGATAGCTACCATTGCTTGATGTATATGTATGTGTGTGTTTTTTGGGGGTGGCTGGGGATCAAATCAAGAGGAAGACAGACAACTCATACCCTTTAAGAGTAGCTAGAATCAAAGCAACTTCGTTGAGATCGGGAGCAGCTTACTCTGGCAATCAATATTAGTTAACTAGCACTGACTCCAAGTTTAAAAAAATCAATTGCCTTGGGGTAACCAAGTGACTCAGTGGACAGAGAATCTGGTCTGGAAATGAAAGGAGCTGGGTTCAAATCTAGCCTGAGGCACTTCCTAGCTGTGTGATCTTGGGCAAGTCACTTAACTCCCATAGTCTGGCCATTATTGCTCTTCTCTCTTGAAACCAATACTTAATATCAAATCTTACACAGAAGGTAAAGGTTTAAAAGAAAATCAATTGCTTTAAGTACAAGATAGGGGAAACAGTTGGGCATGGTTACTGTGAAGATGATTTGGGGCTTTTAGCTGATCAGAAGTCTCACTTGGTCCAAGAATATGCTCTGGTGGCTAAATCACCAATCCCTAATATTTTTTTTATGATTAGAAATTTAATTTCCTTGGACAGCCATTGCCCAGATACTAAATCTCATGAACCAAAGTGGGACTTCCTCTGCAGTAATAGCCTTGTCCCTTCTATGCTTGCTTGCCTTCTTTCCCTCAATCTTTTGAAAACCTTTTTTTCTGCTTCCTCTACAATCTCATCTCTATCCAGTTCCAAATGACATACTTAATTTCTATTTTCCTTTGCATCCTTGCATGTCAGTAGCAAAGATGATGACAACAGTAATGCAACAATGATGATGGCATTCCTTTTTCAACTTGTGGCTCCATACATAGAAGGGTGTGTGGAACTAGAAGTCTAGAGACCACCTGAACTGTAGTCCCAACTCTGCCCCTACCTTCAGTTCACAGTCTCGAAGTTATCTTTAACTCTTCCATTTCCCTTATTTCTCATATCCAATCAGTCGGCATTTGTATTATGATTCTACCACAACAGCATCTTTCAAAACCATGCCCATCTCTACTGTCTCAGCCACTTCCCTAATTCAGATCTGTATCACCTCTCTGTTGGTACCTTCCTAATTGATATCCCAGCTCAGTCTTTCTTTCCCCCTTCTAGTCTGTCCTTAATACAGCTGCCAAATTAATATTCCCAAATCAAAGTGACTCAAAAACTTTGGTGGCTCTGTTTTGCCTTCAGGATAAAGCAAACACTTTTCAACTCACCTTGGCATTTAGAGTGCTCTACAATCTGGCTTTCCCCTCTCTCTCCATACTTATTTCACCCTGCTCCTTTTTCTGCACTGTCTGTCCAAATGGTTGTTGACTGAGAGATATCTATCTGTTCCTCATTTGACCTTAGCTGAAAGGCTGAAAAGCAATGCTTTCTCTATTCCAGCCAGTGTGGTTTATTAGCTATTTCTCAAACATTACATGCCATCTCTCCAGTGTCTTCTCTTTATATTCCACTCTTGGAAAGCATCACGCCTCATCTCCACCATTTAGAATCCCTCCAAGCTTCCTTCAAGGCTCAGCTGGGGTGCCACCTCCTATGGCTGGATTTCCTCCATCCCTGTTAGTAGTACTCTCTCTCCCCCCAAAATGTTCTTTGTATTTCCTTATCTCCATTTGTGTTAAATTACCACCTTCAGTAAAAGATAAGCTCCAGAAGGCTCTGTTTCTTTTTGGTTTGGTATCCCCAGCTCCTAGCATATAATAAATAGATGCTAATGAAATGTTTGTTGAATTATTCACAAGGACTGGTTCATCTCTTTAATGGCAGTTGATTCACAGCAAGTCATTCCTCTTTCATTCAAGTGAAAAGGACAGCTTCATTCTTTTCTTCCCCACTCATCCACTCTGCCCATCCCCTCCTCCCCACTGTTGACTGTGGTGAGGACAGCACCCCTGGCCTCTGTCTTTCATTCCCAAGAAGCAAATTCTTCTGGTCCCCTGCTTTGAGACCCCCAACTGAAATGAGCAATGTAGGATTCCTTCAACATACTATGAGAAACAGAGACAAAGGGGAAGATCTCAGGCCCTCATG
This sequence comes from Gracilinanus agilis, assembly GCF_016433145.1. Taxonomy (NCBI): domain Eukaryota; kingdom Metazoa; phylum Chordata; class Mammalia; order Didelphimorphia; family Didelphidae; genus Gracilinanus; species Gracilinanus agilis. The sequence goes on from NC_058130.1 coordinate 387,348,131, forward strand.
AATCAAAACTAAGATGTCTCCCCCAAATCAACACAAAAATAGCTGGAGATAGTTGCAGTGGATTCAGAGCCCCCTTCGCCTTTTTCTCAAAATTCCAAAGGCATTCTGAACAAATCTTGTTCTTACAAGTCAAAATTGTTATCCTTACTGGGTTCAGGTTCCAGCTTCAGTGCCCAGGAGGTGAAATAATAAAAACAACCTACGAGATCATTTTCCTCTGCCCTTTATGCTGTTGATGCTCTTTATGTCCTTGGGGGATGAAAAACCTGAAAACAAACCCTTTTTTTATTAGGTAGTGATAATAGAAAAATGTTGCTGCAAATGGCAGAGCAATGTGGTCAAGGAAGGGGGTGTGGAGGCCTGGAACTGATTCTCCAGCCAATCATCCAAGGATGGATTTGGTTTAATAGAAGCAATTTTCTTCCTGCAGTGCCTTCTCGTTGGCCCAGTCAGCTCAGTTCCACGGTTGTCACTCACATCCCTTGGGTTTGCTAAGCAGCTGATGCCAACTCAGCCCTGCTTCTGTCTGCTTCATGAGGGGAAATGCAACCGTTTGGACCAAGTGGAGATTCCTAATCAGATCCACATTTTTCTAGCTGAGTGGGTTCTGCCAAGAGAGAGGGAGAGGGAGAAGGGATTACTAGGGCCACACAACAGAACTGTCTGTGTAGAATCAGCTCCCACTGTTAGCTTGAGTAATGTTTTGGCCCTAACTAGCTGGTAAATCATCGGTGCACTGGAGGTAGAGTCTGTACTCTTTGGAAGAAAGTAGCTCGTTTGCCATTAGTCTCAGCTGAAGGTAGAGTTTTAATTACCTGGCAGGAGGCTAAGCTTTGGGAATGTCTGCTCATATCTTGGCACCTCTAGTCTTCGTTGTCCCTTCTGCGGGTGGGAGGGAAGATTAGACAAGGGTTAGGGCTTTGGCCCAACAGGTAGGAGAGACTTCCCAATTATTCCAAAGGCTGTGGCATTTGGAATCTCTGCCCTTGGAGTCAATATGGGCAGGGAAGGGTGGGAAATCTAGTTAGAAACCTGGCAAAGGGGTAAAATCTGAGTGAGTATGTGTGGGATAAGGACCAAGGGAAAGCAGGGAGAGTCATGTCCAATGTGAACTGTTTCCAGAATTCATTCAAGTGTTAAACCTCCCTGGCTGCAAGACCATCAGGCAGGCTCTTGCCATTGAAAGTCCAGGAAGATAGGAAGTTTCAATGCATTCATTTCCATGAATATCTATTCAGTCCCAACAATGTTCAAGGTACTATCCTAAGTGCTAAGATGCAAAGATGGAATTGGACTTCATTCCTCCTCTCAAGGAGCTTGTCCTCTAATAGAGGAAAATTTACATGTAGACAAATGATTTTAATACATGTTGGAGATAAGTTCAAAATAAAGGTCTTTATGGAGTGCCTGGAGAAGTTTGAGAAAGGAGATTTCCATTCTAGTTGAGATCAAAGAAGGTTTCATTTGGGAGACTGCATTTAAATTGGACCTTGAAAGAAGTAAATTTTTCAGCAGGCAAAGACTGAGGAAGGCAGTGAGAATCCATACAGTGTAGGTAACTGGGATAATGCAAGCAGAAGTATATGGTACTCGGAGCACCTGGTGACATAGTGGTTAGAGCACCAGGCTTGGAATCAAGAGGACCTGGGTTCAAAAATGACCTTAGATACTGCCTGTCTGCATAACCCTGAGCAAGTCACTTAACCGAATTTACCTGGGTCTTGCCCTTCTGTCTTAGAGTTATTATCAAGACAAAAACTAAGGGTTAAAAAGAAGAAGTATATGTATGGTGCTATGAAAATAGATACCAGAGAGTAATTCAGTGAAAAGGAAGAAGAGGAGTGGGGGAGAGAAAAAGCTAGGAAGGGAAGAATGGGCCAATGTGGAAAGCCTTGAATGTTAGACTAAAGAGGTTATTGGGAGGTTTACTGGTCAAGGTTTTCAATGTGTGAGTATAGAGGTTCAATATAGGATAACATAAAGAGACTAGAGCAAGAAGATGATTTGGGAAATTATTGTAGCAAGCTATGGAAGAAGATGGATAAAGGCAGGGCAGTAGGAGTGTAAAAAGGAAAAAAATATTTTAGAGATAGAATCATCAAGACTTGGCAGCTGATTGGATGTGGGAGGTAAGGGAGAGGAAAGAGTAAAGGATGCTTTGGAGGTGACTGGCAGACTGGTAGTACAATAAACCAAAACATGAATTTTTGGAGAAGAGGCAGCTTTTTGGAGGGAAGATTAATTCAGTTGGTGCTGAATCTGAACTATCAGCAAGATAGCCTAGTAGAAGTGTCCAATGAGCAGTCAGAGATGAGCGTGGGAATGCTGGATTTGGGGGGCATTTGCACAGAAGTAGTTACTGTACTTTGTGGGAGCAAATGTCATTGAAAGAGGAAGGGAGACAGGACTGGGGTAGTGGAGAGAGAAGGAAGGAGATAGGAGAGCAGGAAAGAGAGGGAAAAGGAGACAGAGAGAGAGATCCAGCATCCAGGTGGAAAAGCAAGAATTTTCTGTCACAGCAGTAGCAGTATAAAGGTTCAAAATCAACAGATCAAGTAAGTGATTCCAACTTCCCCCGGTGTTTTATGTTTTGTATCCGCTGCTGATTGGCTGCTGGAGAAAGGTGAGGAGAATTAGCCATTACTAGAGATCAAGGGTCCTTGAGAAATCAACAAAATCAGTTCCCTCCCTTCCTCCTCTGTTTCTGACAAAGTTTGTTTTTCAGTAATTAGCAGCTGTAAACTCTATCTTCCTTTTCTCAAAGAGTAAGCTAGCCATGGAGATGAAAGTAGAGAGGGAAAACTAATCCCATTCCCTGATCTCTAGGGGTCCCAGGCATAAAGGCTAGTTTCTTGGCAGAACCAATAACTTTGTTAATATTTGGTGAACTCTCCCTTTTTTCAAAAGGGCAGAAATTTGTCTTTTAGTCTTCTGTTTCAAGAAGAAGGGTCTCCTTTTTAATTTTCATATGAAGGTAGAACCAGGAATCTTCACTCCCCTTTTTTTCTGTAGCTTCTAGGTGCACCCAGTCCCACTTAAGTGTAACATTAAGATAGAACCTTTGTTCAGCTAATTCTAAGAGAATCAGAAGGAACTCTGAAGACAGTCCCCTTTAGGTGATTGGTTGGTAGATTGATGCAAGGTCTTTTCTCTGAAAAAGCAGAAACAACATTCAAGGACATCTGTGACCCGGCTTCTCTATTCCTATGGTTACCAGATAACAAAGTACTTAAAAGGATAGTAAAGGTGGAAACAGAGAATGTAAGAGAACAAGTTGATGGTTCAAAATTTGATTATCCAAAAAAGCTAGGGACTGTCCAAAGCAAATATACCACCTGAAAACATTTACTTATTTAACAAGCCTTTATTGAGCATCCGCTATGTACATAGTTCTGTCCTAACTAGTATACCAAAAAAGGTAAATAAAACACAGCCCTTGTTGTAATGGAAGAGACATTATAGTAGGGGAGAAGATATTAATAAATGTAGCAGTATGGTACCTGAAAACAGCCAGGCCCCAGGGGTATGTGATTGCTATTCAACCAACACTTTGCCACTGCCTTTTCGCTATTATACCCATGACTCAGCCAGGGAATGTGTCCCAAAGTCTTTGACTTGGCACCTACCCACCTGACTTTCTTACCTTCTTTTCCTCATTTCTTTATGTTACTTCATGCTTTTACCTTCACTCTGGGTCATAATTTAAGCAATTTAATTAGATTAGAAATTGCATAGTAAAAGCAGATACACTCATTGCATTTAACATAGACTGCATATTCCATTCAGTGCTAAGTGGATGTGATTGTCCATTTATCTTCTCTTTATTCTTCCAAATGAAATATGGGAAAGGGAAATGACCTGGAGGTTCAATGTCTTAGTGTCGATCAACCCTTGTCCTGTAAATAGAATAGGATGCAGGCAATTCACTTGCAACCACATGAGAGAGGGCTACGGAGAGTTAGGTGATGTTCAGGGTTGCAAATATGTGGGGAAGCAGGCACATAGGATCAGGCCCTTATCTGTTCCTGCAACCTCAGCACCAAAAATGGGTATTGCTCAAATACTCTACAGGATAACATCTGAAGGACACTGCCTGATGGTCACAAACCTATTGGTCAGCAGTACAAAGGGAAAGGTATAGCTTTGTGTCCCTCTGGCTACATACTTTGGGTCTTTCCCAAGTCCCTCTCATTTACCTTCAAATTTGTGGATGAAGGGGTAGAGTGGGAGGCTGTGCATCCTCCATCTGTCAAGCCACATCTGGCCTTCTAGTCAGCATCATCAGTTGCCTTAGGCTGTCTGTGTCTTGCTCTAGCTAGGAAGTGTAGCCACTCTCCTCTTACACAAGCATTTTTTGTTCAGATGTTTCAGTTGTGCAAGACTCTTCAGAACTCTGTCTTGGGATTTTTCTTGGCAAAGATAGTGGAGTGGTTTGCCATTTCCTTCTATTCATTTTTCAAATGAGGAACCCGAGGCAAACAGGCAAAGTGACTTGCCCAAGATCACATAGCTAGTAATGTCTGAGGCCAGATTTGAAGTCAGGAAGATGAGTCCTTCCTGCCTTTAGACTTGGTCCTCTATCCACTGAGCCCCCTAAGCTGCCCAGACCCCTTTTACACTCTTAAAGATTATTGAGAATCCCAAAGAGCTTTAGGTTTTATTGGTTATATCTCTTGATATTTACTTCATTAGATATGAAAATACCTCAAAATCAGTATTATAATGAATAGTTTTGACCTCATAGACCCTTTAAAAGAGTCATAGGGATCCCTAGAAATCCTCATATCATACCCTGAGAAACACTGCTCCAGATTTTGTCTGATTAGAGCAGAGTACAATGGAACAATCACCTCCAGGGTTCTGGACAGTGCACCTTTACTAACATAGCTTAAAATAACAGTACCTTTTTTGGGCTGTCATGCACACTGTTGGAAGGTGGTGATGGGGACTGGTTTGTGGAAATGCGTGGAGGAGGGAAAATGGCATGCCAAATTTAAGGAATGCCAAAGAGTCCAGTTTAGCCATAGCTAAGAATGCATGAAGGGGAAGAAAAAGAACTATGGTTGAAAAAGTAGGTTAGAGAAAGATTTTGTAGGGCCTTAAAAGCTAGGCTAAGGAGAGCTTATTTCTGAATAGGGGGATATCATAGTCAGATATGTGCAGTAGGAAGATTACTTTGAAAGCTGTGTGGAGGATGGTTTGAAGAGGGGGAAAAGTGGATGCAGGGAGACCCATTAGAAATGTGATACAGGTCTGATCCACAGTATTGATTCTAAGATGGAAAGTAAGGGTTTAAAAAAAACAACTAGTAAATGAATGAGGCAGAGTTTGAACTCAGGCCTTCATGAATTTATTCACTCTACCACCTGGTTTTCCTAAACTGCTTAGGAAGAGTTAAAGATGACTCCAAGGCCATATACCTGAGGGACAAGGCATGTAGTCATATCCTGAAGAGAAATTAGGACAGTTGAAAGAGGGGGTAAATGCAGGGGAGAAGATAGTTCTATTTGGAGCATGGTAAGTTTGAGGTGTCTATGGATGTGCCCACACAACTGATGATGCAGGGCAGAGATCAGGAAAGAGGTTAAGGCAAGATATGTAGATTTAAGAATCAATTGTATAGAGATAATATAATCAGCTTGGTAACCTAATCAACCCTTGGGAGCTAATTAGCTCACCAAAGAAGTGGGTTTAGAGATAATGAGAAGACTCAGGACAGTTTTGGGGGCCACCTACAATTAGAGTGCAAAGATGAAGAAGTTCTGCCAATGAAGACTGAGGAAGAGCCATTAAACAAGGTGGGAGGAGAGCCATGGGGTGATCAGATGCTTCAGAATGATCAGAGAAGATGAAGTTGAGAAAATGCCACTCTACATAGCAATTAAGAGATTATCAGTAACTCTGGAGGAAACAATTTCTGTTGAAAAATATTATAGCACCTACTATGTGTCAGGCCCTGTGCTAAATGCTGTATTATCTCCTTTGATCCTCATAACAATCCTAAGAAGTAGGTGCTATTATTATCCCCATTTTACAGATGGGACAAACAGGAGTTTCATGACTTGTCCAGGGTCTCACAGCCAGTAAGGATCTAAGGGTAAATCAGAACTCAAGTATTCCTGACTCTAGCTCTTTCTAGTTAGCTACCCAAGGGATTCAATCTGTCTTGCAGATTGCAAGGGATTTATAATTTCAGAGTTGGAAGAGACCTCAGAAGCAAACCCTCTAACTCAAGCAAACCTGATGAGTGTCCATCCAGCCTTTGTTTGAGGCCCTCCATCATGTGGGAAATGGACCACTTTCTGGAGACAGCCGGGCCCATTGCACTCTAGGATAGCTTTGTTAGCAATTTCTGACACCAAGCCAAAAACTTCCCTTTTTATAACTTTCATCCATTGCTCCTAATTTTCCCCATCCCTGAGTCCAATTTATTCTTTCAAATTTTAGCCTTCCAAATACTTGAAGACAGTTGCCATACCTTCCCTAGGACTTCTCTAGGCTAAAAATTTTTGTTTTTTCAACTGATCTTCATGTGGCACTAACCTGGTAGGGTGCAATAGGGCATTCACTTTCTTTGGTCTTTTTGCTGTTGTTTGGTGACTTCAGTCATGGGCAATTCTTTGTGACCCCATTTGGGGTTTTTCTTAGAAAAGATACTGGACTGGTTTGTCATTTCCTTCTCCAATTTATTTTATAGATAAGGAAACTGAGGCAAATAGGGTTATGACTTGCCCAGGGTCACCCAGCTTATTAATAAGTGTCTAAAGGTGGATTTGAACTAATGAAGATGAGTCTTCTTGATTATAAACCCAATGTTCTGTCCACTACTCCATGAACATATCTTCCTCCATCTAGGCACTATCCCGCTAAGAGAAATACCATGATCTAGTGGTTAAAGTAATGGGTGTGGAGTCTGGGAGATCTGTGTTCAAATCCTAACTCGGGCACTTATTAGCAATGTGATTGTAGTCAAGTCACTTGACTTGTCTGAATCTCAGTTTCCTCTGTCTGTAAAACAAAACTAAACAGGCCCCTCCAGTCCTAAATATATGAACCTTTAATCTTGATGTAGTCCAAGACTACACTAAGTTGAGAAATGAATGCATGTTAAGAAAATAGAAAAAATATTTTTGAATTCTGACTGCCATCAGATAACCAGTAGGTTTATCTCTCCTGACTCTGAGTAAAACCTAAATATTTGATAAGCATGCCATCTAGGTCTTTATCCAATCACTGATAAAATATTGTAGATTCTCTGTTCTAGGACCACTCCCTCTAATTAGGACAACTCCATTCTCCATTCAAGCTTCATCCACCAAGCTAGGCATCATTTCCCAACATGTTGCATTTCCTTGGACTTCTCTATCATGACTCCACACTTGAGTATCTTCCCCTTCCTCTTTTTATTTTCCCTTTGTGAATTGTTTTGCCCATTAGAATGTAAGTTCCTTGAGGGCAGGGAGCTTATATTTGTATTCCCAGGACTGAGCACAGTACCTGGCACTTAGTATAGTCTTCTTGACTGACCCTTCCTTGGGACAATCCACTAGAGATTTCTCTCCAAGTTGACATGAAACCATTACTTTCTTGGATCTGGTCATTCACCCAGTTCTAAATTCTGCTGTTTTCCAGCCCATTTTCTTCTACTTTTTATCCACAAGGATAACATGGGTGACTTTGTCAAATGCTTTGCTGAAATCTAAGAAAACCATTTCTACAGCATTCTCCTGATCATCTGCCAGACCTGGTTAAAAAAAATCCTTGTAAAAAGAAAAAAGGGGAAAGTAAGGTGAGTCTGGTATGATCTGTTCTTGATAAATCCATCCTGTTGGCTTTAATACATTCTAGAATGTTGGCAGAAATTGAAGTCAAGCTACTTGGCCTATAGTTTACAACCTTTGCTTTTTCTTCCCTCTTTTTGAAAATTGAGCTATTTCCCTTTCACTATACATGGAGCCCTGCTTCTCCCTTTTCTCAATGATCTTCTAAAGGTCTTTGATTGGCGAAGGCTCTAGATTCATTTCCATCAGTCTTTTCATAATAATAATCATAGACATTTATGTAGTGCTTTAAACTTCCAAAGCACTTTACTATTCATTATCTCTTAAGTCTCAGGACAACCTTAGGGTAAAGACTCTAGTGTTGGTGTTTTTTTTTTTTTAAAACAACTTTTTTTTTTCTGTGTCTCTAATGGGATATGAGTAGCCACTGCAGGTATATGATCCAGTTTGTCCAAGCTTAATGACTTAAACTCAGAGAGAGTGTGTTCACTTACTGTATCTTCACTTATCTTGGGTTTCAGCTTAACCATTTTAGTTCTGTGTGTTTCAATTCAAATATTTTTCTCCTTTGCTGATTAAGAAAAAGAAGCAAAAATACAAGTTGAATAGTTTAGCCTTTTGCTCTCACTTGTCAGTATTGTTCAATTTCCATAGGTTTGGACTAGATTGTGAAGGATTTTTATTTATTATAGCCAAATTTAAGAATTTGGGCTTTATTTTGTGGGTAGTGACAGAGAATCACTAAAGACTTTGATCTCAGGGGAATGGCTTTAAGTAATCTTTAGTTCAAAATCTGTCTTATACTCACTGGCTATATGGTCTTGGGCTTAACCTCTCTCAGCCTCTGTTTCCTCATTTGTAAAAGAGGAATAATAATGATAGCACCTACCTCCTAGAATTGAGAGGTTCAAATGAAATAACATATGGAATGAACTCTACAAAGGTTAAAATATAGTTGTTATTATTAATATTTTTCCACTAAAGGCATGTTGATGACCCTGGGCTTCTGAAAACTATGTCCGTGGAAAGCCATGTCTGGCAGTTACTATTTTTTTAAAACCCTTACCTTCAGACTTGGAACCAATTGGTTCCAAGGCAGAAGAGTGGTAAGGGTTAGGCAATGGGTGTTAAGTGACTTGGCAGTTACTATTATGAAGCTAAAAGGGATTCAAGAAAAGGTTGGAGGCAGATTATATGTTTGAAGACCAGCCTAGCTAAGTCATATAGGATCATAGATTTAGAGCTATAAGAAGACCTAGCTTTACCTTATTTTACAGATAAGGAAACTGAGGTCCAACAAGGTTAAATGATTTGCCAACACACAGGTAATAAGGGGCAGAGGTAGAGGGTGATGGAGTCAGGTTATTTTGTTATAAAGAATGGGTGTTACTTTACTCTGAATGCTCTCTCTCTGTTTCTGTCTCTCTCTCTCCCCCCTTCTCTTTCCTTTCTTGTTGCCCCTTCCTCTCCTTTGGCCATAACCAGAAACCTCCCTTTACAAAACTTCCAGGAGAGCTCCTGACCATGACCATATTATCTTGCCCCTCTTGCTCTCCTAGCTTCTTTAAATGAAGATTCTTGACCCGTGGATCCGTTCCCTGTTTAACCGAGACCTGGTTTGGGCATACAGTCTCCCTCCCCTCTCCTGAGGTGCCTGTGTTAGCCAGGAGCTCCAGACCTATAACTCCACTTAAACACTAACCCTTAGCTTGTCTGTGCAAGTTTTTTCTATTCCATCTTTTTTCTGAGTAGCCTGTCTTGCCACCTGTGTGCCACTTGCCACCTGCCCTCCCTTAACCTAGTCTGCATATTCATTACCAACACCTGCTGGTTTTACTGTCCCTGCCCTACCCTAACTCAGAAAATTGCCTGACACACCCTGGTTTCCGCTGACCTGGCCCATCCCAGAGGCTTGAAGTGGCTTGCCCGTGGTCCCACAGCTGGATAGAGAGTGGCTCATCCAGGACTTCAGCCCAAGTCTCTTGAGTCTGGTTCAGTATCTTTTTTCACTACATTGCACAGCTCTCCTTCAACACTACTAATTTATTCCTTTTTTTCCCACTTGAATTAAACAAAGAAAAAAAACCATATCATGGTTAATACCCAAGTGCACCGGACCCTCATTGTATTATTATTCATTTCAGAGATCACTTCTTATATAGGGCTTCACTCAAGAGGATTTAGGTTCCTATGATTTAAAGCCCAGAAAGCCCAGTGACTTGCCCAGGGTCATGAATAGCATGAAACAAACCGAGGAGTTGCCAGACCCCAAGGGTGCTTGGGACCTCGCCACACTGAAACATAAAAAGAAATCTCTCTGGCAGCAGTTCCTGTGATCAGGTCTCACCAGTGGTGTAGCTCTAGCACATATAAATTGCTCCCCACCATGGAAATGAAAATCTCTTGATTAGAAAACTAACAATGATTTCTTTAGAGTTGGTGTGGCAATAGGATGAATTTGTGAATGCTTTGTGAATGGACTTGTGCTATTTCTCCATTTAATTTCCGTGGTTTTATTAATGTTAAAGGTTGACCAGTAAAAGATGTTATGCACTTTCCCCTCAGTATCCTCTAGCTTCAGCTTTGCTCTTCTGTTACTGGTTCTAGCTTATTGCGACATGTTGGTTCATATCTTGGATACAAAGCCTCAAGTCTCTCCCCACTCCAGCTATTAGAATGACCTTCCTAAAGCACAGGTCCCTGGGACTCCAGTGGCTTGCTATCACCTCTAGGATCATGTATAAAATTTCTTGTTTGGCATTCAAAGTCCTTTATAACTTGATCTACTCTCCCTTTCCAGTCTTCTTATACCTCACACATTTCCACATGTTCAGTGATGCAATGGCGTGGGTATCCTTAGTATTCCTCAGAGAGGACACTCCATCTCTTGGCTCTGGGCATTTTCTCTGGCTGTCCCCCATGTGTAGAATGCTCTCCTTCCTTGTCTCTACCCCCTGGTCTCTCTGACTCTCCTTCAGGTCCCAGCTAAAATTCCACGTTTTGTGAGAAGCCTTTCTTTTTAGTTATTCGGCCCTTTTTCAATTATGTCTGACTCTTTGTGACCCCATTTGGGGATTTCTTGGTAGAAGTATTGGAGTGGTTTGCCTTTTCCTTCTCCAGCTCATTTTACAGTTGAAGAAACTGTGACAAACAGGATTAAGTGAATTCCCTAGTGTCACATAACTGAGAAGTTTCTGAGAACAGACTCGAATTCAGGAAGAGGAGTCTTCTTAACTTCAGGCCTGATCCATTATATCACCTAAGAATTCAAGGTAGTGGTCCAGGATCAGGACACAGTACTTTTCCCAGAAAGCTTAATTTATTTGAACTTATTTGAATTACAGAGTCATGAAAACTCCTGAATCAGTGGAAAGGGCACTGATCAGATGAGCACGCACTATCAGCAGCAAACATTGGGACCAGAAGCCATAAGTACCAAGAAAAACACAGGGTCAACTCAATGCGCCACTGAGGGTCTGAATAGGCTGAGGAATCTTGCAGAGAAAGATTGAAACCTGAATAAAGCTCAAGAGAATAGGGTCTATTGACAGTCTGAGAGCCATGGATAGTGCTTCTAGGGCAGTGATGGTGAACCTTTTAGAGACTACAATCTATAACCCTCACCCTGCAAATGATTCCTCCCTTACCCCAGAGAGAGGAGAGAGGAAGTGCTCCCATTGGGCTGCTGGGTAGAGGGGCAGGAGATGAGAGAAATGTCCTCAGGCATGCATGGAGAGGGGGGAGGGGAGAAGCACCACCCCAGCACTTGTGCCATAGGTTTGCCAACACAGATCTAGGGTGTCTCAGCTCAGGAAGGCTGATAGGACCCTGCTTATTAGACTTCCTGCTTTGCATGTTTTGTAGAGGATAAACTCCAACTTTTTTCTAACACCAAATGCTTTTTCTGGTAGCTCTGGAGAATCCGTGAAATTTTGTGACATTGCCAGGCAGAGCAAAAATCATGTTCTCTTCTCCAGGAATCAATTTTTCCTGGGATTGTACTTTTGTATAGTCACTTCCAACTCTTTGTGACCCCATTTGGGTTTTTCTTAGTAAAGATACTGGAGTTATTTGACATGTTCTTCTTCATTTTATAAATGAGAAAATTGAGGCAGAAATAAGTGAGTTGCTCAGGATCACACAGGGAGTAAATGCTTGAGGATAGATTTGAAATCAGGTATTCTGGACTGGTACTCTATCCATTGTACCACCTAGCTGCCCAGAGATACTTACTAAACTGATATAAGATTTGTGGATGGAAAAGATTGTTGAGATAATCTATTCCAAATCCTTAATTTTACAGATGAGGAAACTAGCACTCAGAGAAATTAAATTACTTTCTCAATGTCACATAGATAATAAGTTTCAAGGCTAGGATTTGAACTGAGATCTTTCTCATTCAAAATCCAGTGATCTTTCTACTATGTGATTCCACTGATCATTTTTGGGAAGGGAAGCACCTAATGAGGGTGAGTTGTATTCAGCTGAGTCTATGTCGCTTCGTCATAATATATCGATATGCAATTTTAATGCTTCAGTATCTTTGAAGAGCTATATGTGACTTCATCAGTTTGAGTTCTTTCCCTTTGTCAACGAAGATCATAGAGTTTCAGTGGCTGAAAAACTCATCAGCTGCTGACCATCTAACATGATTCTAGAAATGCTAGTAATAATAACAAGACCAGAGAGAAATTAAAGTATGAACAGTAGTGGAGAAGAAACAAAATTGTTTCTCTCTGCAGATGACATGATGGTTTATAAAGTCTCATCTCAGACTCAGCAGAGAAACCTACAAAGCAATAGCTTAGATAAAGTAGTCTTTAGTTTTGGTCTGGACCTGTGATTTTACCAGCAGAGTAGTAGAATACAAAATAACTCATACAATCATTAATAGTACTACATAATATTAACAAAAACAGATGACAGAAATAACAGAGGAATTCCAGATACGTAAATTGGGTAAATTATCTGGGAATTAATTGATCAAGTCCCACTCAGGTCTTATCTAAATACATATACAGGATCTCCCAAAAGTCTGAGGGCAGTTTAAAGGTTTAATAGCTGAACTATTGGGACTTTAATAGCTATTGAGACTTTGGACTTTGGAGATACCTATATACATGGAAATAAAGACTGAAATAATAGTTAGGCTATTCGAGTATGATAGATATCATTATGTTATCTAAATGTGCGTGTTTCATATCCATCAAAATGCCAGTGGGTTACTTTGTAGAACTAGACAAAATAATAACAATACATATTTGAAGAAACAAAATGTCTAGATCCTAAAGAAAAATAATGACAAAGCAAACATCATCATTGTATTATATACAGTAACAGAAATATTCTTTGAAGAATGAATCAGGTATGTCCACCTCCAAAGAACTGAGAAACAGAAATAAACAAGACATTGTTTTATATATACACATATCTTTTTTGTCAAATGGTCCCTTCTCTAATGGGGTGGGGTGGGGAGTTAACTGGGCATTTTTATGTAACAAATAAATTAAACAAATTTTAATAAAGAACTTATATGCCAAGTATTGTACTAGGGATAGAGAGAAAAGCAAAACGATTCCCTGCCCTTAAGGAACTCATATTCTAATGGGAGAGACAACACACATACTCTTAGGTACTAACAGAATATGTACAGCTATAAACAGGAGGTAAAGCAGACTAATGGCTATTTAGCATGACTGGATCACAAACTGCAATATAAAATAATTGTTAAGATTATTTCGCACTAGTTAAAAATAGAAAAGCAGATCATTGAAATGGATTAGATAAGCACGACTCTGAAGCAATCAAATATAGCAGTCTAGTTTTCAATAATCTCAATAACACAAACTTTTAAGTCAAGAACTCTGATAAGAACTATTAGGATAACTGCTCTTAAATTTAAGGCTTCTTGATTCACTCTATTAAGCCATGATACTTCTCATATGCATCTGTGATCCAAGGGCTCATATGTAGTTATATTCCTTGTAAGTGGAGGCAATTGTCTTACGTTGCAAATTCTTAGAGGGCTGGGACCAGTGTTTTATAAAGTGTCTAATATAGAGTCAGGTGCAATTAAACATTCCCTCAATCGCATTAATAACACCTTTCATTTGTGGGATGCATTACATATGGACTTCAAAGTCTACAGACATTCATCATTGTCTCCTTTAATCCTGACAGAAACCCTGGGAGGAATGTAGGTTGGCATGTGGCATTCGGTGACCCCAGGGCAAGAATAGCTGAGAAAGGTCCATCCCAGGAAAAAGGCTAGGAGGGGGACCACTTGATACCACAGAGCTCAAGAGGGCAAAGGGGAAGTAAGAATGGCAAGAGCAAGTAGGGCTGATGACATCTGATAATCTTGAGGGACTTTGCTTTTTTTGCTCCATTTTATACTTGGAAGGGAGTCAGCCATCTGTAATCAAAGCTGCCTCTGACTGAGGCTGGAGGAGAGTTCATAGAAATCTTAGAATCCTAGAGCTAGAAGGGACCGCTAATGTCCTGGGTCTGCTTACTAATTCTCCCTCCCCACCCCCACCTAGTCCTCTGATTTCATCAGTATAAAGAATTTCCTCTACCAATGCAATTCAGTATCTAATCTGCGTTTTTGTTGTTTAGTTTTTTTTTTTTCCGCCACATCTAACTCTTTGTGATCCCTTTTGGGGTTTTCTTAGCTGTAATGTTATGTCATTTCCTTTTCCAACTCATTTTACAGATTAGGAAACTAAGGCAAATAGTGCCCAAGGTCACACAGCTAGTAAGTGTGAAGCCAAATTTGATCATAGGTCTTTCTTTTAAAAATCACCTCCACATGATGCAGAGTGAAAGGAGCAGAACCAGGAGAACATTGTACACAGAGTCTGATACACTGTGGTAAAATAGAATGTAATGGACTTCTCTACTAGCAGCAATGCAATGACTCAGGTCAATTCTGAGGGATTTATGGGAAAGAACGCTACCCACATTCAGAGGAAGAACTACAGGAGTGGAAACACAGAAGAAAAACAACTGCTTGAACACATGGGCTGATGGGGATATAATTGGGGATGTAGACACTAAACGATAACTCTAGTCCAACTATCAATAATATGGAATTAGATCTTGATCAATGATACATGTAAAACCCAGTGGGGCTAGGGGGGTGTGAGGGAGAGGGAAAGAACATGAAATATGTAACTAGGGGAAAATATTCAAAATAAAAACTTAAAAAAAATCACCTCCACATAGTTGAGGTGAGAGGTTAAACTGAGGATCTTTGACTATTTCCACACGGGTCCTAAAGTATATGGAGGTTTCTTCACCCAGAATGGAAAAAGCATGTAGTTCTTTGAAAGGTTCCAATTTCTTGGCTTTCCTTGGGTTGGGTGGGAGGGTGGAGAAAGGACCAGGAAATGAGGCTGGTATCTTTTCTCCCTTGAAAAATAAGAAGCTGGAGCAGAGTTAATAGAACTTTTAGGGGAAAAGAAATGAAGGAATTTTTAAAATACATTTGAAGTGGCAACCTCTCCCTAGCCCATTACTCCAAGTTTTCATGAGGACAATCAGAAACTGTTGGTTCTTCATTGGGAGAACAATTGGGGTGACTTAATTTATCAATGGTTCACCTCCTTTGTGGATATAACCAAGAAATAGAATTGCAATCCTCCTTCACTTTCCCTCTTCCTTGGTGATGAGAATTGTTTAGAAACAGAAGGTACCAGGTAGGAAAGTTCCTGCTTCAGCAGAAAGGAGATGTGAAGTTAGCACTCAGCAAACAGGGAGGATGCAACCTGCTCTTGGCTGAGCTAGGAGAGGAGGGCACTGGTAGCAGGAATCAGTCACGCTCTAATGGTTCTTGCCAAGTTCTTAATCACCTCCTCTCTGGGGGAGATGAAATTTCTAGTTGAGAACAGGGCTCCTGCTCAAAGTCTGACTTGGCACAATCTATTCACTTGCTCTAAGCTGCAGGGAAAGTAAGAGCTGAACTGCAGGCTAATGATACTGGAGGAAGCTAATGGGAAATAACATTGGAAGGGCTTAAATGGAACTCCTTGGGTGGTATGAGTTAGTCATTTTGCTAATCCTCATGATTCCTGAGTTCAGTGATATGTAAGAGGGCAACTATTACCCCTGTGGTGATGGGGAGCCAAACTGAGTCCATGTTCTAGGATCTGAGGTCGAATTTGAATCCAGGACTTCCCTCCCATGGGCCTGGCTCTCTATCTTCTGATCCACTTAACTATTCCTTGTCCTAGCACTTTCCAACCACTAGCATGTGCTTGTGTACTCATGTCCATTCACTCCCTCAACAAGTAACATCCAGAGATTTTTAAAAAATGAACTTCAAATGTGTTTGAAAAATTCCCTCACTTCTTTTTCCCTAGATGGGGCCATTGTTTACTCAAGGGATCAAAGCATTATGGATTAAGAAGAGGAGGGTCCTTAGAGGTCATCAAGTCCAAGTTTTTGATGAGAAATTGACGAGAACTGAGACCCAGAGAGGCTGAGGTTTCCTCAGGATCACACAGCTCATGCCAGGATTTGAATCCTGATCTTCCTGACTTCTAATCCTGTTGTGCTTTATCCACTTTACTAACAACTACTTCTCTAATGGGATCATTAAATCTAATCTTGAGTTTCTCACATCCTTGATTCTTTGGGTCCCTCTATGCCAAGGTGTCATTTTACTGATGAGAAATCTGAGACCCACGGAGGCTGTGTCCTGCTCAAAAGTCATACAGGGAGTTAGCCTCAGAGATTGGAACCCAGGTCCTTTGACTCCAGAGCTCCTTGATAGTGATGATCATTTAAACAAGTCATTATATTGCATATAAGTGTACACAACCCTGAAAACTGTTGTTGACAGAATCACTGATTCTGAGACTTGCTCTCTTCTGAGTCCATTTTTCTTTCTTTAAGATGGGTATGATACTGAAATGTCTCCTGGGCCACTGGACCAGGATTAAAAATGGGGAATTGGAGGTAGAAAGGGAGACTCAGTGAATTTAGAACCAGGCGTCGAGATGGGAGGTCTGGAGTTCAAACCTGGTCTCAGACACTTCCTAGCTGTGTGACCCTGGACAAGTCACTTAACTCCAATTGTCTAGCCCTTACTGCTCTTCTGCTTTGGATTGTATCTGGATAGTATTGACTATAAGACAGAAAAATTAGGGTTATTAGAAAACAAGGAGGGTGGAGAGGAATTGAGGAATGTTTGGAGATGCTGCTATTTCAGTCCATGATAATGGTAGTACACATTGGACTAGAGAGAGCAGCTAGGTAGCACAGTAAATAAAGTGCTGGGTCTGGGGTTAGGAAGACCTAAATTCAACTCCGGCCTCAGACACTTCCTTGCTGTGTGTCCCTGGGTAAATAAATCATTTCATCCTATTTGCCTCAGTTTCTTCATCTGTAAAATGAGCCAGAGAAGGAAATAACAAACCACTCCAATATCTTTGCCAAGAAAACCCTCAATGGGGTCACACAGAGTCAGATAGGATTGAGTCAACTCAACAACAACAATAAAGTTAGACTAAAGAGACAGAGGAACAATACTCTACTTCCTCCCAAGTGGCTTTGATTTGCTCCTCCTCACACCTACCTTCTGAGGAGGTAGAACTTGCTCTGCCTCCCTCCCACCCTTTTCTACCATTGCATAGGGTATTAGAGCTGGGAAGAGCCAGAGGTATCATTTAACCCAGCCCCATAATTTTGTATTTGTTTTTGTTTTGTTTTTAGAGTTCTGACCCTCTGTACAACTCCTGGTCACTAAGTTGCCTCCAGAAGCAATGTGGAGCTGTGGACCGAAGGTCTGACCTTGAATCCTGCTTACACACTGGCTCTTTGTCCCAGAGCAATTCACATCCACTCTCCAAGCCTGTAAGTTCCCGGACCTTGGCTGATCTGTATGGATAGAGGGAGTATCCCCACCTATGAGCTGCCCACATGGATGAAATCACCACTTCGAGGCACACAGGCTTGGTGTGAGATAGTAGATGGAAAGCCCTCTGCAACTCTGAAAACCCAATTATAGAAATGATTGCTATTATTATCCCACTACAGTGTGGCAAATCTAATTACTTAATTTACTCGAGTTTCTCCCTCCTGGCTAGATTGTAAGCTACTTGAGGTCAGGGACCTTGGCTTAGCCTTCTTTTGCATGACTCCACGGGGCAGGTGGCAGGGTCAGCACAAAGGCTAGAACTTGAATTGGCCAAGGAGAACCGATTTTGTTGATGTGCTAACTCCTTCCACTAAATTAGCAGATATTAGAAAAAAGTCCTGGGGAGTTGCTCAAAGCACACAGAAAGGTTCCAGTTGACTTGCCCAGACTCAGATAGCTAGTAAATGGAAGCCAGGTAGCATAACAGAAGGTACTTACTACCTATGTGGCCCTTGGCAAATCACTTAACCTCTGTCTGCCTCAGTTTCCTCAGCTGTAAAATGGGGATGATAATAGCATGCTATCTGCTAGGGTTGTTGTAAAAATAAATTGAAATGGGGGGCAGCTAGGTGGTTCAGTGGATTGAGAGCCAGGCCTAGAGATCCTAGAGGTCCTGGGTTCAAATCTGGCCTCAGACACTTCTAGCTGTGTGACCCTGGGCAAGTCACTTAACCCCCATTGCCTAGCCCACACCATTCTTCTGCCTTAGAACCAATACATAGTATTGATTCTAAAATGGAAGGTAAGAGTTTCATTTTATTTTTTATTTTTTCCCCTTTAAATGTATTTAATTAACTAATTTAGAATATTTTTCCATGGTTACATGATTCATTTTCTTTCTTTCTCCTCTTCTCTCCCCCTCCCATAGCCAATGAGCAATTCCACTGGGTTTTACATGTTTCATTATTCAAAATAAAGGTTTTATTTAAAAAAACAAAAACAGTTACTAGACTGGTTGTTCATGAAAAATTCTGTAGATATTATTTATTTAGATTTTAACAAAGAAGCAAAATCTTTTAGGTTAAATTGAAATAATATTTTTAAGTGCTTTACAAATCTTAAAGTGCTATATAAATGATCACTATTACTATTTTTTAAATAGTAATATTGTATTTTCCCCCTCCCAATTACATGTAGAAATGATTTTGAATTTCTTTTCTTTTTTCCTCCTTTCTTAAACCCTAACTATCTGTCTTAGAATTCATATTAAGTATCAGTTCCCAGGGAGAAGAGCAGCATGGACTAGGTAATTAGGATTAAGTGACTTGCCCAGAGTCACATAGCTATGAAGTATCTAAGGCCAGATTTAAACTCAGGACCTCTAGACCTGGCTATCTATCCACCTAGTCACCCCTCAACATTTGTTTTCTGACATTTTATGATCCACATTTTCTCCCTCCCTCCCTCCCTCCTTTCCCTTTTCCCTGAGACAGCAAATAATCTGATATTGGTTATACATGTAGATATCTATTATTATTATTATTAAATATCACAGGTGGAACCCAAGGTCAGATTCTTTGGCCTTCCTCCCCCCCCTCCCCTTGACTTTTTCTTTCTCCCTTACCTTCCACCTTAGAATCAATTCTATGTCTTGGTTCCAAGGTAGAAGAATGGTAAAGGGTAGGCAGTGGGAGTTAAGTGACTTGTCTTAGACTTTTCTAAGCCTATCATTAACTTCATTAACCTCATTTTATAGATAAAGAACCTATGGCCCAGATTCATCAGGTGACTTATTATGGTTCAAACAACTACTATCAGTAGAGCTGGGACTAGGTAGACCCCAAGTTTCCCCAATTCCCAATCCTGTGCCTTTCCTATGGAAACCTACATTGCTTCTTGTTCTGGATCTCACTGGTGTCAAGCTCAAATGGGCCACTGTGTAGTCCTACCAGATCTCAAACTGAACTATAAAGTGATAATCATCAAACACATGTCACCATCTAAGAAATGGAATAGTGGATCCATGCAATGGCCGTAGTAATCCAGTGTTAGATAAGCCCAAAGATCCCAGCTTTTGGAATAAGAACTCACTATTTGACAACACTTTTGGGAAACTGGAATACAGAAAGACAGAAAGTAGGTATAGACCAATATCTCATACTCTATATCAAGATAAGGTCAAAATGGGTCTATGACTTACACATAGATGGTGATATCATAAGCAAATAAGGGGACTGTAGAATGTTTTCCTGTCAGATCTATGGATAAGGGGAAATTTTATGACCAAGCAAGAAATAGAGAACATTGTAAGTTGTAAAATGGATAATTTTGATTACATTAAATTTAAAAGGTTTTGTACAAACAAAACCAATGCAACCAAGATTAGAGGGGAAGCAGAAAGCTGGGAAAAAATTTATAGCAAGTTCCTCTGATTAAGGCCTCATTACTCAAATAAATATTAAGAGATTGAATCCTGGGCAAAAAAAATCAACTTATTGATTAAGCTAGCAAGAACCAATAAATTATTGATCTATGATCTCTCTTGATAATAAAAAAATTAAAGTCAGAGTCTTAAATCGCTTAAATATAATTCTGAAAGTTGGTTATTTAGTCCTCTCCTAGACAATCCAAGTTTCTTTTTCTTTTCTTTTTTAAAACCCAAACTGTCTTAGAATTGATGTTAAGTATCGGTTCCAAGGCAGAAGAGCAGTAAGGGCTAGGCAATTGGGGTTAAATGACTTGCCCACTCTTATTGGTGGATAGCTAATAAGGAGGTTGACTAATATTTTTCAGTCCCTCCCTGATCCCTTCATGATGATGGGAAATGTCACATATCTTTGCTAATCTAAATGGAGAAATCAAGTTAGGTCTGGCCAAGGTTGACTTTTCATCTATTCATCCCAATGGGAAAAAGACAAGGATGCTGCCATGTTGCCCCCAGACATGCTTGATCAAAACTAGTTTTTGTTTATTAGACAGAATATCAATCTTCATTATCCCAGTTTTAGAAGTTGCTCTAGGGCAGGGAATATAAGGGTATTCCTAGAGTGGTCAGAACAAAGGAATAAGGGAAAGTCTTTGAAAAATACAAGGTTACAAAGCATTATTAGAAATCAAAGTGATACAGTATTAAGAATAAATCTCATTAAGAATAAATCTCCTCATCTGTAAAATGAGCTGGAGAAGGAAATGGCAAACCATTCCAGTATCTTTGCCAAGAAAACTCAAAATTGGGTCATAAAGAGTTGGATGTGACTGAAACAACTGAACAAGAGCAACAAATTTCCTTTGCAATGAATTTGTTTCCTCTTTTTTGAATTTAAAAACATGATTCTTAGAATTGTGGATCCCATAGGGTTCATTAATAATGGACCTCATAGTGGCAATAGACTTCATCAGACTTCGAAAGAAGTCCAGACACAAATTGAATTATATGATCTCTCAGGCCCCTTCCAGCTTGAAATGCTTGATAAGAAAGATCTTAATTCATGGACTCATTGATTTAGAACTGGAAGGGACCTTAGAGGCCATCTAGTCCAACCTTTCCTTTATTTCACAGATGAGGAAACTGAGACCCTGAGAATTTAAGTGACTTGCCCAAGGTAGTAGTAACAATCAGAATTAGGATTGGAAGGTAGGTCCTTTGATTCCAGAGATAGTTCTCTTTCCATTGTATTATGCCATCTCCTTTAGATTGTGATTTGTTTTGCTGTCTCTGTTTTGTTTCCCACTTGAGTTCTGATTTCCTGACTGGGAGAGCAAATGAGGACTCCTGCTTCATGTCCTCCTTGGATTTTCTTTTCCTTGCCTTCTGAATGACCATTGTCTGAAGTCTTTCCCACAGTGGGGGCCTGGGAAAAGTGGAAGCTCTACAGAGAGGCACGTGGGCCAATCCTTCCTGCTCTTTTGCACCCTTGGCTTCCTCTGAGGCTTCTCTGCACTGGGCAGGCTAGTCCCATACTCCCAGAAGTGCTCTGGGGTGAGGAAAGGGAAGTAGATCACAGTACATGGGAGTGAGCACTTTACCAAATTGGGAAAAGCACTGCAGCCCCGTCAAAACATTGTCCCTTAATAGAAACTCCTCTCCAGTTGTAGGAACCTTGGTTTAACCCACTTGTTGTGGGGGTGCAATGAGACTTTGTTTTGATAGGATCATTTTTTATTCTCTACCATAATAGCTGATCTGTGGTTCTCTGTGCAGGAATGTGTACCAACCCTGGGGCCTCCCTCCTCCTTTGTCTGGGCAGATTGTCAAAATCTGATAGTGAGGTTTGGCTCATCTCTGCAGTTGTTTAAAATGTGCATGAGTATAGTACTTCTGAGAGAGGCAGGTGATACTAACCCTGGCTTGCTACCTCAGCTACTGTGCCCAGGAGAATTTTAGAGATGAATGGTATCTTAGATATTATGGAGGCAATGTGGAACAAGGGAAAATAATGCTAATTTTGCAGTCAAGAGACTGGGGATTTGAATGCTGGCTCTGCTACTTTCTAGCTCTGTCCTGTGGGCAAACCATTTAGCCTCTCTAGGGTTGGGTGAGATGGCACACACCCATAATACCTTTTTCTAAGTGAGGCTGAGGTTGATGGATCACTTGAGCTTGGGAGCTCTGAGTTGCACTAGGCTAAAGCCAGTTGAGTGACTGCAATAAATCTGGCCCCAATATGGTGAACCCCCAAG
Source organism: Gracilinanus agilis (assembly GCF_016433145.1). Taxonomy (NCBI): domain Eukaryota; kingdom Metazoa; phylum Chordata; class Mammalia; order Didelphimorphia; family Didelphidae; genus Gracilinanus; species Gracilinanus agilis. The sequence goes on from NC_058130.1 coordinate 387,370,454, forward strand.
AAAGGAGGGGCTATCAGACTGCCTACAGAGGAATGAACAGATCAGAAACAGACCAGTCAAAGTTTCTTCACTGATCAGCACTGGGATCACCAGTGAGTGGCCACTCCATTTCAAGCCTGGGAAAAATAGGAAGACCCAGTGTCAACAAAACAACAGGTTTCATTTTTCAGGCTTCGTTTTCCTTATCTGTAAGATGAGAGAATTGGACTAGATCCAATTCCAATTGGACTAGTCCATCCCAGCTCTAAAACCAGTGATCCTAATCCACATGCCCTCATTTTTTTCAGATCAGGAAAACTGAGAATCGCTTATTACATTAGAATTAGCATTGGACTAAAAATCAAGGGACTTGATTGTAATCCTTTTTCTGCAACAAATTGTGTGACCTGAGGCAAAGCCCTTCACCACTTGGGGCCTCATGATTTCTTCATTGGTATGGAGGGCTTGGACTAGACAGATGGCTGCCAGATCCCTTCCAGCTGTAACATTAAAAGAAAATGATGAGGTTTAGGGTCAAATGCTCTTCTAACAAACTCCTCTGGGCTTGATTCTAACTGATTTCAGTCACTTCATATTATTGAATAAAATCCTCTTCAGATCTGTTCCCCCAGTTCCTAACCTTAATCTCTCAATTGAATCTTTTGGACAGAAAGATTGCATAAACCTCCAGGTTTTGAAGGGAAGTTTCCTCTCAAATGACTGCTAGAATCTACTCCTTTCTTAAAGATCATTTTCTTCAATTTTTGCTCTTCTCATCTCTCCTCACCCTTCTCTCTCTCTCTTTCTCTCTCTTTCAGATTCTCTTTTCCTCTTTCTCTTCCACTTTTTCCTAACCCACTCCTCCCACCAATTCCTATCTCTCTCTCTCTCTCTTTTAGTGGAAAGACCGCTTAACTGTGATTGCCTAGCCCTTGCCACTCTTCTGTCTTAAAATTGATTGATTGATAGTAAGACAGAAGGTAAGGTTTTTTTAAAAAAGTAAATCTAGAAGAGATCTTAGAGGCCATCTAGTTTGTCTTGGCCTCAAAGGGATTTAATCATCGATGGTAGACCTACAGGGCAGATCTTCATTGCCCAACCTCAGGGCAAGGATTGAACCCGTGGTTTCACTGGTGTATGGTGAAGAAATTCCCTCTGCCAATGCAGAACCAAACCTTCTCCACAACTTAGAAATTTAGAGTTCTACAGAGCACTGAGACGTTGTGACTTGTCCAGGGCCATATAGATAGGATCTGTCAGAGGCAGGACTTGAAGCAAGGTTTTCCCAGTACGATTCCTGGCTTTCTCTCCACTCTATCACAGTGTTTCTCTGTGTCAGTCATACAGATGGAAAAGCAGATTCTGAAGGATCCAAAAGACCTCAGAATCAGCCATTCAATCAGGATCACTTTTTGAGAGTTCTGCATATTCATTCTGGGAACCAGACCATGTGTTTCAAGTTCTAGTGAGTCCTGTCACTCACTGTGTGCCCCTGGGAAAGTCACTTAATTTCTCTGGGCCTCTTTCTTCATCTCCAAAATAAGAATTAGACTAGCTAACTTTCAATGTTCTCCCAGAGGAGGAAATGACAAATCACTCCAATATCTTTGCCATGAAAACCCTAAGTGGGGTCACAAAGACTTGGACAAGACTGAACAACAAAACAAAAAGCTTCCTTTCAATGTGGATATTTATGATCCTGTGAGCCTAGGGAGATATAACTAAAATGCATGCAGCTAGTTACTCTTATTTTCATCAGATTTGTAATGAGAATAACAGTGATAACCAAGTTTGGCTGGGGTAGGTCAATCTGAGCCCTTGAGACTCTCTTTGAGAACTGCCTCTTTTCACCAATTCACCCATAGGGGTCAGGCAGACTCCTGGGCCAAAGTGGGAAGACAGGTAGTACTAGTTCTCCAGTTTTCCCCTAACTGCAGAGATGGTTCTTAGAGTTGTCAAAAATATGTGCATATGAATTGAAAAAATAATTTAAATTTAATTTATTCTCAGAAAGTTTGAATGAGACTTTTCTGAATAAGGAATTTTCCCTGAGAATTGCCAAGAGACCCTTGGGGGTAAGGGTGGGGATATCATAGTGTTCTTTCATTTCTGATCTTTCTCCTAGGCTGCTCCAGGAAGACAGGAAGTTTTTTACTCTCTCCACAATGAGTTAAGAAATCATGTTAGAAACTCTAAGGACACATAAGTTTAAGATTGCCTATCTCACTCCCCTCATTTTACAGATAGGCAACTGTAACTGGGAGAAGCGATTTGCCTATGGTCACACAGTTTATATTAGAGGCAAGATTTGAATCTAGGTCTTCTGAATACCAAATCAGTGATCCTTCTATTCTGTCATATTGCCAAATGATCACATAGCTAGGAAGTGTCCACGGCCAGATTTGAACCCAGGACCTCCACATCTGGTATTCTATCCACTTTATCTAGCAGCCCCTCAGATTTATTTCTAAGACATAATTGCTTCCCACAATACAAAATTACCTGGAGGCCCAGAGTTTGTATTGTTTTAATACACTTAAGTCTTATCATGTGTTCATAATGATCTGTGTTTGTATTTTACTCCTCCAAGATTGTAAGCTCCAAGAGGGCTCAGTCTTAAATCCAGGGCTTATCTAAATTTTCTGTCTTTCTCAGGTCCTTAGCAAAATTTAAAATTCTTAATAGATTTTTGTTAAGGTGAATTAAATTGAGCTTCCTACAAAAAGAGCAGGTAAAAGCATCTCTAGGAAATAGCTAATCCTATTAGGAGATGTCCTCCTTTGGCTTGGTCCTTCCCTACCTGTCATTTTCTCTACTTGTGACCTGGATCCTGTACCATGTATCAATTAGCTCCTCTAGCCACATGTTGGCTTCCATCTGTGATTTTTCATCTTTCCTATCAGGCTTCCCATACCAACAAGGAGCCTTAAGGTTCAGCAGTATGCTAGAGTCCTGTTCAACTGAATTGTTAAGTTTTCATTGTGAATTTGTGCATTTGTGTCTTGGAAATCAGTAAATGCTACAAATCAAGACTTGATTTATTATTTTATTGACTGTTTAGACTTAAGAAAGTGATGAAGAAAATATAAATAAGGCAAATTCAACTTAAAAGGGTACATAATTTCCCCTAAAGTCCAGGTTTTACCAGCACACCTCTGGGATGCATCTGCCTCTATTCTTAGCTTCTATCTCCCAGTTTTGATCCTAGCTCACCAGGTAATTGAAACTCAGTGAAGGGAGCCCCAACCCTGTGTCATATTTCCTCATTCCTCATTAGTATATGTTGGCAAAGCCTTCCCCACCTCCTCCTCCTCCAGCTAGAAATTCTGAATCCAGCCCAATTCTGAACCCAGGCAAAAAGAGAATAATGTATAGAACGGGGAAAATATTTGGAACCCAGGCAAAGACCAGGATTAAAAGGTAGGCATTTAGCCCATCCAGGAAGCTGGAAGCAGACTATCTATCTGATTCTGACCCAAGGCTTGGTTCAGCCCAAAGACTCTTGACTACTCACTGCCAACCAGGGATCACAGCTTATCGCTCATCCCCAACCCCTCAAGTGCCTGAGTGTCCAGGTGCAGGCAAGTCCTTGACAGGGAAGATGTGGAGAGGACTGACAATATGCCTTCTCAATGTAAACTCAGATTTTGGATGAGAAGCTTGTCAACATCAAGCTACCCAGAATTCATTTGCACAGAAGTTTTCTTGGAGGGAAATCTGATTTGAGTATTACATGTGATGGACAAAAGGAAAGTACTTTCTCACAGCAGTTGCTTAGGGATGTGCCTGCTAGTTCTCTGGTTGTTGCTGAAGAGCTCTGATTGCAGGCTGACATATGCAGCTTCAGAGAGTTTTCACATATTGAGTATTTAGGGGGAGGGCATGTTTGGATCGCTATTGGGAACCAGGTGCTATTGGGCCCAAGTCCTCCAATGCTCTGGAATTGGGCATTTTTCCCTGTAGCTCCCCCCCTCATGTTGACTTGGAAAAATACACTCTTCTTCAGGGTATTTGGTAAGATGAGCTGGCAATCTTTCTGCCTTTAATTATCTCCAATCATTATAATGAACACAGATTATCTGGATTCCCTCTTATTTACATTCACCATGATAGAATCAGAGTACTAAAAGGGCCTTGAGAGGTCAATGATTTTAGGCAAGGAAATTATAGGCCTCCCCGCAACTGTCAGGAGCACCTAACGGTACTATTCAGGTCATTAGTTGAAGGGCTGTGTATGTTCTTTGGGATTTTAGGGGAGAGAAGCTCATTCATTCATTCATCAGATATTTATTAAACCCCTTCTATGTGCCAGACGTGTATATCCCATTATTTATATATTATGTAATTAATAATTATAGAATAAATTATATGCAATTTGGAATGTAAGGAGTAATTATATATTAATGGTAATTATGTAATTATTCATTTACATACTAAATGTTTGTTGATTTACTGAGATATTGCAAGGTCTTGCATTTTACAAAGACAAAAATAAAACCATCCTGGCCTTCAAGGAGCTTCCTGCATGGGGGCAGAATGGGGCATATACATAGAAGAGTACATAGTATATAGAAAGTAAATCATTTAGGAGTGGACCAGGAAGGCTATCATGGAGAGAACGGTACCTGAACTGAGCCTTGAAAGGAGTTAGGGATCCCAAGACTTGAAGGTAAGAAGGATGGGTGTTCCAGGCAAAGGGGAAGCAAATAAATTAAAGCAGGAAATGGAATATCATGGACAGAGAATAGCAATCAGTCAATAAACATTTATTAAATGCCTACCATGGACCAAGGACTCAGCACTGGGGATAATAATGGAGGCAAAAGGCAGTTGACCTCAAGGAGCTCAACAATCTAAGGGGATAAAAGAGCAAACCAAAATGTACAAAAATGAGCTATTTACAGAATAAATAGGAAATAACTAATAGAAGCAAGGCACCAGAGTGAAGAGAAGTTGGGGAAGGCTTCTTGTAGAAGATGGAATTCACATTGGAATTGAAAAAGAAATCAGTAGGTGGAGATGAGAAAGGAGAACACTCCAAGCAAGGAGAATAAACCTGAAACTGGGAGATTGAATATCTTATTCATGAAACAGCCAGGAGGCCAGCTGGGTTGAAACATCGAGTGTATGAGGAGGAATAATATAAAATAAACTGGGAAACATAGATCATAACATTATAGATTTAGGGTTTAAAGATGATAGAGGAGGAAACTGAAGACTAGAGAGGTAAAGAAACTTGCCTAGCACCACATAGATAATAATAGCTAATATTTATATAGTATGTAGGGGCAACTAGGTGGGAACTTCAGAAGCAAAGGTAGGAAGAATAGTCATTCTGAGATTGGGGAAAGAGGAGAAAGAGACCTAGCTTTCTGGAGCATAGGATTAGTTTTTGAGGGATAATCATAGATTAGGCTGATTAGGGAGCCATTTGGTGGCTCATTGGATAGAGCTCGGGGTCTGGAGTCAGGAAGATTCATCTTTCTGAGTTCAAATCTGGTTTCAGACACTTACAAGATGTGTGACCCTGGGCAAGTCACTTAACCTTGTTTGCCTCAGTTTCTTCATCTGTAAAATGAACCAGAGAAGGAAATAGTAAAACCATTTCAATGTCTTTGCCAAGAAAAACCCCTTTTTGGAGTCACAAAGAGTTCAAAACAACTTAACAGAAACATCAAAATAACACTTTAGGTTTTGCAAAGTACTTTATATATTTTATCTCATTTGATCCTAACAATAACCCTCCTGTGAAGTAGGTGTATTATTATGTGAAGTATTATCCCCATTTTACTGTTGAGGAAATTGAGGCTTAGAGAGTAGGTGACCTAACTAATAAGTTTCTGAGGCAGGATTTGACCTTAAGTCTTCCAGTCTCCAAGCCCAAGATTCTACCTACTACCCCACTCAGATGCCTTAGCTACTAAGTGGAAGTGTTGGGTTTTGAAGGCCCTCTGACTCCAAATCCAGGGCTCCTTCTGCTCTAACATTTTTCTAACTCAACTCACATTACTTTTTTCTTTTCTTATCACAGAACATGACTACTGGTTGCATGAAGGGTCTTGAGATGCCCAGACAACCTCTAAGGTCCCTTCCAGTTCTAAAGGTCTTATCCTGTGACCGTGCCATGCAAAGATTTCTTAAAAGACTGGGAACAATTTACATAGAAAAGAGAAGTCTTAGGAGAGATGGGAGACTCATGTGATAACACTGGAATGGCGGTTATAGGGAAATGGTATTAGACTAGTTCTGTATGGCTCCAACTCTTTGTTTTTTCCTCAACAAACCTTTTTAAAAGAGCATATCATCCAATATATTTATTCTGTTTTCCATATTTAGGACCATTTAATACTACCTGACTTTTGATTTATTCATGATATGAATGTGTGTGTCTATTTGGGCTTTTAAAAAAAATGCTTATGAGATCCAGTTTCCATAAAAGCTCTCCTCAATCACCTCTTTGTGATCTCAAAGTGACCTTAGATTTATTCTGGTTATTTTAATGAAGTACAGGCTTTGGTTGTCAGCACCAGGGAGACAGGAAAGAAGCTGGTCTTCAGTATTCCATACTTATAATCCCCCATCATGGCAATGAGGGGTGAGATGATGCCTTTTGTTTTTGCAACACATTCATTTCTAAGAATCCCTTCCCTCCTCTGCCCAACAAAACTCCTTTATAATATAGATCAAAGAAAAAAAGGAAACAAAAACAGTTCTACAAAACAAACCAACATAGCTATGGCTGATCATGTATGTCCGCTTCTTTTAATTCCTTTTTAAAAAAAACCTTTACTTTCTGTCTTAGTATCAGTTCTAAAGTATAAGTGGTAAGGACCAGGCCAGTGTCGGTGAACCTTTTAGAGATGGAGTGCCCAAGCTGCAACCCTTACACTAGACAAGGGAGGGAGGAAGTGCTCCCATTGGGCTGCTGGGCAGAAAGGGGGTGGTGGGAGAAATGTCCTCAGGTATGCATGGAGAGGGGGAAGGGAACAGCCCCTCTAGCATATGTGCCATAGGTTCACCAACACAGGACTAGGCAATTGGGATTAAGTGACTCACCCAGGGTCACACAGCTAGGACATGTCTGAGGTCAAATTGGAACCCATGACCTCCCTACTCAAAGCCTGGAGCTCTATCCATTGAACTACTTAGCTGCCCTTCCCAGTTTCCCTTTATATAAAATAGTGATAAATAATATTTGCATTGTTCACCCAGTGGGCTTCTTGTGACCAAAGCACTTTAGAAACCCTAAAGTGTTACTATATAACTATGAGCTTTTATTATATGTAGCATAATCAAAGTATCCTGAATTTTTTTTAAACCTTTACCTTCCGTCTTAGAATTAATACTAAGCATTGGTTCTAAGGCAGCAGAGCAGTAAAGCCTAGGCAATGGGGGGTAAATTAAACTAGGAAGCCTCTGAGGTCAGATTTGAACCCTGGACCTTCCATCTCTGGATTTGGCTCTCAATCCATTGAGCCAGCCAGCTGCCCCCAAATATCCATCATTTTTTAACAGAGATGTTTTATTTATTTTCATTTATTTATTTATTTGTTTGTTTGTTTTTGGTGTTTTTTAATTATATATTTTTATTTTTATTTTCAGTATTTTCCCATAGTTACATGTTTCATGTCCTTTCCCTCTCCCCAAGCCCCCCTAACCTCCCTTAGCTGACGCACAATTCCACTGGGTTTTACATGTATCATTGATCAAGACCTAATTCCATATTATTGATAGTAGGACTAGAGTTATTGTTTAGTGTCTTCATCTCCAATCATATCCCCATCAGCCCAAGTGTTCAAGCAGTTATTTTTCTTCTGTGTTCTACTCCCACAGTTCTTTCTCTGGATGTGGCTTGTTTTCTTTCTCATAGATCCCTCAGCCTTGCTCTGGATCCTTGCATTGCTGCTAGTAGAGAAGTCCATTAGGTTCGATTGTACCACAGTGTATCAGCCAACAGAGATGTTTTATATGTATTTTTTTTCCCCTTCACAGGTGTAAATAAGCCTGGGCGATGAGATGACACCACTTCTGGTGGAATACCTAATTTCCATGTAGTTCCCTTCTCGGCAGCTGTTAAACCATCCAAGCAAGAACTTGTCTGACACTTCCTTCCTCTCCCTGTTGAATACTCCTCTGTGGCAATTGTTTCACAAATTGTTTTACTAAACGCGTCCCGTCGTCCCCTTGCCAAGGCCAACACCAGCTCAGCGTTGTGCAGGCTGCCCCATGCTCCCTTGCCTGTCTGAAGGTGGGCATGGACAGAGCAGATGACAGCCAGGAAGTCCCCAGGGCTTAAGCCGGGGCTGGCTCCAGCCCTCTGAAGCACTTCTGCGCATGATGGTGGCATCCTGGGGTGACCGCCATGCCCATCACCCAGGACAACGCGGGGCTGCACCTCCCTCTCCTCCTCCAGTGGCTGCAGAGCAACCTGCAGGAGACACAGGAAGGACCAGAGCACAGGCTCTGCCAGTCGGCCATCCAGAAGCTCCGAGAATACATCCAACTGAACTTTGCCGTGGACGAGAGCACGATCGTGCTTGACCAGAGCCCCCTCGAGATGGAGATCTGTACTGTGTACCTGACCAAGGAGATGGGGGACACCGATACCGTAGGGCTCAGTTTTGGGAACATCCCTGTTTTTGGAGACTATGGGGAAAGACGGAGAGGTGGTAAGAAGCGGAAAACCCACCAGGGTCCCGTGTTGGATGTTGGCTGCATCTGGGTGACGGAGCTGAAGAAGAACAGCCCAGCTGGCAAGTGTGGGAAAGTGAGGCTCCGGGACGAAATCCTTTCCCTGAACGGGCAGCTCATGGTTGGAGTGGATGTCACTGGGGCCAGGTGAGTGCCAGCGGCGGCTACCTTGGTGCAGATGCTGCGTCAGTGAGGGCAAGCTTTGCTTGTTTCAGAATCTGTGATGGAAGTTCTAAACCTGTAGTGTGCTCATCTAGAATCACAGTGGAGATAGTGCTAGACTTTGAGTCAGAGAGACCGGAGGGCAAATCCTGCCTCAAGCATAAGCATATGTGAAAAATACGCTTTTTTTTCATGTGTAATTGGGAAAAAATAATTTTTTTTAAATTAAAAAGTAAATTTTTTATGTGTAATTGGAAAAAATAAAAATTTTTAAATTAAAAAGTAATTTTTATGTGTAATTGGAAAAAATTTTTATGTGTAATTGGGCAAAAAAATAAAATATTATTAAATTAAAAAGTAAACGTAAGAATCAATATATTGCTTGTCTTCTCAAAGGGTTGGAGAGGGGAGGGAGAGAATTTAAGACTCAAAATTTTTAAAAAAGAATGTTAGGGGGCAGCTGGGTAGCTCAGTGGATTGAGAGCTGGGCCTAGAGATGGGAGGTCCTAGGTTCAAGTCTGGCATCAGACACTTCCCAGCTGTGTGACCCTGGGCTAGTCACTTGACCTCCATTGCCTATCCTTACCACTCTTCTACCTTGGAGCCAATACACAGTATTGTTTTTTTTTTAAACCCTTACCTTCCGTCCAAGATGGAAGGTAAGGGTTTAGAAAAAAAATGAATGTTAAAAAATTTTTTTACTTGTAATTAAGACATATTTAATTAAAATTTAAAATTATTTATTTATTTAGAATTTTTTTCCATTATTTTTCCTACCCCTCTTCCCTTCCCTCTCCTGGAGTTGATATGCAGTTCCACTGGGTTATACATGTATCATCGTTCGAAACCTATTTCCATGTTATTCATATTTGCAATAGACGGATCTTTTAACATCAAAACCCTAATCACATCCCCACTGAACCACGTGATCGATCATATGTTTTACTTCTGTGTAAAAAAAAATTTTTAAAGAAGTAAATGCAAGGCAATTTTGAGGGGAACAAGAAGAAGCACTAGTGAGAAAAACCTCATGTGAGACATGTTGTTTATACTGAACTTCGAAAGAAATTGGGGATTCTAAGAGGCTTAGCTTAGGAGGGAGTGTATTTAGATATGGGAGAAGTCTGTTCAAGGACACAGAAGTAGGAATTGAAATATTATGTTCAAGAAACATGAGGAGGCATATTTTTTCCTGGACTGTTGAGGGCATTTTATTGAGGGGATTCATGTGATCCAAGCCTGGAAAGATAAATTGAAGCCATGTTATGAAGGGCTTTATATACCAATTTAATCCTAGAGGTGATAGGGAGCTAGGGTAGTTTAGTGAGCAGAGGAATGACATAAATCTACTCTTTAAGAAAATCACTTTGGCAACTGAGTGGAGGTTAGGGTTAAAATTGGAATTAAACAATAAGATTTGATAATTTATTTGACATGTGGCATGAGGGAAAGTAAGGAATTGAAGATGAGATTGAGATGGTGAATCTGGTTGACAAGAAAGACAGTAGTGCCTCCAGCAGAAACAGGGAAATTAGTATTTGTGATAAGACTTATATCAGATGCAGCTGAACCCGCAATACTGGGCCTGATTTTTCTGAGTTTACCATTCCTGCCACTGTCCTTCTTTGAGTTCACTTTGCTTCTGGGTATGGCCTGAGAGGGAGCGAGAAGTACAGGAGGCTTAGCCTCTCTGAGCAGTTATGACCACTGTTCCAAACAGAGTACACAGGGAGCTTTCTGTAGGAATCTCCACCCCACAGTGCTCCCAGCAGTCTGCCGAATGTCGAGGTGCACACTGATGCTTGGGCTCAGACTCATGATTCAACCTGCATAGCTGGCCCATAATTCAGAGGAAAGTTTTTGGTTCGTGATCTCCTGGGACTACTGGCCAAAGCTGAGGTGAAGATGGACTTTCTGTGGATTGAAGTATTTGTTTTTTGTTTGGCTTTGAACCTAGGCATATTGTAAAAGGGGAGACTGACTGGGGAGGGTATTCTCTAGTTGTCCATACAAGGAGCATTTTGTAGGATGGTACTTCAACTGGGCAGGGCATTCTGTAAGCAAACATGAGCTGAACTGTGTGAGGACAGCCTGTTCCACGCTGGCACCGCAGTTAAAGACAAAAATGAAACAACTTTTTCCCCCTAGAGCTAAAAGGCCCCTTGTTGAATAGGATTAAGTTTGCTTCTCAGAAAGTGGACTTTGACTTGATCCTTTTATATAAGAATGAAGTTAGATGATGGTGATCATGTAATCCCATCCACAGGGTGCTCAGACTTCTGGTAACCTTCATCCTTTAGAATACTTTCACAAATCCAGAAGTAAGTGAAAAAGGGGAGAAATCTTGAAATTGATGTGGGCTGAAATGTCCCACAAACCCTGTCAAGTAGCTGTATACAATCAAAAGGACATAGAAACAATAACTAGCTGATTAGTATGGGCTGCCTTTCAGATAAGACATATGAGATGCTTAGATTTTACAATTATGAGAAAACTCCTTACATCAATCTTTAGATATCACCCAGGTCTTTGGTTGGAGTCTCTAGACAGGAAGTATAGTAGGTGGTTCAATTTCTTAAATCACACACACACAAACTAGGTTTAAATGATGCTCAGTCTCCACAATCATTGCTTTCCTTAGGGCAAAGTTTGACAGAAAATTGTCCTAAGACAGGGGTCGGCAACCTTTTTGGCCGTGAGAGCCATAAATGCCACATTTTTTAAATGTAATTTCGTGAGGGCCGTACAGTGCTCACAGTGTGCGCTCCTGTAACAGCGCCTGAAAAAAAATTGACTTTATGGCTCCTGCAGAAAGAGCCATATCTGGCCCTCAAAAGAGCCAGATATGGCTTGAGAGCCACAAGTTGCTAACCCTTGCCCTAGGGTGTTTAACATTAGCATCCCATTTATCTTGTGGTTTGCTTCTCCCCTTCTTCCACCCCAAGTGGGCAGAGTGAATCATGGGTAAAGCCATGAAGACCAAGTGGACCATGGGTAAAGTGACCATCAGTTCCTTGGAGACACAGGGCAACAACTGCCCAAACAAATGACCCCCTTCCTTTGTAACTAAGCAAAATAAAAAGCATTCCTGAAAACTCCCCCTTACCCTTTTCCCTTTTGCTTACTTTTATGTACCACATCTCCTTAGATTCCCTTATTTACCTACTATACTAGCTAGCTAGCTGTGTATAGCCACTTTCTTACTATACTCTCTTATAATAAAGCTTGTTTCCTTGAAATAGAGTCAATCTGAGCAGTCAATCAACTCTTTGGATGAGACCCAATCAACCTTGCCCACATCAAAATGTAAAGAAACTAGAATGAGCACAAAGCACATGTGTTTTATACTTCAGGAGTGGAATAGAGCTTTCTCTCAGCCCAAATTTATTGACTTAAAATTTTTTGTAAGACAAAAACAATCTCAACTGGGTTCTCCCTGAAAGCTTCAATTCTTCATGAATTATTGCATATGAGAAGAAGTTATGGGGAAGGGCTAGCAGACAATATTAGAAGTCATGGCAGGCTGCTCTGTATCCTAGGAATAGATGTTTGTCAAGTCAAATTGAATTCTGTAATTGGGCAGGAAAATATATAATATACTTGAAATGTTTTCCATAAAAAGTGCTTAACAGTTTAAAAAAATTGGCACTTAAAGTGACAAGCTTGAGCAATTTAGAAAAATCATGTACTAAATTCAACAAACCCTAAAGACTTCATGAAATACACTGTGTATAGAACACCTCTTTCAGTGGTGATAGATAAATGAGATATTATTGCATAAAGTGCTATATCTTTTTTCAAACCATTTTCTAATTATTTCCTTTCACAGAAATGAGTAGACCTTAGTCTTTTTCCAACACCTTGGTTTTACAGATAACCACCGTGGCGTTAGGTGATGTACCTAATGCCCCACAGCAAGTTAGTGACAGAATTGCCAGAAGCCAGTCTAGTGGACTTACCATGAAATACATGATTTTCACAGTATCCTGGTGTGATAACAGGGATTATAAGTGCTACAGATGAGGAGACTTCAGCTAGAATAGTAAAGAGACTTATCCAAAATTACATAGAATACCTCAAAATCTAAGAAACCTTGAATTAAAACAAATCGATAAACAGATCAAACACTAAATTTATCAGCCCCCTCCACCCTGAGCACACAAAAAAGAGCTTTCGATGACCGTGTGATCCAATCACTGTTCTGAATGAGTCGAGTCCAGAAGCCTTTCTCCCTTTTTCCTAATTTCCCCAGACAGATTTTTGCTGCCCATTCAGGGCTGGCTGTTCTCTTCACAGAAGCACCATCCCCTGCCATCTTGTGGTTGAAGGCAAGTAGAGCAAGAACAACCCTTGATTTTTGTGGCTGCTTATTTATTCTGCAGGTGGCAGACTAGGCTGGTAATTTCCAGAGCTTGAGATGCTGTAAAAAGAAAAAAAATCTGAAATTGGGAAGAGGTGAAGTTAAAAAACTTTAAGTGAGAATTAAGTGGAAGAATTCTGTGAAACAAAAGCACAAGCAGGAGTAGAGAATATTGTCAAATGTACCAATTATAATAGCTAATATATAAGTTTTACAAAGTGTTTTCCGGTCATTCTCATTTGATCATCACAACCACCTTGTGAGATAGGTGCTATTATTATTCCCATTTTATAGAACGGGGAACTGAATCAGAGAAAAAATTAAATGACTCACTCAAGATCATATAGATATCTAAAGCAGAATTTTTGAAAGCAGGTTTTCCTGACTCCATATTCAATAAGAATCTATCCATCTACACCATAACCCATCCCAAAGCATAGATATAATTAATTAATAGCATCTAAGAATTTCTGTTTTCACACTTTGACTGAGGGACACATTGGGGTCAATGACCTAGCATATTCTCTAGTCACAAATGAGAACTGGTTCTTTCTTTAGGTATAGATCACCTTTATTAAGTCTCTTAACTAGTGGCACAGCCTAACCTCAACTCTTTTGAGTTCACCTGAGTTGAACAACTTTAAAACTCCCCTTTGTTCTCAGTTCTCTATCCAGCACTCATTACTTTTTCTTTCCATTTTCAAAAGTCATGCCCCATCTTGTACCTCCCATCATGGTCTGACCTGGCCCAACTAGCAGCTATATTCACCTCCTAATGCTCTCAGATCCATGAGTCATTTGCCCCCAAGCCAGTGAGTGACCAGTCAAGTCTTATCTTGCAGTTGTACAAAATCACACATACTTGGAAAATGTGGCAATAATAAAGATAATTTCCACCCACAGTAACTTTCATCACATCATCTCCCTCCAGATCAGTGATCTGGCAAGGGAAACCTTGAGCAAGATTGTGAGGTAGACAAAAGTTAATCTTTGGTATCTTCTCTGCCCTCCTGATGCTTGGTGCTCTTATGCTTCTCCCTGAATTTGAGGGATACTTCCTAGTTCAGTGCGCTGCTGGACATATACTTCTTGCAGAGAGGTCTGTGTCCTTGGTGTTGCTTCCCTTTCTTTCTCCACTCCTTACTCAAAACTCGTGGGTCCTATGTCCTATTTTACTCAGTTCTCTGAAGGATTACCTAGTTCGTCAAATAAAACAACTCATTTTCATGACTGAAAATGGTTTAATGTCTTGCTTCTCCCAGATTGCATTCCTTTGCTTTAATATGGACCCTTGTGAAAACACTATGTCTTAACTCAAAGAAATGTGTAACCTGAGTGTTTTCAGGTCTTCTGTCAGCACAATAGGGGAGTCCCACACTCACAATTTAAAGGCAGTTGCTTCCTCCCTCCAGGAAGATCTGTCTTGAGACAGATGTAGAAAGGTGAATGCCTTGTTAGAAAAGAGAAACTAAAACCCTGGCTGAGAAGGAGATTATGAGAGATGATGTGATTTCCAATCGTTTAAAAAGGATTGAGGTTACAAGGAAAGTCTCAGTGAGCCTTTTTAATTCCTCTCTGGTAGTCTGCTGGTAGTTGTGGTAGCTGTCCCTGGGTAATCCCAAGGCATTGTGGTTACTTTCATTTCAGTCATGGAGATCTGAGAAAATGAAAGGAATCCCACTTAATACACTGTTTTTTTAAAATGTAAAACTCTTTCAACCATTGTAGGTGATGTTAATGACACTTTCTACTAAATAAACTAGGAAAATATGTCATATAAAAGACTCAGAAAAGTTGTCACTGAATACCTGCATGACCCTGGGTTAGTTATATCACATCTCTGCATTTCAGTTCCCTCTTCTGTAGAATGTGAGGGCTTATTAGATGGCCCTCAAGATCCTTTCCATCTCAAAATCTATGATCTTAGGATCCTGTAAATATTTCTAAGTACTCATTACTCATTCATAGCACATTTTCTAAACACGGGTGTGTTTTTCTTCCACCTACTGGCAGCCCTATCCATTTTCTCTAATTCTAGCCTTTAGCTGAGTACAGGTATGTTTAATAGTACATTTTTTTCACCACTTAGAGACATAAGTATCCTCCAATGAGTGCCTCTTATACTCCTCGCTTCTGTAGGTCCCCCAGCTCCAAGCCTTACTATCTCCTCTGTTATCAATCAAGTATATAACTCTTTCAGTCTGTTCTCAAATCTCTTGACCTAGGGGCTAAGGGAGAGTTCTGCTTGCTCCAGCTGTTCCTCATTCTGTCACTAAGATCTGCTTTCTTTGCCAAGAAGGTCTTACCAATTAGCTTTTGAAAAGTGCCAGACCCTTCTCACTTTTGCATAATATAGATCAAAACCAAGGTTTTAACATTTAAGCAGGTTTCTTCACCAAAAGTCATCTCTAAATGGAATCTGTTTTCAAAGACTTAGTGGATTTGAGTTTAAATCATTTACCTCTAGAATCAAACATAAATTCCTCTGTTTGACATTTAATTTAAAATTTTCATGACCATATAAAAACCAAGATTTGGCTCCCATAGACTTTGAGCTACATTTAAGACAAAGCATTTGAAATTCAGAGAGGTTTGAATCGATTGATCCTTCAAACAGGCTAGAAGTTTCTTGAATGAGTAAATGAAAACAATCATTTATTAAGAACCTGTTGTGTATTAGACACTGCTAATTACTGAGGAAACAGACAAAAACAAGAAAGTTCTTGACCTGAAGAAGCTTACATTCTAATAAAGTTTGTGAATTCAGTTTAGATCATAGATGAGGGGGCAATAAGCACTGAATGTTTTCCCCCAGGGGCTCACAGTCTAAGAGAAACTATCTAGCTTTTTTGTCTTTTAGACACATATTTTTGCTACTTCCTTTGAGACACATATTAATGACTAAAGCCCTTGTGTTTTTACCATAGAGACCCTGATTGTTTACACAGGCTTTAGACTTGATTGGAAGGGTTTTGCAGGTTAAATGGGATTTGATTTTATTTAAGACTGTTTTTTTGACCTTTGGAGTCACTAGTTTATTCTCAATAAATGTGCCTGAAAGCTTGAAAATCATGAGGGTATCTTAAACATTGAAACTGTAATAAGTTCAAATTTCTTAGAAGACTACATGGATCTATAATAGCTTTCCCAGTCTCTATGGTTATATTTAATCCAATGATCATTCCTGTAAAGATCTTTTCTGATTCTCTGATTGTTTTTAAAGAGGGATTGCCCTTAATTTAGCCTGTCTACTGATGCCTGAGACATCAGTCACCTCCTGATGACAGAATACAACCTCATTCTCCTTACTTGATAAATTTCTCTGTCCAGGATGCCTTTGTGGCCAGTCCTTCAAACCTAGCCCCTTCCCAGTCTATGTCCTTCCTTGTCTGGCTCTCTAAGAAGTATGATTGCTCTTCCTGCCTCCACCCAGAGTCCAAGCCAGAGCTACCCTCTTCTGCTTACCAAGGAAGCAAGGTCCTTCCTGTCTGGTTCTGCCTGTCTTACTCTTGATTTCAAGTTGGACTGCATCCCAGACAACTTCCTGACATCCCCAAACACAGATATGTCAACTTCTCTTTTCTTTGATTGTTTTTGATAGTTATGTTTTCACTGATCCATTCCTCCAATTCTCTCTGATTCATCTAATTATTTGCAGAAATCATTGAAGTTGAGTTCAAAGGGTCTTTAGAGACCGTTCATTCATTCATCCATTAAGCAAGCACCTATTGAACCCCTGTAAAGTGCCCGAGATTGTGCTAGGCACACAGGACAAAAAAGAAAAGCAAAAACAAAAAAATGCCTGTTTTCAACTTTCATCCTATAATCTGACTCTGTTCTTTTTATGGATGAGTAAATAAAGACATGCATAGCCTAAGTAACTTATCTTACTGGAAACCAGTTCTTCCTAGAACCCATCCAGTGCTATTTTCTACTATTCCTTTCTGGTTACCTGTTAGAAAATGAACAAAGTGATTATCCTAGACTCCAGTGATTCCCAAAGTGGGCACCACTTCCCCCTGGTGGGTGCTGCAGCGATCCAGGGGGTGGGGGTGGAGGGGGGGTGATGGCCACAGGTGTATTTATCTTTCCTATTAATTGCTATTAAAATAAAAAAAATTAACTTCCAGGGGGCTAAGTAATATTTTTTCTGGAAAGGGGGTGGTAGGCCAAAAAAGTTTGGGAACCACTGATATAGAGCTTTCCCTCTCCTATCTCTGTTACTTTGAACTAGCTGTCTCTCATACTTGGAATAGGACAGCTAGGTGGTTCAGCAAGTAGAAAGAGTGCCAGGTCTGGTGTCAGGAAGATTCTTCTTTCTGAGTTCAAATCTAGCTTCAGACATTTAAATAATTGTGTGAACCTGGCAAGTCACTTAATCCTGATTGCCTCAGTTTCCTCATCTGACAAATGAGCTGGAAAAGGAAATGACAAACCACTTCACTATCTTTGCCAAGAAAACTCCAAATGGGATCATGAAGAGTCGTTCATGACTGATAATCACTGAACCGCAATAACCACATGTTTGGAATGTTCTCCTTCCTCACCTCTGCTTCTTGGAATCCTAAATTTCTTTCGAGATCCAGCTCAAACGTCACCTTCTACAGTAAGCTTTTCCTGAGATTTGCTCTCCCAAACCCCTCAGCTGTACTCCTTCCTAAAACTAGCTAATATTTCTTATGTGTATGAATATGTACCCCCACACACCCACACCCACACATACCCACACTCTTATACATGTTCATGTTGTCTTCCCTTTTCAAATGTAAACTCCTTGTGGGCCTGCCACATATTAAATACTTGCTGAGTATAGACTAGATAGAGGTCCCTTAGTAATCTGCACCAAAATTGACAGATTACCTAAGAAAGACTCCACATTCAGAGAAAGAACTGCTAGATATAAGAAGACACGATTTTATATATATCATTTTTGTCAAATGATTTCTCTAATGGAGGGCGGTGAGGAAGGGAGTTAACTGGGTATTTTAATGTTACAAACAAACAAATAAGTAAATTGAAATTAAAAAAAGAAAGACATAGACAAAGGAAAACTGGCCCCTGCCCAGACTTAAGACAGGGGAAGGGGAGAAATATCAAAAGAAGGTAGGGGGTCACACCTTTTCTGAATACTACATGTCTCCTAGCACCTAGCCATGATACACTTAATACATGTTTAGTGAGATTTCAGCTTGTTATATTGCTATAGTTTCACAGATTGCCCGTTTGCTTTAAAATGACTTTCTGATACAAGTCCCCCTTGGATGAGTCCATATGCTACTAATAATAAATCATTAGTTTCTCTTGATATTTGCAGCCAATGTTCATGCCACTGTCTTCATTCCTGCTGCCCTCCTCTCTTTCCCTTTCCCCCATGGAATAGCCATAGTTTCATATTCTAGGATTCTATTTTAGGCATATTCAGAGCTCAGTCTCTTTTTTTTCCTTAGTTGTGTTTGATTTTTTTTTAACTGACCAGTCCAAAGCCTAGGGATGTATTTTAGCAGCTCCTAGAGAGCAATGGCTAGGAGTAGTGAGAGTGAGGAGAGACTTGTATCTTGACTTGAGGGTTTCATTTGTTATTAAAGGCAGACATGAACAATGAATTGTGAAGTTTGGAAATATCACTGCACATCAAAAGAAATGGTGAGAGGGGAACGGAAAGGGAAGATAAAGATGGTTCCACTGAGAAACTAGTACCAGAGAAGAAGCATAGTTTAGTGGAAATAGTGTTGTTTTTAGAATTGGAAGACCTAGGTTCATTTCCTTCCTCTGATACTTAACTTTTGTGACTTTGGAAGAGTCCCTTAACCATCTTGGGCTTTGTTTCCTCATCTGTAAAATGAGAACATTGGACCAAATGGCCTCTGTGGTTCCTCTGATGATCCTCTGATCTATTTACATTCTTGGTCTTCTTAATTAATTGTGCTATCTTGGAAAAAGTCACTTTGTCATTTTGGGTCTCAGTTTCCTCAAGTATTAAATGAGACATGAAGATTAGAATCAGGAATTCTTCATCTGAGGCTAATGAACTTAAAAAAAAAAGTCACTTCAGGGGCAGCTAGGTGACTCAGTGAATTGAGAGCCCCACCTAGAGATGAGAAATCCTGGTTTAAAATCTGGCCTCAGATATTTCCTAGGTGTGTGACTCTGGGCAAGTCACTGAACACCAATTGTGTAGTCTTTACTGCTCTTCTGCCTTGGAACCAATACTTACTGTTGATTCTAAGAAGAAAGGTAAGGGCTTAAAAAAAAACATATATGTAAGAAGATATTTGTTCCATCACTGATAAAAATACAATAATCTTTATAGAGGGTAGCTGGGTGGCTCAGTGGATTGAGAGCCAGGCCTAGAGATGGGAGGTCCTAGCTTCAAATCTGGCCTCAGACACTTCCCAGCTGTGTGACCCTGGGCAAGTTACTTAACTTCTATTGCCTAGCTCTTACCACTGTTCTACCTCAGAACCAATACACAGTATTGATTCTAAGATGGAAGGTAAAGGTTTAAAAAACAAACAAATAAATAATCTTTAGAAAGAGATAAAAAAGCATTTTGATGACTCTTTGTTTCTTTTATATTCCTATGTATTTTATTTTATGAATGTAAAAATATTATTCAGAGAAACACACATAGGCTCCACCCAACTGCCAAAGGGGTCCAGGACACATAAAAAATTTCAGAACCCCTCTACTAGATGACCTCTACAGTCCCTTCAAGCACACACATCTATGAAGTATTTATTATTCTTTCTGCCACATAGTTTTCTGCCTTATAAATGCAAAGTGACATGTCCCTCTAGGGCATGGTAAGGCTAGCCCTAGCATTGTCAGTCCTCACTCAAGTCCTAGTAAAGAGAAAGGAGAAAGAATTTAACATTTTCTAGAGACTTCCTGGTCCCCAGCCCTGTTTCCCATGAACACAGTTGATGGTAAGGTGAAAGCAGAACTACAGCACTTTGGAATCTTTGCCTCTGAGGACCACAGCAGTGAATGATAAGCAGGCAAATCCTGCGTGAATCACTTGAAGGATTGTTTAGGGAACAAAAACTATATCATATTTTGATTACATCTTAGTTCAACAAATGTATTAAAATGCCTTTATATACAGTATTGTGCTAGGTACTGGGGATACAAAGATTAAAGCAAAATGACATAGAACCTACTTTCAAGGAGTTAGAATCAAGAAGACCTGGTTTCAAATCCCACATCCGCTTCTTGTGTAGTGTGGTATAGAAATGGTAGAATACAGCACAGTATGGAATAAAAAGTACAGTATAGTGTAGTATAGTGATCCCTCACTTATCGTGGGAGTTACGTTCCAGAGACCCCCGTAATAGGTGAAAATCCACAAAGTAGCAGCGTTTTATTTATTTTATTATTATGGGCACAGCGTGGGAGAATAAACAGACTGATGCTACAGTCACTGAGCCAATCGGCATCCAGGATACAGAACACCGCACTGTGGTTGGTCGCCTTTTATTCCATCAGCCAATAGTGTGCCCTGTACAATCTCATGTTGGCAAACTTGCACAAGCGGTAGTGGCATACTGCATTTCCATTGTGTACAGTGTGGTATTCATCCGCAAAATCCCACGATATAGTGAAAACTCCACAATACAGAATGAGATATATATTTTTAAAAACCCGTGATACAGCGAAGCCGTTGATAAGTGAACCGTGATATAACGAGGGATGACTATACACTATAATACAGTATAGCATATTATAGCACAGTACAATATGATGTAGCATAGTACATTATAATATAGTGCAGGATAGTATATAGCACAGTGTTATACAGTACAGGATAGTACAATAGAACATTGTGCTGTATATTATGGTACAACATAGTACAGTACTAGATAGTACTGGATAGCATAACACAGTACAGTGCAATATATTTTAGTCTAGTCTAGTCCATACAGTGCCATATAGCAGAGTACAGTGTAATACATATAGTACCACATAGTATAGTATAGACCACACTTAACCATTCTAGACCTCAAGTTACTCACTTGTCAAATTAAAGGCTTTGGATATGGTCACGTTGAGCTTCCCTTCCAGCTCTAAACTGTGATCTTTGGATAGTGCAAAGTAAGATACAGGGTAGAAGTAAAGGAGTGATCTGACTGAGTATTCTAAGAGAATATGTGTGTGTGCATACACACATATATACATGCATGCATATATATGTAAAGGTAAATATAATTTTGTTTTTATGTAAATGTAAATGTTTATTTTAAATTATAAAATGTATATATCAATGTATTATAAAAATGAATATATATACAAATAAAAATAGAGTTCCATGCCTGGAGTCAGAAGAATATGGGTTCAAATCTAGCCTTACTTACTTCCTATCTGTATGACCCTGGGCATGTCACATAACCTCAATTGCTTAGCCCTTGCTAGAAATGATACTAAGACAGAAGGTAAGCGTTTAAAAAAAAAAAAAAGGAAAAAAAAAAGACAGCTCCACTCAAATGATCCTAAAAAGAGCTCTAGGGCTGAAGTCAATGAATTACCAAGTTCAAATCTGGTCTCAGACACTTAATTATGCATGTGACCCCAGGAAAGTAAATTTACTTTTATTTGCCTTAGTTTCCTCAGCTATTAAATGGGGATTAGGATAATACCTTCTTCCCAGGATTTTTGTAAGGATCAAATGAGACAATATTTGTAAAGCACTTAATACAATATATGGCACATCCTAGGGACTCAGTAAATAAAAGTTTGTTCCCTTTTCTCCTTTCCTTCAAATGCCACCTTCAACATGAAGTCTTTCTAGGTCCTCCAGCTGTTTAAAGTCTATTCATGACAAAATTATGTGTTTATGTTGTCTTCCCTAATAGATCATTCCTGGAGAACAAGGATATTTTCATTTTTTGTCTATAATCTCCAGTGTTTAGTATTTTGCCTAGCACATAGTACTTATTGATTTAGAGACCACGGTGTTTGATGGGATGACCATTTGAATATTAAAGTCACTGAGGATAAAGGTAAGGATTTGGTTGGAGAGGAAGGCTGTGAGTAAGGTGCTCAGTAAAGAAGAAGGGAGAATACCTAGAAGTCAGAAGGTGAAAACAGAACTTGTAGAAATCAATATAATCTCATGTTGTGACTTAAAAGGAGAAGATGCTGATTTTTGGAGGCAGAGGGAAGACCTTGACAATGACTCTAGAGAATAACCTAACTCTTGGCTGTGTTAGTCTTGGAGTATCTGAGAAGAAATTATTAGTACTAGAAAGAATGCCAAGAAATAAGGCACCATCCAGAGAAAAGTGTTTCCCTGAAAATGGAAAGAAATAAGACAAAGAGATCTAAGATGAAAGGAACTGTATTGACACTAGAGGGGGCTCAGAGAAGCTAGTGACTTGTCCACATAGTCAGCAAGCCTCAGAGCCAGGATCTTTGGGATTTGAGCTAGAATAGATTTTGGTGATAATTACAGATGAGAAAACTGAGGTTAAGTGACTTGCCCCAGATCACTCAGTAAATAAGGAGCAGAACGAGGAATTAAATTCAGATCTTCTTATGCTAAAATGATCTTTCTGAACTGTGGGAGTAGAAACCCAGAAGAAAATCATATGATTGATCACATGGTTCGATGGAAATATGATTGGGGATGTAGACTCTAAACAATCACACTATTGCAAATATTAATAATATGGAAATAGGTCTTGATCAATGACACATGCAAAACAGTGGAATTGCTCATTGGCTACGGGAGGGGGGTGGGAAGAGTGAAGGGAAAGAATATGGATCATGTAACCATTGAAAAATATTCTAAATTAATTAAATAAATATTTTTAAAAAGAGTTCCCCAGCTGCAAATGAGACAATTGTGCTTCAAATATCAATACCTCCTGAGTTGTTCTTTAAAGTCATAAATCTAGTCGGTTTGGAGTCTTCAAAATAATAAACAAAATGGCCTTTCTCCTACAATAAAAGTAAGAAGCTATTCCTTAAAAGGGGTTCTTTAGAATGTATCACATGAGAACCAGAAGAGAGATTTCTTTCCATAGTATTGTTTGGGGCTCCAGGACTTAAGCTGTTGTATCTGTCATTTGGATTTCCTTCCCCTACTGTGCTTATGAAATGTTCACAGCCTGTATGCCCTTGAGCTCTAAAAAACAGATATTGTGGTTTCCTAGGACTACTGGAAGCTCTCTCCAGCTTCATTAAAAGGAGTGTTGCTCATAAAAGGGTCAAGGCATTAAATTTCTCTAACCAGGAGCAGGAAGTGAGCCCCAGGACTGAAAGAGACACAGGGTATGGTGACTTTAAGGTTAGCAGACTCCTTTCCATAAAGGATATACCCTGTCCGTCAGTCCTACCCCAGCCAGGACTTCAATATAGTATGAAAAAATGAACTGTCAAGAAATGGATCACAATGAGAAAATCCGTGTGCCTCATATATTCAAGAGAGCATCTATGTGGTACAGTGGATAGAGTGCCAGATCTGGAGTTAGGAAGGCTCATCTTCTTGAGTTCAAATCTGGCTTCAGACACTTGCTAGCTGTGATCCTGGGAAAGTCATTGAACCCTGTTAGCCTCAGTTTCCTCATTTGTAAAAAGAGCTAGAGAAGGAAATGGCAAGCCAAATGCAGCATTTTTATTCCTCATTCTTCTTATATAGATAAAAATGAAAAAACAAAACTCATCTCTCTCCCCTCTCCTTAATTCAAGGTTGTGATCTTGAACTTCTTCCATTCATTGGAGCTATTTCTTGATGTTGACCTCTCTCCTTGTCTGTCACCTCCATCTGTTAATGAATGCAAGTGGGTTGGCCTGGCATGGATCTTGCTTTTAAAAGAATAGCATCATTGGCTCCCTGTTGCCCATAAAATCAAATCTAAACTGAAGCAATGTGGTATATTGGAAAGAGGGCTAGGCATGAAGTTAGGATACACATGAGTTTTAATCTTGCCTTGGATACATAATTGCTGTGTAATCTTGGTCAAGTCACATAACCAATCTAAGCCTGTTTCCTTCTCTATAAAATGAGGGGATTGAACTCAGCGTAAGGTCTCTTTCAGCAATGGAATCTCTGATTTTCTGATTTTCAGTGCCCTTTATAATGACACAATGTCAGACCTACAAGGGACATTAGAGTTCATCGCATCCAATTCTCTCATTTTATGGAGAAGAAAATTGAAACCTGGGAATGGGAAGTGATTTACCCAGGGTCTCATAGCTAGTAAGTAGCAGAATCCAGATCTGATAGAGAGAGGCTTATTCAATTTATCTATGATTATTCCTCAAACACTGACCCTGTGCTCCAAAGAGCTGGGTCTCTTCCTCTCTCTTCTACCAGTCTTAGGACTGTTCTCCTTCTTGCTTTTGCTTTGGGAGTTCCCAGCCTTTCTCCCTCCCTCGCAATACCGATCTGTCCAAGTCTTCAAGGTCTAGGTCAGTGATGGGCAAACTATGGCCCGTGGAAATTCCTTTGGCCCCCTCTTTTTGCCCATCACTGGTCTAGGCCAAGTGTTTTATAAAGCACTTATAATCTGTCCCCCATACTGGAATTTTGCTTATTTCCCTGACTTATTCAGGCACGGTTTCAAATTCATCAGCCTCATCTCCCCAGCTATGCTATGAGCTCTCTGAGAATTTATGTAGACATCCATTGTCCCCTCTCACTCTTAAAAGCCTGACACAGTCCTGGGAGACAAAGCCTCAATAAAAACTTGGCTGGTTCATGAAAAATCAGCAATTGGGGGCAGCTAAGTGGCTCCATGGATAGAGAACCAGATCCAGACATATGAGGTCCTAGGTTCAAATCTGGCCTCAGATACTTCCTAGCTGCATGACCTAAGCAAGCCATTTAACTCCCATTGCCTAGCCCTTACCACTCTTCTGCCTTGGAACCAATACATAGTATTGCTTCTAAGACAGAAGGTAAGGATTTAAAAAAACAAAACAAAACAGCAGTCAGTGAGCAAACTTCCCCAAAAGGCCCTGAAAAGCCTGCTGAACCTAGTTCTACAACTTCCCCTCCTCCCTGAAAGCCAATCAGAAAAATTTTAGCGAATAAGGCTACGATGATATTGGGTTAAGAAAGAAGGAGCCAGGTTTGTCCTCCAATGAATATATTATACTGGAAGAGGCATCACACAGCTCTGAATATATTATACTGGCAGAGGTATCACACAGCTCTGGCTGACTCTCTTCACCCAGAAAGATGCTAATCCTAATTACTATAATACTGATTCTCACAGGTATTATCTTTTATCTTTTTCTTATAGTGCCTATGGTTTTTGGTGTCAGTGAAATGAAACCCCTTTGAATTTGGGTTTTTAATTTGGGGTCTGTGTGAACTTAAAAAAAAATCTGATAACTAGATTTCAATTTATTTGGTTTCCTTTGAAGTCCTATATATTTATTGTATACATTTAAAAACATTATTCTAAAAACTGAAAATAAAAACAGTGTTCTGTGAAGAGGTCCATAGACTTCATACAAAGGAATTCGTGATCCAAAAAAGATTAAGTCTTAGCTTGTGTGACCCTGGGCAAGTCAGTTAATCCCCAGTGCCTAGCCCTTAACCACTTTTCTGACTTGGAACCAATACATAGTATTGACTCTTTTTTTTTTTTTTAAACCCTTACCTTCTGTCTTGGAACCAATACTCTCTATTGGTTCCAAGGCAGAAGAGTGGTAAGGGTAGGCAATGGGGGTCAAGTGATTTGCTCAGGGTCACACAGCTGGGAAGTGTCTGAGGCCAGATTTAAACCTAGGACCTCCCATCTCTAGGCCTGGTTTTCAATCCCACTGCCCCCAAGTATTGACTCTTAAGATGGAAGGTAAGAGTTAAAAAAAAAAAAAAGAACCCCTGCCTTAGAGCATTAGGCCCTTTTTTCTCCCATTATTTCCATATTCACCAATCTTGAAGTATCTGACCACAATCCTACTCCCTCACCCAGTGTCCTGAATGGAGACAACTGCCTACATGACACCTGTGACAGGTAATAGCCAGAGGTACCAACTTGAACAGATCTGTTAAAGATTCATCTCCTGGGTGAGGTTCTAATAGCCTCTAAGGCATGTAGGCTCAACTTTCCAGTCTGTATGGAAGAGCAGACCATTGCTTGCTACCCTGGAGGGATATAAACTTAAAGGATTTTTCTCTAGACTGCTCAAATCTCAGAAGGCCATTGAATTCCCAATGGCCTCTGGAGGGCAGTAT
Source organism: Gracilinanus agilis (assembly GCF_016433145.1). Taxonomy (NCBI): domain Eukaryota; kingdom Metazoa; phylum Chordata; class Mammalia; order Didelphimorphia; family Didelphidae; genus Gracilinanus; species Gracilinanus agilis. Next base: position 387,396,832 of record NC_058130.1, read on the forward strand.
TTAATTATTTTCTGTGGTAGTATTCTCATGGAAAAGATAACTCTTGTCTGAACTAGAAAAACAAGTGATTGAATGTCTTGAAAGAATGTCTCTTTCAAGCTATTATTATTTTTATAGCTGTTTTTAAATTATCAGTGGTAGTAGGGGAGAAGTGAAGAAATGAACACCTGGGATAATTTTCCAACTCCATCACTTTGAATTTTCTGCAGCATTGAATATTTTGTGACTGCCTCTAACAAGGAGAAAGAGTAACAGGTTTATGTTTCTTTTTTTCTTTCTGCCCTTACATATTTTGAGAATAGGTGCTAATGAATAGGGAAAACACAAAATAATGATCAATGGGAGGAAGAGTTGCAAGAAAAAGGGGACTCTACCAACTGAATAATCAGTGTTTTAATAAGGACATTAACCTATACAGTAGCCTCAAACTTGGGAACTTTTCCTTGGTCATTGGTGAATTCATTTCTGGGATTACTATTTCAAATTGGGTTCTGGTGAAGTTTAACTCATTCATTCCCTGCCTTATTCTCTGGATTTCATCTTCTCTTCCTTTCCTGATCTCTTGCTTGTATTCCTTCCCTCCCCTTCTCCCCTTCTTTTCAGCACTGTTTTATGTGTTATTCTCTTCTATTAGAGTGTAGACTCCTTGAGGGCAGGGGATGGCATATAGTAGGCATATAATAAATACTTGATCTCTCTGTTTCTATCCAACTATATCTCAGGTTCTCTCTCTCTCTCTCTCTCTCTCTCTCTCTCTCTCTCTCTCTCTCTCTCTCTCTCTCTCTCTCTCT
>NC_058130.1:387718516-387736171 GCF_016433145.1 Gracilinanus agilis
CACACTCACACTCACACTTCAGAAATAGCCAGCTATTTGAATCCTGCTGTGCCAAAAGTAGAGACTGGTGTAGGAAGGGAAATGTCATTGAGTAATGAATGGTAATATTTTTTCCCCAAAAGGAACAAGGATGAATAATATAAAGTAAAATAACCAATTCTGTTTATATTGGACTCCTGTTGGTTTTATTTCATTGGACATATTAGGACCAGAACTTCATACTTGCAGACTCCCTGCTTGTCTCAGAACTAAAACTGCAGATTATTTAAATATAAGTGTATTAAGCCATATTCTCTGTGGAAACCTTATTTATGAAATGGTCTTGGTATATTAATGCTGACAATTCCTGGCACAGTTGTAGGTTGGAGGTTAGCCACAAACATGATTGGAGATGACACTTTGGCTCCTGGGGATCAGCAGGAAGTCTAGTTAACATCCTTCCATTGCTGGGAGGTTTTCATGTTTTGAGTGTTAAACCTGAATGGCACACCTTGCCCTAGGCAGTGATTCACTGCTTATTCAAGGTACATGTGTTCTTTCAGTATGGTATAGGATGACACATAGGATAACCATCCAATAGATATCCCTGCCTCTTTATTCACAGATCACTGGAGCATGGAAACCTTTTTTAAAAAATTATGATAAATTTAATGTGCCATGGACCACTTTTAGTTTGGTACCTTTCCAAAAGGGAATAAAAAGGGATAGCTACATAGCATGGTGAATAGAATGTCAGCCCCGGAGTTGAAAGGACCTGGGTTCAAATGTGGCCTCAGATACTTCCTAGCTGTGTGACCCTGGGCAAGTAATTTAACCCCAATTGCCTAGCCCTAGCTGCTCTTCTTTTTTTTTTTAAGTTCATTTATTTAATTGAGTTAGAATATTTTTCCATGGTTAAGTTAATCATGTTCTTTCCCTCTACTCCCAATCCCTCCTATAGCCAACGAGCAATTTCACTGGGTTTTACGTGTGTCATTGATGAAGACCTATTTCCATATTATTAATATTTGCACTAGGGTGACCTTTCAGAGTCTACATCCCTAATAATATTCTCATCAGCCCATGTGATCAAGCAGTTGTTTTTCTTTTGTATTTCTACTCCCACAGTTCTTTCTCTGGTTGTGGATCCTAGCTGTTCTTCTGTCTTAGAACTGACACTAAGACAGAAGGTAAGGGTTTTAAAAAAATTGAAAAAGAAAGAAAATTAGTGGCTTAAAGAAGACAAAACTTAGAAATAAACAAAGCTAGGCCTAGGTATTCCCTTCTACAAAATTGGAATGATATAATAGCTTATCTGTCTTCTTTAGTGGGTTATTCAGAGGATTAACTGAGATAAGGGATGTGAATGTGCTTTTTACATTGCCAAGAGCTAGACAAATATAAGCTATAATTACATATATAATTACATAGTTTTCCTCACAAGAAGTCTTGTGAAATTAATAAATTAATAGTAGCATCTCTAATTGTGCAACTGAGACTCAGATTGCGATCTGCTCAGAAGTACACAGCTAGTGTAAATATCATTATAGCAGAAGAGAATTTGAACCTCTGGATTCTGATTCTAAGTCCAAGAGTTCTATCTAATACTATGTGAAAAAGTCCATGAATAAAGTCTAGAGAGTGACTCATTTACATCATTTTATTTTGTCTTGGTATGAGGGGAAAAAAAGCATAATATTTCATTTCTGTTTCTCTTTGCTTAGAATAAAGAAGATATTTTCTTTGTTGTCTTGAATAAAGAAAGTGGCTCAGGTCTGGGATTCAGCGTGGCTGGTGGAATAGATCTGGAACAGAAATCAATTACTGTAAGTGATGGCCCCAGGTTTCCAACTGCCTGCCAGTTGTCTAAAATTTGAATCAATTGCTCATGTTGTGAGTAATAATGTACTTTTAAAAGCTACCGGTTTTTCTATGTATATCTAGCAATAACAATACTAGGTCTGTATCTCAAAGAGATCAGAGAAAAAGGAAATGGAATTGTATGTACAAAATTATTTATAACAGCTCTCTTTGTGGTGGCAAAGAATTGGAAACTGAAGGGAAGCCCATCAACTGGAGAATGGTTGAATGAGTTGTGATTGCTATCAGAAATGGTGAGGGAGATGGTTTCAGAAAAACATGGGAAGATATATATGAACAGATGCAAAGTGAAGTGAGTAGAATCAGATCATTGGAACTCAAAAAAAGTTAAAATATATAACTATTTTAAAGGCTTACCAGTAGTTTATAAAAGGAGACATTTCTTATAGAGCTTGAACTGTTGAGGGACATGATATGAATTATAATCCATCAAAGGAGATGGAAAAGAAGTCAGTTAGATAGAAGAGTAACAGAGAGACAAAAAACTGTAGAGGAGAGAACATCTAGGAGGGGATAGTGGTCAAAAGTATTAAGTTCAGTAAAGATGAAGACTGAAAAAAAACCACCATTAAATTGGATATTTAAGAGGTCATTGAGGGATATCAAAGTGGCTCAGTGACAAATAACCAGACCTGGAGATAGTAGGTCATAGGTTCTAATATGGCCTCTCATAATGCCAAGCTGTGTGACCCTGGGCAAGTCACTTAACTCCAGTTGTCTAGTGCTTATTACTCTTCTGCCTTGGAGTCTATAGAGAAGGCAAGGGATTATTATGGGATTCTAGCTTTTAATCCACTCTTCAGATAAAGGTCAGGGTTTAAAAAAAAAAAAAGAAACTGTTGGTCACCTTGAAGAGAGTTGTTTCAGTCATGTGGTGAAATCAGACTTCAAAGATTTTGAGGAGCCAGTGATAGGAGAAAAGGGGGTAGCAGCAAGTATACTTACCTTTTTCTAGCAGGTTGATTGAGGAAGGGAGGGGAGATATAGGACAATAGCATGAGGAGATGGTAAAATCTAGTGAAGGGTTGACTTTTTATTATTTGATTGTTTTAAGATTGAGGTAGATTTGGCTGTGTTTGAAAGCACTAGGTAAGGAGGCAGTACATAAATTTTGACTATTCGAAGGGGAAAGGATGACTGAAGAAGCAATCTGAAAAGACATTTCATTTAAAATTATATACTGCATTACCTATTAAAAAATATGAATAGGTTTGCTTTTGTCTTCCTTTCCCCTCATTTATACAGGTCCACAGAGTGTTTTCTCAGGGAGTTGCTTCTCAGGAAGGGAGCATCCACAGAGGAGATCTCCTTTTATCAATTAATGGCACCTCACTGACTGGTTCCATCCATGGAGATGTTTTGAATGCCCTTCACCAAGCGAAGATGCACAAAGATGCTGTTATTGTCATCAAAAAAGGGAAAGACCAGGACAGGGGCTCTACAAGACAAGAACCCACACCTGCAAGTGGAAAGGTGTCACTGTCCCAAAAGGATGTTATCTTGGAATTAGGAACAGGTGAGTTGTCAGTCTCTAGAACCAGAGGGATGTGGGAAACTGGGGCAAGCAGGCCACAGGAACTACAATCCAAAAGTGTTCAGAGGAATTGACAGGGGTGTGATTTGACTCTTATTGTTGTATTCCTTTGGAAACCAGTGTTAGAACTAGAAATTATTTTAAATGCTCCAGAGGTTCAAGCCTGCATTCAAAATGACTCTTTACCAACTTATATAAATTTTTAAGAAGCAAGTACTTTTATGATTTATATCTTTTCAAAGTTCTAACTATATCAGCATGACACATTATTACCTAGAATGCTGAAAATCAAAGGACCCTGACATCATTTTTATTGCTTGAATAGATCGAAACAAATGAATTTAGCACGTAGCTAGTCTGAACGATTAGTTAAAATGAGAAACTATCTAATAGAATGTCTTCCTCACCACTCAAGCTGCATGCTAGCTGAGCTCCTCACCAGTTTGCCATTTCTTCTCATTGGTGGTATGTGAAGTAATTATCTAGAGGGCTTAGATCCTGCATACCCTGGTGGTAGGACAGAGGAGTCAGAAAATCACATGCCAGACTCCTGGGTTCCCTGCCAGGGTGGACATCCTGACAACGTGGCAGAGCCAACATGAGCATCCTGGAGGGCCGTGGGCTGGAATCAATCTCTCTCTGCTCCCTCCCAAATGCTTATAAAAAATGGTAATAAGCCTCCATATCAATTTTTACTCATAACAGTAGCATCCCTAGAAACAAATGCCCCCTAGGGTCTCTCTCCAGTGGTGATAGCTTCCAGAGACCTCTGTCTATTCTGAGGTCTGTGTACTCCAAAGTCTAAGGTATCTTTCTCTCTCTCCCAAATGAAGAAGAGAAATAAGCAACCAGATTTGTGATTTCATTAATATAAGAAACTCCCAGGTGAAGAAGTCTCTATTTTCTCTGCAACTTATGGTTACAAAGACTTTTCTTTTTAAACCATTACTTTATGTCTTAGTAACAGTTTCAAAGCATTCATTTTGAGAGTGTTAATGCCAGGAAAGAATAAGTGATTTCTGGAGTCAAAGGTCCTTGTTTGGACCTGCCTTTATGACCTTGGACAGATCTCCTGTTCTCTTGGGGCACAAGTTTCCTAATCTGTAAAATGAAGAATTATACCAGATGGCCTCCACGCTCCCTCCTAACTATAAATCTAAGATCCTAAGATCTCTTGACCTCAGCCCAAATTAATGCCTCCAATTAATGACTGATTTTTGAATTGTGGACATCCATGAAATTGCAGAACTTCCTCCATGAAATTGCAGAACTTCCTTATGTGGCTCAAATAATGCTTCTAAGATTTTCAACAAGTGAAGGCTCCCTAGCCATTTAGTGTTGAGGATGAGGAAGACTATATAGAGAAGACCTCACAGGAGTAAATTGAAGACAACTACTATCTGCTTCTCTATGCAATTCTAAATCTGACCTTGGGCTTTGGGAAATTTAGCCTTGACCTCTTAAATAAGTCAGAAAGGGCATTTTTTTTCAGCCACATTTAAGGCAACCCAGGTTCTCTTATCATGCCTTTACCTCCCTGTTTTGAAATGAACAAATTCCAAAGATCTGGAGAAAGAAGTCAGTTCCCTAATCTATACCTTCCTGAACTTTCCTCCAAACTTCACTTAGACATTTATGTGTTCAGTTGTGATTCTACTCCAGGACATTTCAGATCCTTCTTCTCCTCTGATCTCTCTGAGCCTCAGTTTTTTTCATTCATAAAATGGGTATGACAATAGGGATGGGGATAGGATCTGTGTTTTTCATTGGCATCTGGGATTCAAGGATGCAGAATCTCTCCCACCAATAAAAATCAGTGCTTTCTCTGCAATAAATAGTCTTAGAGAGTGACCTAGAGTTCTGAGAAATTGAATGCTTTGCCTGTAGTCAGGCAACAAGCATGGCTCAGAGACAGATTCTGAACCTAAGTCTTCTTGATTCTGAGGTCAGATCTCTTGTCACACTATACTTTGATGTCTGTTGACATAATAATACTGGATCTCAGTCTGTGATACTATGTCCTGCTACATATGTAAAGCCTTTTAGCCTTTAAAAAACTAACTAAATGTCGAGGTTTTTTCATTACTAATAAAAATTTAATAATATTAATTAGTAATAATTCTTATTACTAATAATAACAGTTACTACTCTTACTAATGATGATAATGTGACATTTGACAAAGTGCGCTACAAATTGTTCTCTCATTTGATCTTTACAACCCTGGTAGGTAGGTGCTATTATGATTTTATTTTACAGATGAGAAAACTGAGACTCAGAGAAGGGAAGGGATTTCTCCAGAGCCACACAGCTAGCAAAGCAAAGCACTGAGGGGAGGATTTGAACCAAGGCCTTCTTGACCTAATATTCTACTTGCCACTTTTTGTTAACCTCTGGGAAAAGCCTGCTGCTGCCTACTGACCTTCTCTGGTCAGAGCTAATACTGGGGACACCAGAGGCTAATACAAATTCTTAACTGTACATGAGTTTGTTTTGAAGAAATTTGATTCTAGGATAATCTGCATGACTGTGAGAAGAAAGAACACGGATGGGACCTAACACCTCTTTTCTGACTTTTGTTGCAGCAGGCAGACAGGCAGATCTGAATGGTGCAGTGTGGGTTGAGTTATTGAAGACTTCTGCTGGTCTAGGCTTCAGTCTTGATGGAGGAAAAGCATCTGTGGCTGGAGACCGACCCTTGTTAATAAAACGAGTGTTTAAAGGTACTCTGCTTAAGAAACTTACTAAATTTTCTGTGATGTGCAATTTGTTTTCTTGATATAAGCTTTAAAAGTTTTCATGTCAACTGGGAAGAGCTCAGGCATTGTTTTTTTGATGCATGTGAAATATCTTAATAGCAAGACTAATCGCCGTAAAAAGTATTATATGCTTTAGAAGTCCCAGGGATTATTAGGGGAGCATGTCAGATCTATGGATGAGGGAGGCATTTAGGACTAAACAAGAGATAGAGAAGCATTATAAAATGTAAAGAATAATTTTGATTATATTAAAAAATGATTTTGTACAAACAAAACATATGCAATCACAATTAGAAGAAAAGCAGAAAGTTGGGAAAATGTTTTTACAGCAAATATATCTGATAAAGGTCTAATTTCTCAAATAGTTAAACATATAAAAATGAAACTCATTTTCCAATTGATAGTCAAAGGATGTGATAATTAAAGGCAGTTTTCAGAGGAAGAAATCAAAGCTCTCTATAGTCATATGGAAAGAGTGCTCTAAATCACTCAGAGAAATGCAAATAAAATCAAATCTGAGGTACCACCTCACCCTTATCAGATTGGCAATTATGACCGAAAAAGAAAATAATAAATGTTGGGGGGATATGGAAAAATTGAGACACTAATAATACACTGGTTGCTGGAGTTGTGAACTGATGCAACCATTGTGAAGGGCAATTTGGAACCCTTCTCAAAGGACTCTAAAAGTATGCTTTTGATCCATCAGTACTATTCCTAGGTCTGTGTCCCAAAGAAATTTTAAAAAGGGAAAAGAACTAATATGTCCAAAAATATTTAATACAGCTTTTTGTATTAGTGAAGAATTGGAAATTGAGGGGTTATATGGCTGTGATGGAAATGATAAGAAGGATGATTGCAGGAAATTTTGGAAAGACATATATGAACGAATGTAAAGTGAAATGAGAAGAACTAGAATATTGTATATACAATGACAGCAATTTTGTTTTGATGAACAGCTGATGAACTCAGCAATGCAGTGATCCAAGAGCATCCCAAAGACCATCCAAGACTCATGATGAAAAATGCCTTCTGCCCTCTGAGAAAAAACAAATGGAGTCTAAATACACTTTCCTCTTCTTCCTTCTCCTCTTTTACAAAATGGGAAAATGTTTTGCATCACTGCAGATGTAAAGTCTAGATCAGATTGCTTTTTGTCTCAGGGAGGGCTAAGGGGTGGGATGGAGGATGGGAAGAAGATAAAGAATTTGGAACTCAAAATTTAAAAAATAGAATGATAAAGAATTGTGTGTGTTGGGAATATTAATAAAAAATTTCCCTAGGGATCAAACCTCTCCAATTAGATATTAACTGTGCCTTTGCCTTATTTCAACTAAATTTGCAAATGTTAGACTGAGAAAAGGTAAGGGGCCTGACTTTCACTTTTAGCCTTAGCTGTAGAATGCACAAAATGTGTGAAGTACCCTTGAAGAACACACTGGAAACACAGCAAAGTCCTGTATCAGCTTCTTTTATGTCCAGATGCTATAGAGCACTCGACCCACTGTTGGGAAGACCAGTCTAGAGCAGGATCCTTTAGATAGGGTCTATGTAGCTTGCTGGAAAGAGGAGACCTGTGGTTGCTGCTGGACTTTGTGTTTATAGGAACTAGTGCTACTGAGGCTTGTCACTTCTTTTCAAAACTTTTGCCAGGAAAGAAAACTGATAACTTATGATCTCAAACTTAATCTAATAACTCTTCTTATTCCTACAAGGATATGCTTGTTACCTGCTACTAAATTACAATATAATTAAGCTAAAATAAATTGAAGTAATCAACACTAATTGGTTTAAAGGTTATTCTTTTTTGGAAGTCACTTATCCTCTGCCTCAGCTTCCTTTGTCACCTACAAAGTAACAAAGTGGATAGAGTACCAGGCCTGGAGTCAGAAATACTCATTTTCCTGAGTTCAAATGTGACCTCAGACACTTGCTGGCTGAGTGATCTTGGGCAAGAAGACTGAATTTTTTTTTCCTTCTTCAGATCAGGCTATTTTTCTAATTATCTCTCCCATAAGTTTTGATGCTCAAAGTCAATTACAAATCTGGTTCACAGATAGATTTCAGAAATTTAGCATGTTATCCTAAAAAAAGACCATTATGGTTTCTAAAGTGAACCTTTAAGCCTTCTGGACTTCCTACTCTTGATCAACCTCATTTTCTTTTCTTTTTTAAAAAATTAAAATTTTTAATAACAAATTTCCACATAAGTTTTCCAAAGCCGTATGATCCGTATTGTCTCCTCTTCTTCCCTTTCCCCCCTCTGGAACTGACAAACAATTCAGTCTGGGTTATGCATGTATTATCAGACAAAGCATGTTTCCATATTATTCATTTTTGTAAGTAAATAATCTTATAGAACCAAAACTCCAAAACATATACCCAAATAAACAAGTGACCAATTATATTCCAACATCCAACATGTATTTCTTTATTAACTGCTTCAAGAAAGGAATTTTCTATTTTGGGTGGATTTTTTTAAAATTTATTTTGTTAAAGAACTCTGAATAAAAGCAGATTATCTGTTACTCAGTTTAAAAGCCTGATCCCATTTTGGTTTGTCCCCAAGTTCATAAATGTTGCTATGAGGGCAATTCAGGGATACATCACTCCCAGGGTGAGAAATCAGAAAACGCTTCTGAAATCACTGGAATTCTTCAGCTTCCTTACTCAGTACTCTTTGTTTGTACTTATTCACAGGTGGTGCTGCAGAACAAGCCGGGACAATTGAAGCTGGAGATGAAATTCTTGCTATTAGTGGAAAGTCACTTACAGGGCTCATGCACTACGATGCCTGGAACATTATTAAGTCTGTCCCAGAGGGGCCTGTGCAATTACTGATTAGAAAGCACCGAACAGCAGTATGAATCCCATGGTGGCTTATTACATTAGCCACAAAGGACTCTCCCATCCCTCCCTCTCGTTCATTTTGTTTCAAAGTGATTTGTGCTTGTAGTGTGGACCCTGAGCCACTGAGATCCACATTGGTGTGGACCAGTGAAGCTTGCACAGATTGCATTGAGGAGAATTCCGAAGACCCTGCTAGAACTTGGAAGGGTATAAAAACCCTCATATTCTGGGGCATGAAGAGACAGTGAACCTGAATGTTGGGAGTACTCTTGGCTTTCAGAGTCTGTGGCCATCTTTACCCTGACAATAGAGTTTTCAGGTTAGGGATATCAAATCTTGGTTTCTGTCTTGTCAGGATCAGATTAATGTCAATTAATCATTTTCTGACAGCGTGAATAGAATTAGGCTTCAATTCTGACAGATCAATAGAAGGAACTCAAACACACATCTTTAGGGTCAAAATGAAAAGCATTGTTTTGTGGTTTGACAGGATACTTTGGGTGCATGAAAAGCTGCCATAGTTGCAAATATTACCTGAAGGAAAAGGTTAAAAATAATGATCTAACCACGTGGTGAGCTCAGGTATTGTCTAAAATGGAAAAAAGCAAAAATGAGAAAACTCTACCCAAGAGGGCAATGTTATATCAGTGGAGTGTATTTTTTTCTGTATGTATTTTTCCTATTTACAAAGCAGTAAAATAATGTTTCTTCTTAAAATCCCAAATTTCTGAATGCAGGCCAGCTGTTAAGCATTTACCAACTTTGTTGAATATACATTCTTTCAATCTCACCCTTCTGATTGAATATGAGCTTGAAAATCAGGATATGGGTTGGATTCCACTTGAATGAATTGAGTTTGGTCATTAAAATAACAACTAATAGAAAGATGTCAATGTCATTAAGCTTCAGACCTTTATTTCAAATGGTTTTAATTTTTAATAATCAGATATGCTTTAATTGCCCGATAGATTTATAGATATAATATTATTGGAGCACATCTGAACACTCTAAAGTATTTTGAGGAAGTTTTTTTTTTCTGTTTGTTTTAGGAAATTAATACTTCCAAGTATTGGACCTCCCTGTCATGCTGTTCAATGCTTGTTACCCTTTGTATGATAATGCTTTTTCAAATATCTATCCTGTTTGACAGAAGCATTTTCTTGCTGAAAACTGTTGTGACCCTATTGCTGTTTTAGAAGTCCCTTCCTTGTGGCTCATCCTCTTAAATATATGACAGTCCACAGGAACTTCTTTCCCTTTTTGCGTGCCCATTTCTTGCATCAGAACTAACTCAGAAAGGTTCTTTGTATAAGAAATCTTTCTTGATAACTCAGACTCTTTATCTGCTTCAGTAAAAAGATAATGAAAAATGCGGACAATGTCAATCATTTTTTTCAGTGGTTAAATAGAAATAAGTGTGATGCATGTATATTTTCTGGGGGGGACTAGTGTTCTCAGATACAATAGGCTTTGAAGATTGACTCACTCACTTTCTTATTGAATAATGTGAAGGCTTAATTCTATGAACTTAGAGAAAGGTAATTAGAGACTCTTGTATTCCATAGAATCATGTTGAATCTCCACCCTACCTGTTTGATATGCTGATTTTCCAGGCATTCCATGCCTACCAAGCATCTATGATTATTGGCCTCCTTCAGATGAGGGAGGAATTTTGATGTCTTTCCAAAGTCTGACTTCTCATCTGGGAAGAGAGGATGGCTGCTGGAGGGGTGGTGTGATCACAAGTTCAGTGGAATCAAGTGATAATTTCATTATTGTGTGGTGTGCAAGGACTCAGAGTAGAACCTTCTTCCTTATACTCATTGGGGTCATTGTGAAACAATACCCTTCAAGTGACCACTGAAATAAGCAGAGACAACCCTTGCCTCCTGTTGTACTCATTGGCTGGATGAAATGGAGAGGGTTTTGCAGAATTAAAAAATGTGAGTTATTTTTAAAAAATAGTTTATTTGGTAGTGATGGTGGTAGTTGTCTTTCATAAGAGTGAATGAAGAGATTTGGGCTTACACAGCAGCTGGGAATGATAGAATGCTTATCTGGTCTTTTTTGAGTCTCACACCTCCTTCTACGTGGGAGCCGGAAGTTTAGAGCCTGTTTATTAGGTAGATCTTTGTCAGTCCGTGTATCAGCATTGGCATTAAAGGTATGACTCGTTTAGAATCTGAAATAGAAACCCTTTTGTCTTATGTATTCAAGACTCTGGCATGATGTGTGTTTCAGATGAACTCTCCAGGTCCAACCCTTCTTTAAATGAACCCAAATGAACTAAAACTTTTGTTTTTTATTTGTGCTTTTTCACAAGTTGGTCATTCACAGAGAGCCTATAGCAGATAATGTGTAATTAGGGCATGTATATGTAATCGCGAAAATATTATTCAGAGTTGAAGTAGATTTGGATGGGTAGGTGCAAATGGAACCCAATCAATTTCAATTTTAAGTGTTTGGCTAAATTTATATCTGTTGTATGATGTTGTACATTTATACTTTATTTATATAAAATAAAATGCCTTGTACATTATTAAAATGTGAGTGCAATAATAGTAAATAGACTGTACATTTTTTAAAGACTTGCTTTTTCTCTAGGTTATGTAAATCTGCATCTCTGTAAACATGGGTTTTTAAAGTAATTTTCAAAAAATAAACACTCTATTTAGACTTGCTTCATTTTGCAATTTCTGAGTCAAATAGACCAACACACACCGATTAAGTTACAAATACCTTGCAGAGTATTTCAAAGTTATTCCTAACCTAAATACATCTACGTGCATATAATTGATCAATAATCAAGCCAAACTTGGGTGTTTCAACTAACATCCAAAATATGAAAATCTTAAAATATTTCTTCTCTTAAGCAGATAGGAGGAATTTAAGAAAAAAAGGAGATCAAAATCAATAGATTGCTCATGTTGACTAATATTAAAAACCACTTGTAATACAATACACATAATGTCACAACAGTATGAATAAAGAACATACATACAGTTATCCCCTTTTTGAAGATGGGAAAATGAGGCTAAAAGTAATAAAAATGCTTTGTCTAGGCTCACAAAACAAAATGAAATCAAACTGACTCACAAAACAATTTTTTTGCTAAGTCACCTTTCTGTGACAACCTTCAAATATATTAGATAGCAGGGTAATCCCCACTAAAGAACTTTCCTTTTCCCTCACTGACTACAGTGTTACTGCAGATTCCAGGATCATTGACATATTCTAGACCATCTTGAAGGCTTTTCTGCCTTTGGAAGTCCCTTATTAAAAAAAACTTTATGGGACTTTATGAACCTTTTGTGGCTTTATGGCCACTTAGACAGGAAGAGAATTCCTTGTATAATATACCCAGCAACTGGTCCCCTAACCTCAATATGAAGACTTATGAAGAGGGGAAACTCGCAACCTTCTACAGTAGCCCTTTCTCCCTTTGAACAGCAGAATTTGTTTTAGAATGAATTTTTTTCCCAACCTCAAGCCTAAATTGATCACTTTGAACTTCCCTCTGTTGATCCTAGTTCTACCCTCTAGTAGGTCACATAGAACAGTCCAATCCTGCCTCTAATCCTCCCAAATATTTGAAGGGAAAGGAAAGGAAATATGGGATGCCAGGAGTCATGTGGGATAAGAGGCAAGCATATTCTTAAATGCCACAGAACCATGAAGCTTCTGGCATCTTGCTGGAGTGCCCATAATCTCTCCAGAGAATCCTCAATCCTTGCTTCTAATCCAGTCAAAGGGTGGGTGCAAAACCAAAATAGATTTTCAAACTAAAAATGAACTTTCCTTTTAAAAAAGGAGGAAGGGTACAGATTTAAATTCTCCAAAATTCCCCTTTAACTCTTTGGGAGACATGTTACTCTCCTCAGTGAATCATTCCATATATAATATCTATATCTGTCAGAATTGTCTCACCAGGGTGCTTAAGATCCCAGAGATATTATACATTTTATGGAGGTTCTAACTACATTTGAGTGTTTCTTAACATATTAAAAATGATTGAGAGATACATTGACAAGGAACCATTAGGGGACATTCCTCTTTACTGGAAAAAGGGTTTTACATTCAAAATAAAATATTGGCTCATGGGAAAGACAGAAGTGGATGGAAGACCCAACTCCCCACAGTTCAGTTCATTATATACAAAGCCTCACTCTGAGTCTCATGTAGTGTTCTCTTTCTGGGGACATTATCTATTGCTGTCATCTTTTTAGTGTATATAAAATCATGTTGGTCTTTAAGACAAAACAAAAAAAAAATGGCCTCAAACTGAGGACAATGAGTGGCTCCCAATCAAAGCTGAGAGTCCTTTACCCACAAGCCAAGATCACTGGGAGAGAACTGGACACAATTTCTTAAGACCTTAAAGTTGCTCTACATTCATGTGTGGCAATTTCCCTCAGAGGAAACATGCCCTTTGGGAAGTCATTATTTTCTACTATTGAGTCTAAAGTCTGTGTGGAAACTGTAGAAAAGATAAGGAGGAAATGAGCCTCCTTCAATTTGAGGAGGCCACTATGGGAAAGAATTTCCCTTTGGTGGAGAAAGGGTGTGGAGAGAGTGGAGAGGCTGAGGCAGGAGCAATAGTGAAGGGATGTTGTCAAAGAGACTTGGACACACCTGTGGAAAGGGGGAGATGTAGGAATGGAGGGGCTTTTGGAGGAGGGATAGTGTGAGAAGGCCCAGGACAGCAAAAAAAAAAAAAATAGCCCATGGGTCTGGGTATGGGTATAAAGTATGTGTAGGAGTTGGAGGGGCAGATGTATAAGTAGGAATGAACTATTCCCCAGAATTCCTTTAGCATTTCCCAGAATTCTTTTTAATCTCTCCACCACGTTGTGTGGTCATGTTTTGTATATAGTTGGCTGTGACTGCCTCTCTCTGTCTTTTTCCCGAGACCATGGCCAGGTTAACACCTTTTCTACTCTAGCTTTTTTTTACTTTAGTTATTATTAATAAACTTTATAATAAATAATAGTTATAATAGTTATTGTATGTTAATTTTAATCTTAATTTGGTGACCACGAAGGGACAGAATTCTCAAAAAAAAATTTTAAGGCTTAAAAAAGAATAGAGTAGATAAATTTTGCAAGCCGCATTTTCTGACCATCACTGCCTCCCAGGTTTGACCAGACACTGCCTGGAGGTCCCTTGCCATTTCTGCTATCTGTGAGCTACTGCAGTCTATGCCTGAGTGCCAGAGGGTTCAAGAGCCATTTAGAAGCACCTTTGTTTTTTTTTTTTTCTGCAGAGGGTGAAGTACACACACACACACACACACACACACACACACACACACACACGTTTTTGAGACTGCTCTAGCTGCTTTTCTAGCCCCTACCCCAGTTTTGCTTACCCAGATAGACTTCCATGCTTTGCCTTTGGGGGAGGGGACTAAGGTAGCACATGGCCCCTAGCGTTTTACCCAAAGAGGGAAAGGGAAGGAAGAGGTCAGTCTTCTGGATTTGGGACAAGAGGAAAGTGTCTTCCAGGATGCCAGGGAGCCACAAAGCTTCTGTTTTCCTCTCAGAGGCTCATGAATTTCGCCCCCATCCAGATAAGCCTCAGGTCTTGCTTTGCATCTGATGAAATGGTTGATGTGAAACCTTAATAGATTTATGAATTCAAAATGAAACTTTCTTTTTAAAAAGAAAAGATGGATTCAGATTTATGTTAAATTCTCACTCTGTTTTAACAATGTAGTTCAAAATCTGGTACTGCTAAACCTCTTTCCTTTACATTATTTTCATTATATCCTTTGATATTCTGGATCTTTTGTTTTTCCAGATGATTTTTTTTAATCAGAGACTTTAATAATACAGTTTTTACTTTCATAGTACTTAATTGTCTATCAAAGAGAAGAAATACTTCATTCTCTACTGAAATGATTTTGCTTCTGGGATTGAATTTATCTACTGCTTAATATTTACACAGTGCACGGGCAGTTTAGAAGAAGTAGAGTTTATTAAATTTAGTAACTGCTTTCCTTAGTGGCAATGAAATATACAGATGATTTTTGTTATTATTTTTTCTAGTTCAAAAAATATCTTTTTGGTATTTTATTTTGGATGACATTGAATAAGCAAATTAGTTTAGGTAGGATTGTTATTTTAATTATATTGGCTCTGCCCACCCATGACAATATTTCTACACTTATTAATCTGACTTTATTTGTATAATGTTGATTAAATTTATCTCAAGAGACTAGTTTTTTGGGTAAGAATAGAACTTTATTGAGAGCAGGTTTGTTGATTAGTCCAGCATCATAACAGATAAAGTAATATAGGCCTCCATGGTTCTCTCCGGACCAGGGATGACCTCAGCTTGGTCAGGAAACCTAATAGATTTTTAAGAGCTCATTATTTAGTCCCTCTCCTGAATATCCCATGATATCTTTAATTGGTGATAGGTAATTAAGAGATATTCCATCAATGTATTCACCCATCCCATCTCCACGGGAGGACAAGTCCCATAAACTGGAAAAGAACCTTTGTCTCCTTTATTCATTAACCAAATTCTGTTAAAAAGGAAGACTTTCCTAGGGATGTCCAAAGACAGGGAAAATGCAAAAAGTAGCAAACTTGATAATACCAGAGACTGAGATCTCCAACAGAGGAATACACAATAATTCTTCCCAATACACAGGAATAACGCAGTTTATGAACAATGAATGAATATATGAAT
This sequence comes from Gracilinanus agilis, assembly GCF_016433145.1. Classification (NCBI taxonomy): domain Eukaryota; kingdom Metazoa; phylum Chordata; class Mammalia; order Didelphimorphia; family Didelphidae; genus Gracilinanus; species Gracilinanus agilis. The sequence continues at coordinate 387,734,214 of NC_058130.1, forward strand.
ATATAATGAATATTACTGTATATGAAAACTCAATTCTCACTATTGTCCCCCTGGTTCTTGGGGAAACTGGATCTTGCTTTTCTCAATGAAGTACCCCCAAATGACTATACATTACATGGGGGAGGTAACTATGATGCTTGGGTATTTTATAATATGATGTCAAAAATGAGTGATAGACACATTGACAGGGAGCCATTCAGGGGGCACCCCCGCTTCTGGCACAAGGGCTTACAAACAAGCAATATAACAGTACACGGGAGAGCCACGAGATGATTAGGTGATCTGACTTCCACTTTCCAGTCTACTATGTCCAAGGACTCAAAATCTCAAGAAGTAAGTGTCCTAATTTCTTTTTTTTTTTTTTAATTTTTTTTTTAAACCCTTAACTTCTGTGTATTGACTTATAGGTGGAAGAGTGGTAAGGGTAGGCAATGGGGGCCAAGTGACTTGCCCAGGGTCACACAGCTGGGAAGTGTCTGAGGCCAGATTTGAACCTAGGACCTCCTGTCTCTAGGCCTGACTCTCACTCCACTGAGCTACCCAGCTGCCCCAAGTGTCCTAATTTCTGGGGTCACATGCTGGTGCTCTCATCTCCTTCAGTTGTCTAGAGTCATCCTGGTCCTCAAAGCATGGCCTCTGGCATAACTGCTTTCTCCTTGTCCAGGGGCCCTGATAACAGCTTTCCCTACAATTCCTTGAAAAATAGGTCTTAATACAATTGAACACAGACATTAACATTTTGCCTTGTCAGATGGAAATCAATTAACTCGATTTCAAAATAAAAGAGACCCAAGTTTTTTTTTTATGGTGATTTATTTACACTTAGAAAGGTTGAAGGTGGAGAAAATAAGAGAGAGAAACTCTGGCCCAGACCAGAGGCCTGGAAGCTTCAGAGGCCCCAGCAGAGGGGGCACAGAGGTTAATTAAACAAGGATTCTAGCCACAAGGCCTCCTCTAAGAAGAGAGGCCTCCTTGAGGCTAGAGCAGTGGTTCCCAAACTATTTTGGCCTACTGCCCCCTTTCCAGAAAAAATATTACTTAGCCCCCTGGAAATTAATTTTTTTTAATTTTAATAGCAATTAATAGGAAAGATAAATGCACCTAGGGGGGCAGCTGGGTAGCTCAGTGGATTGAGAGCCAGGCCTAGAGACGGGAGGTCCTAGGTTCAAATCCGGCCTCAGACACTTCCCAGCTGTGTGACCCTGGGCAAGTCACTTGACCCCCATTGCCTACCCTTACCACTCTTTCACCTATAAGTCAATACGCAGAAGTTAAGGGTTTAAAATTTAAAAAAAAAAAAAAAAAAAGAAGAAGAAGAAGAAGATAAATGCACCTGTGGCCATCACCGTCCTCCTGGATTGCTGCAGCACCCACCAGAGGGCAGTAGCGCCCACTTTGGGAATCAAATTGAACACTAGAAATGACAAGAATCGAGAGAAACCTGAAAAGGTAAATAAGTTACAGAGGGAAAAGAAAGAAAACTTGTAATTTTTAAATTTGCCTTTTTAAAGGCCTCAGTGAGATCTAATTATCTGTATTCCTATGTAGAGAAATGTTATGTTTAATTCTCTGTAGTGAACTCTATTCACTATTATAATATTCACTATTATAGTAATCAGAAGAATAATTTACAGGGTGAGGGTGGAACACTAAATAATCTAAGATGGCGTGGGGGATGGGAAAGAGGGGGTAAATAGCAGGGGATACCAAGAGAAACTTGAGTGAATAAGAAAATAGAATATTCTATTACACACAAAGAGGGCATGGAAGGGAGAGGGGACAAATACTATTATAAGAAGGAGAGGAAGAGAGCATTAAGAGGTAATAATCAAACCTTACTCTTAGTGTAATCAACCCGGAGAGGGAAGAGTAGTTAAACTATCCATTGGGAAATAAAACTCTTATCTAACCCTTCTGAGAACGTTAGAAGGGATAAACCAAGGGGAGCAGGGGAGTGG
>NC_058130.1:387736567-387831183 GCF_016433145.1 Gracilinanus agilis
GGTAAGAGAGGTGAATGAAGTCCTAGAAAAATTAGATCTAATTGATATGTGGAGAAAAATAAATAGGGACAAAAAGGAATACACCTTCTTCTCAGCTGCACATGGCACATTCACAAAGATTGACCATGTAATAGGGCATAGAATCATTGCAAACAAATGCAAAAGAGCAGAAATAATAAATGTAACCTTCTCAGATCATAATGCAATAAAAATAATAATTAGTGAGGGCACTTGGACAGGAAAATAAAATATACCTCCTAAAGGAGATATTTTTATTGAAAGGGACCTAGATGAGTCAGTGATGAAAAAAACTCACCCAGGAACCTTTCAGGGCCAGTAAAGCACAAACCCTTGAGACAATAAGGAAAATTAAATTTATTTAGCTAATATTGAGGTTAGGAAAATGGTAGGTAAGGTCCTAACTCTATACAGCTCTATCTCCTCCCACTTTCTATGCTCCCCTCACGAGGATGCTCTTTTGATCTTCTTAATGCCCTCCTTAATAACTCCCTGATCTGTCTAGACCCCAAAAAGCTATCTGACTATCTCACTAAACAACTATCCCAGATTGTCTCTAAAAAGGTTAAAGACACAGGGCTCACAAGTGGATGACTGAATCCTTCCCAAGCCTGGGGTTGGCTTCCTAGGTAAAACCCAAAGTCCCAGATGAAAACCCTTGGGTTTACCTTAACCAAGTTGTCACAAACCATTTATTCTCAGCCTGATTCTTACAGCACTTCAGGGAAACACAGAGATCTCCTTCCAGGTCTTTCTCCAAACCTGAGAACCTACTAGTCTTTCCACAAGACTAATTAGTTCCCAGGATATGGTAGAGCAGCTGTACTCCCAGCTCAGAGAGAGATAGGTTTAGGAGTGGCAGTTAATCTCAGTTAACTCCCAAGATCCTCCTCTGCAATACCTTCTCCTTCCAGAATCTTTTCCCAGGGCTTGTGGCTAAATTCTCTTCCTTCCCCCTTAGAGACAACCTTTGCATTTGCCCCTATCCCTTATCCCTTATCCTTACAAATCATATCATTTGCAAAAAAAGATAGTTATATTACCTTTTGGCCTGCTCAGATTCCTTTCAGTTTCTTTTTCTTCTCTTGTTGATATTGTTGGCATTTTTAATACAATATTAAATTATATTGGTGATAAGGGCCATCTTTTTTTCATTTATGGTCTTATATTGTAATAGGATATTTGTTAATTAAGAGTGGATTAAGAAATAGGGTTGATTGCAATAGATAAATGTAGAAATTTGAAAAAGCTGGATTTCTTTAAGCCAAAATAGAATTTTCAAGAGAGGATCATGGGAAATAAAAAGAATTTCTCAGAGGTTCTTAAAAGGAACAGTTAGTCCAATGAATTCTCATTCTTAGTCTGTCCTGTCTCAAGGAAAGAGGTCCAAGGGTTTTTGGCTCAGAGAATTGAAAGTTGGAGAAGATCTGGTGAATTTTCTACTTGAGAAATATCCAAGTGAGAAGGAAGGAGATTGTCGTATAATATCATTGCTTTGCTAGTGGTGGCAGAAGAGAGCAAAGCTGTGAAAATTCTGACTAGCTGCTTTCCCATCTAAACAGCAGGAAAGAAATCCAATTTTCTCATTTTGATAAGTTATAATTTTTTTTTTAGTTTTTGGGTAGAAAGTTAGAATTGTGTTAATAGACAGCTATGAAGATAAGTCAGCCTTGATTGTTATCAAAGAGAAGCAGGTTCTTGCGCACCTTGAGTTGGGGTTTGGGTACAATTAGAAAATTTAGATTTAGGGTAAATATTATTCTTACTTGTTTCCTTTTTCTTTCTTTTTCCTAAATTTTAATGTTTCCAATAAATAGTTTTTTATATAAACCTGGTCTAAGCCAGAATTTTTTAGACTGCTTGGGAAGCCATCTTTCCCAATGGTCAAATCAATAGCCTGTCTATTGTGTTATAAAAATAAAAGATGTAGATGGAGAGAGAGAGGGAGGGTAATCTAAACTGGATACTACCACTGGTAATTGTGTGACAGCAGTGGAGTACAGGCTATGTGACTAGGGCAAGATCAACTGAGGCTTGCCCCTAGCTAGATGATGTGACACCTCCCTCCTTTATAACAGTGCCCAGGCAGGATCCTTCAGGTCAATGGATGGTATCCCTTCAGGTCCCACCTGGGGTTGATTGATAATGGATATTGGGCTCTATCAGCCTTGGTAACGGTTTATCTGACTGCGTATCTCCCTTCCCAGAGAAGCTATGAAATAATCACTCCAGGAAGGTACTTGAAAGGCTTTATCTATAATTAGCAAAGAGGGGTATTGGGAATGGGTAGAGGAATTGGGAAACCCTAACTACTTTTATGATAATAAACCCTCAGAGCTGTAGGCAGGTAATTGATTCTGGTAGTTACTCCTCTGGCTCAACCTGGCCAAAGCCAAACCAGAGTAAGCAAGCTGCTGCTTGATGTCTTTCAGCTTCTTCTTCTTTCTGCTAGATGTTATGCCTAAACAGCCTTCAGGTATCCACCCCTTTCCACCCACTTCTTCTTCTCCTGCCCACTTCCCGGATCCCTCCTGGGCCCTGGGAAACCTAGATAACTACAGATGATTTGATTTCCTAATATCTAGGGGCAGTAGAATCAGAAGAGTGACGGTCTGGGTATAGGTTGACAATGCTATTCAGGTATAAGACAGGAGGATCTTGCAAGGTTGATCCAAGCAAGTCACCAATCCCCAAAAGACCAGGATCCACAGATCTCAAGTCCAATGGAAGGAAAGGAACCGAAAGTCAGGTCTGCCAAGGTATTTTATACTGCCCTGGGCCAACCGCTTTCTCCCCTGTCCTCACGGCCCCTGGGAACATTCAAAGATCCAATGGTCCTCACCTGTCAATCAAGGGTGAGACTCTCTGCTCCCAGAGTTTCAATATAACAATTGTAATGGTGAATTACCAGGGAAGTTAACTAAATATTATCTGTGGGTTCACAATAGGGTGTGAGGGTGACAGGAATGACAGATGACAGGACCAAACAAGGTAGGGAGACCAGGTTTAACTACTAGGAGGTAACTATTAACAGAAAATGGCAGTTAGGCCCCAACAGTCACTCAGCCCACCTAGGCAAGGGCCTATAGAACCAGCAGGCAAAAGGCAAAAGTTTATAACAGTTTAATTGAGGGAAACAATAATAAAGGATGGGAATAAGGGATTCTACACTTACAAGCTAAGGGCAAACCACAGGGTCAAGGGAGGGACTTATCTACACTAATCTAAGACCTAAGCCAGGCAGGGCCCAGAGAATAACAGGACTGGAGTGGGAATCCTCACAGTAGAGTCCAGAGATGTTTTCAGGATGCCAGGAACCAACTCCTCCAGAACTGTTGATTCAAAGTAGCCCAGTAGGGAGAGAAAGTCTTCAAGCTGTCCACTCTGCACATCACTCCCTACTCAGTGCTGTCATGAAGGATTGATGTCCTCTGCTTCCAACCTTCACCACACTCCAGAATCCCAGGGAATCAGGTGCAACTCCACTAGCTCTAAGGTCTCCTAAGGTCAATTACTGCTTGTCCCAACCACCATGGAGTCCTTCTCAGAGAGAGAGCAAATCACTTCCTGCTTCCCCATTCCATGTGGAATTCTCCAGCCCTTCCTGCTAAGTCTCCTACATAATAACTAAATAATAATCTTCCTCACAACACTATACAGGACACAATTATTGGTAATATTATACCAATACAATAATTTATAAAGGTTAGAAAACCCTTACAACATTTGGTGAGCTACATTTTGGAAAAGAACCTACAAAACAACAAGGGAATTACTAGATATATTTTCAAAACAATTCAGATACAGGCAGGCAGTTCTCAGCTGGCAGAATTTTCAGGTGCAGTTCAACTTCAGCACCAAGGAAAGTTCCACAGGGCTGCCTGTAACTCTCTTTCAACAAGTTATACAGAGCAAGGTCTGCAGTGACTCTATGGTTTACCTTACTATTTTCGAACATGGGGAATCTTACTTAATTAATAAATACAGCAATCCCTAAGTATATCAAGGGAATACCTCTGCCTAATCCCATATACCAGCTGCTGACTATATCAGTTATGGATATCATATACTGGACTCCATTACTAACTGGCACTGCTTTCAATTACTATGTCTTTCTATTATGTCCTAAATATATTAACATCCTGGAAAAGAAAACAGATCAGAGAACATGAGAGAGATGTTCAGATGACATACTTAGTGGCAATGATAAATGGACTAGGACAGGAACTGGCACTAATGAAAAAACAAATTAATAAGGGCAATAATGTGGGAAACAAAGTAGGACTCACAAAACTTGAGCAGGAAACAGCCAAGCTGGAGAACACTGTGGGGGTACTTTTCCCACTGCGTGAGTAATGAGAAGAAACTGGTCATTGTTAATCAAAAGAAAAGCTTCGACCTGTTTAATAGGAAATTAAAAAATAAGCAAGTAAAGGTGACAGGCAGAAAGCAGAAAAAAAAGATTCCAGAACTTTGGGTGAGTGACTGGCTGAGTGTCAGTTATTCCCCGGACTTTCCCTTGGATGCGGGTATCTGGTTTTTCTCTGTGTATCCTGCCTTGGTGAAATTAACAGCCATCAAGAGTCACTGACTGGAGTTAGGTTGAGTTATAGGTGAGACATGCTCTGGTGGACAGGTGTGTCAAAATCCTTACCTCCCTCTCAAAATTGGATTTTACTGGCTGTTACCAATTGGATTCTTGAAGGACCATGTTTGCGGACAACAGACGTGAGACCCCCATCTGTTCAGCTTCCAGTTTTCCTTTATTTAAATATCTTCGTAGGAACTCTGTTTAGGCTTGATTTAGGCAGCTAGGTGATTTTTAGTGTGGTCGGAGTAGAGAAACCCTATTGGACCTTGGGGGAGGGAATCCAAGTTTTGTTTAAGTTAGTTAATCCCACTCCCTTCTCAACCTGTCCCTGTTTATTAAATAAACCATGTTATGTTACCTAACAGCCTCTCCCTGAACATCCTTTCCCAGATCTGTTGATTTGGCTCATTACCAACAATTAAGAATTGTAAGAGTTTATCTAAGCCATATATTTTGGCTTGGCTAAATAGATGGAACATTGAGGAGGGGGAGAAAATGACAGTTGGCCAGAGTGCAAGGACTTCTGGGAGGAGAACCAATGGATCTCACTCTAGCTTTGGGGGTTGGCTGAGGAGGGAGGTGGATTTGAGGGCTGCAGCACCTTCAAAGCAAATCTAAAGAGTTTCCTGGGATCTTCAGTGAAGCCAAACCCTTTAATTTGATCTCTGTCAGTTCCTGAATACAGTGGAGGATATCATACAACAGTTTCTTCACTTTTGGCCAAGGGGGTATGGACTTCTGTGGGGAGCCATCCACTTCTGGGGGCTCACAAATATTGCCTTGGACATTGCCTTGCCATATTCCCTCTTTAGTTAGCAATAATTCTAGTTGTAGGAGCATTATTTGGGGATCAGATCAGAGAAGCTGGGATTTTGGGGAATTCAGAAGAATCTCTGTTCAAGAGCAAATCAATATTATCTATTATCATCATTTACAAGGTTAGCCAATAGATCTACTCACTTTCCTAACCAGAGACCACTTTGCTCTGGCCAAGGGCTGCCAGCCCTCCATCATCCAAGACATTCCAAGGACCTTCTACTAGCTTCAGCCAGTGTTTTCATAGCAACAGATTAACACTAATCTAAGCCTTCTTACCATTGCCTTGTTTCTTGCCTAGTGATCAATAAATCCCATAGCCTTTAACCAGAGAATCCTGTGGTTATTCCCTTATCATCAAAGGCTAAGGAGGACAGGCAATAAGGAGGGACCCATTCTGACCTGTTAAGATTCAAGCAAATACCATAGTTGGGGACAGGAAGTTCTATATCCACTTCCTGCCAGTCTGCCATAACCAATAGGAGGCTGTTTCCTCATCAGGAAGGGGCCGGCTGCCTGACACCTTAAAGGAGCCTGGTGGTAGCAGTGAGGTTTCACTGGACGTTCAGCTTTCAGGGTTTGGATCCTTGTGCTTTCATAAGCAAGTTTCATACCCAACTGAGGTTGCCCACTCCAGCATAATAACCAACACCAGCCTGTTATTGGCTCAAGGCCCCTTTGATCTCACTCCTTTCATTACAACCTCTATCCTGATTCCTTGTTCCTAACCCTTAAGATAAGCAATAAATCCTGTTACATTTTAATCCAGCTGAAGATTGGTGCTCCTTTCCTAACTAGTAACATCTATAGTTATAGGGAAAGGGATTTATCAAACCACAGTCAGATTATTAGCATTATCCATTTAGCAAATCAATAGCAGCCCAAACCAACCTTTTATCATCAAACCCAACCACAAGCCAGGGAGCTAGAGGAGTTGTTGATCATACATACAACCCCTCACTTAATACTTTGGCTTGGGCACTGTTAAAGAGGCATAGGCTTGACTAAGCTAAACTTCATAAATCCTGGGGATTACTAGCACGTTTGGTAATCATCCAGGCAACCTCATCTCTCACTTAGTCTAGATCCATCTACTACCTGAGGATCTTGAGCCAGCTTGTCAGCCCAGATAGATATTATACCTTTTATATCATCCTTTTTTCTTTAACAGTATTTATTCAGCTTAGTCACCTTTTATGACAGATACAAGTGGATGACCATCAGCATAGATGAGGTGATCTCTTTCATTCTGACACATGGGGTTATGTTACTTTCCATTTTCCAAGGCTTATGGACAATCAAAAAGTTATTCAGATATCTCTGTGGCACAACTGATGACACCAAGCAAATTATAGATGTGTGGAAACAATAAATTAAGGAACTAGTGGGTGTGAATAGGAAAACAAGAGGGACAGACTCTAGATGCTCACACTATAATGTAGCTAGAGATTACTGAGGTACAAACTGGTATTGGTGTGGCTGAGAAGGACAGTCAGGAAAAGGATAAAGGCACTTAAGCTACAGTAAAGATTCTCCCAATCTGTGAAAGAAGCATTGTTCAGTCTGATTCAGGGATTTTATATGTGTGGGGATATAAACCTTTCACTGGGGGTAACCTGGAAATCTTGAGATGTAGATTTCCAAAGTTTTACCTTGATCCCATAAAAAGATAAAAGAATTTTGAAAATGGCAGTCAAGTTGTACAACCCCACATTCGAATACCTGGAATTGCTGCTTACTGAATTTTATTCCGAGTGAAAAAGCCAAATTTAAAGAAGAGAGTAGGGGCAGCTGGGTAGCTCAGTGGAGTGAGAGTCAGGCCTAGAGACAGGAGGTCCTAGGTTCAAACCCAGCCTCAGCCACTTCCCAGCTGTGTGACCCTGGGCAAGTCACTTGACCCCCATTGCCCACCCTTACCAATCTTCCACCTATGAGACAATACACCGAAGTACAAGGAATAAAAACAAAAATTTATCATTTAAAGAAAAGAGTAAAAGCAATCCTAATCTTTCTTCCTGGTCCAAACAATACCAGTACTTAGAATTCACTTCTCATGTGAACATGGCTTATCTTAAAAGGTGTCATGAAGATTTGACGGAAGCCATGAGATTGCATGCCCATCTTCCAAACTCATGGGGAAAGTATGAGAAGTTGAGACAGGAGGATGATGAACATCCTAGTATCTTCCTGGACAGGCTAGTCGAAGTTGCAGAAATGTTAATGGGCTTTAGAGACTTGTGTTCTAAGGAAACAGTACAACATATAAGGTGGCAGTTTGTAAAGGGAAATGCTGTCCCAATACAAACTTATTTTAAGTTGCACTGTCTGGGGTGGGAAAGACTCTCCATTGGAGACCTTGGGAAGACTGCTACATATGTTCATGATTCCAAAGAGAAAGAGATCAAAGCTTCCAAAGACAATGACAGGGATAAGGACTCCATCATAGCTGAGTTGAAGAAGCAAACTCAAAGAAGCTAGGAAACAAAAGGAGATAGAAGAGATAAGGAACCTAGCACTCCAATCTCAGAGTCAGCGGAGTCAGAGTCAACCCAGACAGTTCACCATCAATAATACCACTGTCAAAAGGTGTTTTTTATGTGGCAGGACAGGTCATATACTGCGACAGTGTCAATTCAAGGCTCAAATTAATTTTAATAATAGCTATAACAACAATAGTAATAGCACTAGAAAGAATACCTATTATAATTTGAGATGGTGCAATGCAAACCGGAACACAAACAATAACAACCATAACTCTAAATGTTGTGAGCACCTAGCTTAAATAAGATGGAGAGGTATATATTGCAGGGAGTGAGGCTGAAGACTTTATGAATCACAGAACATGTGCTAGACACTAACAAGAAAGATCATGATTGGGAAAAGACTAAAGCTAATAGAATAAATGAGCTGGGTAATTCTATAACAGTAAATGGGCTTAATGTACAAGAGTTTACTGGCAGAGAAAAGACTGCAGAAGAAATAGAGATGCAAAAAATATTCAAGAAATGAGGGACAAAGTCTATGGGACACAGTACAGTGATATAAGTATCAGTAGTCAGAGCTCAATCCAAAAAATAAATAAGAAAGAGATAAGAGAGGTGAATAAAAAAATGAAATCCTATAAAAATTAGAGTCAATAGATATATGGAGAAAAATAAATAGGGACAAAAAGGATTACACCTTCTTTTCAGCAGCACATGGAACATTCATAAAGATTGGCCATGTACTAGGGCATAGAAACATGGCAAACAAATGCAAAAAAAAGCAGAAATCATAAATGCAAACATCAGATCATACTGTAATAAAAATAGTTATTAGCAAGGATACCTGGAGAGGTAAACCAAAAACTAATTGGAAATTAAATATGAGTCTCTAAAATAAGTTAGTTAAAGAACAATTCACAGAAACAATAATTGCATTGAAGACAATGACAATAATGAGACATTATCAAAACCTATGAGATGTAGACAAAGCAGTTCTAAGGGGAAAATTTATATCATTGAATGCATATATTAAACAAATTAGGGAGGGCAGAGATTAATGAATTGGGCATGTAACTTAAAAAACTAGAAAGCAAGCAAATTAAAAATCCCCAGATGAAAACTAAATTATAAATACTAAAAATCAAAGGAGAAATTAATAAAATAAAATTGAAAATAAAAGAACTATTGAATTAATAAATAAGACTAGAAGCTGATATTTTGAAAAAAAACAGATAAAATAGACAAAGCACTGGTAAATCTAATAAAAAAAGGAAAGAAGAAAACAAAATTAACCATATAAAAGATGAAAAGGGAGACCTCACCTCTAATGGAGAGGAAATTAAGGCAACCATTAAAAATTATTTTGCCCGATTATATGGCAATAAATATAGCAATCTAGGTGATATGGATGAATATTTACAAAAATATAAATTGCCTAAATTAACAGCAGAAGAAATAGAATGCTTAAATAATCCAAAATCAGAAAAAAGAAATTGAACAAGCCATCAAAGAACTCCCTGAGAAAAAATCACCAGAGCCAGATGGATTCACAAGTGAATTGTATCAAACATTCAAAGAACAAATAATCCCAATACTACACAAATTACTTGACATAATAAGCAAAGAAGGAGTTCTACTAAATTCCTTTTATGATACAAATATGGTACTGTTTCCAAAGCCAGGCAGACCAAAAACAGAGAAAGAAAATTACAGACCAATCTCCCTAATGAACATAGATGCAAAAATCTTAAATAGAATACTAGCAAAAAGACTCCAGCAAGTGTTCATGAGGGTTATCCATCATGATCAGGTGGAATTTATACCAGGTATGCAAGGATGGTTCAACATTAGGAAAACCATCCACATAATTGACCATATCCACAAGCTAACAAACAAAAATCACATGATTATCTCAATAGATACAGTAAAAGCCTTTGGCAAAACACAACAAACATTCCTATTGAAAATACTAGAAAGTATAGGAATAGAAGGACCTTTCCTAAAAATAATAAACAGTATGTATCTAAAACCATCAACAAGCATCATATGCAATGGGGATAAATTAGAAGCCTTACCAATAAGATCAAGAGTGAAACAAGGATGCCCATTATCACCTCTATTATTTAACATAGTACTAGAAACACTAGCAGTTGCAATTAGAGAATAAAAAGAAATTGAAGGTATTAAAATAGGCAATGAGGAGACTAAGCTATCACTCTTTGCAGATAATATGATGGTATACTTAAAAAAATCCTAGAGAATCAACTAAAAAGCTAGTAGAAATAATGAACAACTTTAGCAAAGTTGCAGGATACAAAATAAATGCACATAAATCATCAGCATTTCTATATATTTCCAACACATCAAAGCAGCAAGAGTTAGAAAGAGAAATACCATTTAAAATCACCCTCGGTGATATAAAATACTTAGGAATCTTATCTACCAAAACAAACACAGGAATTATATGAACACAACTACAAAACACTTTCCAAACAATTAAAACTAGATCTAAACAATTGGAAAAACATTCATTGCTCATGGGTAGGATGAGCTAGCATAATAAAAATGAACATCCTACCCAAATTAATTAATTTATTTAGTGCCATACCTATCAAACTACCAAGAAACTTTTGTACTGAATTAAAAAAAAAAACTATAAAAAAGTTCATTTGGAAGAACAAAAGATCAAGGATATCAAGGGAAATAATGAAAAAAAATGTGAAGGAAGGTGGCCTAGCAGTACCAGATAATAAACTATACTATAAAGCAGTGGTCATCAAAACAATATGGTTCTGGCTAAGAGATAGAGGGAGGATCAGTGGAATAAACTTGGGATAAGTGACATCAGTAAGATAGTCTATGATAAGCCCCAAGAGCCCAGCTTTTGGGATAAAAATCCAGTATTTGACCAAAACTACTGGGAAAATTGGAAAACAATGTGGGAAAGATTAGGTTTAGATCAACATCTCACACCCTCCACCAACATAAATTCAGAATGGGTGAATGACTTGAATATAAAGAAGAAAACTATAAGTAAATTAGGCAAACACAGAATAGTATACTTGTCATATCTCTGGGAAAGTAAAGATTTTAAAACCAAGAAAGAGTTTAAAAAATTACAAAATGTAAAATAAATTATTTCAATTACATTAAATTAAAAAGCTTTTGTACAAAGAAAAACAGTACAACTAAAATCAGAAGGGAAACAACAAATTGGGAAAAAATCTTTATAGCAAAAAACTCTGACAAAAGTCTAATTACACAAATATACAAGGAGCTAAATCAATTGTACAAAAAATCAAGCCATTTCCCAATTGCTAAATGGGCAAGGGACATGAATAGGCAATTCTCAGATAAAGAAATCAAAATTATCAATAAGCACAAGAGAAAGTGTTCTAAATCACTAATAATTAGAGAAATGAAAATCAAAACAACTCTGAGGTATCACTTCACACCTAGCAGATTGGCTAAAATGACAGCAGGGGAAAGTAATGAATGTTGGAGGGGATGTGGGAAAATTGGGATGTTAATGTACTGCTGGTGGAATTGTGAACTGATCCAACCATTCTGGATGGCAATTTGGAACTATGCCCAAAAAGTGCTAAAAGACTATCTGTCCTTTGATCCAGCCATACCATTGCTGATTTTGTACCCCAAAGAGATCAAAGGGAAAAAGACATGTACAAAAATATTTATGGCCACATTCTTTGTGGTGGCAAAAAAACTAGAAAATGAGGGTATGCCCATCAGTTGGGAAATGGCTGAACAAATTGTGGTATATGCTGGTGATGAAATACTATTGTGCTCAAAGGAATAATAAACTGGAGGAATTCCATGTGAACTGGAATGACCTCCAGGAATTGATGCAGAGTGAAAGGAGCAGATCCGGGAGAACAATGACCCAGGACAATTCTGAGGATTTATGGAAAAGAATGCTACCCACATTCAGAGGAAGAACTACAAGAGTGGAAACATAGAAGAAAAACAACTGCTTGAACACATGGGTTGATGCACACATGATTTGGGATGTAATTCTAAAGGACCACCCTAGTACAACTATCAATAATATGGAAATAGGTCTTGATTGATGACATTGGCTATGGGAAGGGGGCATTTGAGGGGGTGAAGAATAAGAATATGAATCATGTAACCATGGAAAAACTTTTTCTAAAAAAATAAAATTAGTTCTGGCTGGCAATTTGGAACTATGCTCAAAGGGCTATAAAAAAATGCCTGCCCTTTGATCCAGCCATACCATTGTTGGGTTTGTACCCCAAAGAGATCATAAATAAACAGACTTGTATGAAAATATTTAAAGCTACACTTTTTGTGGTGGCAAAGAACTGGAAAAGGAGAGTGTGTCCTTCAATTGGGGAATGGCTGAACAAATTGTGGTATATGCTGGTGATGGAATACTATTGTGCTCAAAGGAATAATAAACTAGAGGAATTCCAGGTGAACTGGAAAGACCTCCAGGAACTGATGCAGAGTGAAAGGAACAGAGCCAGAAGAGCACTGTACACAGAGACTGATATACTATAGTAAAATTGAATGCAATGGACTTCTGTACCAGCAGCAATGCAATGACACAGGACAGCTCTGAGGGATTTATGGTAAAGAACGCTACCCACATTCAGAGGAAGGACTGCAGGAGAGGAAACATATAAGAAAAACAATTGCTTGAACGCATGGGTTGAGGTGGACATGATTGGGGATGTAGACTCGAAACACCAATGCAACAAACAAACAATTTGGAAATAGGTCTTGATCAATGACACATGTTAAAACCAGTGGAAATGTGCATCGGCCATGGGTGGGGGGAGTGCAGGGGATGAAGGGGAAAGTAGGAGTATGAATCATGTAACCATGTTAAGAATGAATATTAATAAATATTTTAAAAAATTTTTTTAAAAACTTAAAAAAAATAAAATTAGATTTGAATCAAAAATAAATAAATAAATAAAGATTAAGAGTGATATTATGAGTAAATTAGCAGAATGTAGAAAATATTTTACCTGTCAGATCTATGGAGAAGGAAAGAATTTAAGGCCATACAAGAGATTGAAAACATCGCAAGATATAAAAAGAATAGTTTTTAAAGTTTTTGTTCTAAAAAAAAACAAAAAAACAAAAACCCCAATGCAACCAAGATTAGAAGGGAAGCAAAAAACTGGGGGGAAATTTTATAACAAATTTCTCTGATAAAGATCTAATTTCTCAAATATATAAATAACTAAGTCAAATTTGTAAGAAACCAAACCATTTTCCAACTTATAAATGATCAAAGGATACAAATAGGCATTTTTCAGATGAAGAAATAAAAGCTATCAATAGCCATATAAAAAAATGTTCT
Organism: Gracilinanus agilis; assembly: GCF_016433145.1. Lineage (NCBI taxonomy): Eukaryota > Metazoa > Chordata > Mammalia > Didelphimorphia > Didelphidae > Gracilinanus > Gracilinanus agilis. Next base: position 387,749,829 of record NC_058130.1, read on the forward strand.
AAATTCCTCTTGATCAGAGAAATGTAAATTAAAACAACTCTGAGGTAACATCTTACACTTATCAGATTGGCCAATATGACAGTAAAGGAAAATAATAAATATTGGAGGGAATGTGGCAAAATTGGCATATTAATGCCTTACTGGTGGAGTTGTGAATGGATCCAACCATTCTGGAAGACAATTTGGAATTATGCCCAAAGGGCTTTAAAAGAATGCATACCTCTTAATCCAGCAATACTATTACTAGGTCTATATCTCAAAGAAATTTTTTAAAAATGAAAACGGACCTGTTTGTACAAAAATATTTTTAGCTATGTTTTTTTTGGTGGCAAAGGATTGGAAACTGAAGGGATGTCCATCAAATGGGGAATGTTTGAACACATTGTGGTATGTGTTGGTGATGGAATACTATTGTGCTTTAGGAAATTGTTTCAGAAAAAACTCAAAAGATCTAAATGAATCATGTAGAGCGAAATAAGCAGAACTGAGAGAACATTATTCATAGTAACAACAATACTGGATGATGATAAACTCTGAAAGACTTAGCTACACTCAGCAATATAATCATCTAGGACAATCTGAAGGAGTTTTGAAAAAGAAAGTGATCCACCTTCAGTGAAAGAACTGTTGGAGATGGATGCAGATCAAAGCGTATGATTTTTCATCTTAAGTTATTTATGGTTTTATTTGTGGGTTTTGTTTTTATATGACTATGCTCTTCAACAATGACCATAATAGAAGTACATTTTGCACAATAATACATGTATAACCCAGGTCAAATTGCTTACTATCTTCAGGAAGGAAGAGAGAAAAGAGAGAGGGAAACAATTTAGATTTTATAACTTTGGAAAACATATCTTGAAAATTGTTATTACATGTAACTGGGAAAATAAAATCTCTGAATAAAAAAATTAACTGGTTAAAAAAATCAGTTTTATTTATTGATGTCTCATTTTCTTTCTTTTAAAACTAATTTGGAAAAAATCTGCAGAAATGCCTATGTACCCTCAGAATTTAGGATGGTGTCTAGCATCTAGAAGAAAATCTCATCAATTTGACTTGAATTAAGACTTTTCCCTGAAAAGCTGCTCTTTTTAGACTGAATTAATTGCAAACGATTCCTAGGAAAGGATATTCTTTGGGCAGAGGGCAGCACATAGAAAGGATGAGGGAACTGATGCAACCCAAGTGGAAAATCCCTAATCCTCCAGAGCAGAATTGGGAGTAGAAGACAATTTCTGAGAGGGAGTAAGGAAATTCCTAACTATTAGCCAGAGGAAAGGAGTTGCCTGGGATTGTAAAGAATTTCCTGTTGATGTATGTTTTCAAGTGAAGATTGGATGACAAGAGTTAGGGGGTGTTTTAGAGGAGGTTCTTATTCAGGTACAGGTTAAAGGCTAGGTGACTGAGGTCCTTTCCAACTAAAAAATGAAGACTGATATTTAACAAAAGCATTCCTTCTTTCCCTATTGTTATTTCACACAGTTCTAAAAGTACTAGAGAGAACACAAGGCAAAACAAATAAAGGCAAAAAGATGGACAAAGAAAAGATGAATCTGTCCCTTTTTACTGCTGCTATAATTGTAGCATGTATTACGAATAGAGTCTAGCTTCAGAGCCTGGAAAACCTGGTTCAAGTCTTGTTACTGACCCCTAGTCAGATTGGATAATCCTAGCAGTTCAATTAATTTCTTAGTGTTGTCAGCATGGACTCTAGAAACCCCAAACTTGCAGGCTACTAAGATCTGATGAACTCCAAGTTTTAGGACTATCTTGTAAGTTGGAGACCCCAAAGCTTGTACTTGTGCCCTGTTCCCATGAGAATCCACCCTGAAGGGAATCTCGGGCTAGCGGTTTCAGACTGAATGATGAACCCTAAGGTAAATGACAATCCCTGTCAGGTAGGGCCAAGCCCAAGCTAAGTGACTCTTCCTCTCCCACCATATAACACCTTCCTTTCAAGGATACAACTCAGGACCTTCATCTTAGGAGACTGAAGCACTGCCTACTGCGCTAAAGAGTCGGCCTCTTTTTAAAAAGTATACTCCTAGGACTCTGAAAAAGTTTAATACTAGGGTAACAAGAAAGCCCTATATAGTACAGTTCAAGATCTAGTACTGCTAGGCCACCTTCCTTCACATTTTTTCTTCCCTTGATATTCTTGATCTTTTATTCTTCCAAATGAACTTTGTTATATTTTTTTCTAGTTCAGTAAAAAAGTTTCTTGGTAGTTTGATAGGTATGACACTAAATAAGTAAATTAATTTGAGTAGGATGTTCATTTTTATTATGTTACCTCGTCCTACCCATGAGTAATTAATGTTTTTCCAATTGTTTAGATCTAGTTTTAATTGTGTGGAAAGTATTTTGTAGTTGTGTCCATATAATTTCTGTGTTTGTCTTGGCAGATAGATTCCTAAGTATTTTATATCATCTAGGGTGCTTTTAAATGGAATTTCTCTTTCTACCACTTGCTGCTGTGATGTGTTGGAAATATTGTATCCTGCCACTTTGCTAAAGTTGTTCATTATTTCTACTAGCTTTTTAGTTGATTCTCCAGGATTTTTTAAGTAGACCATCATATCATCTGCAAAAAGTGATAGCTTGGTCTCCTCATTGCCTATTTTGATACCTTCAGTTTCTTTTTATTCTCTAATTGCTACTGCTAGTGTTTCTAGTACAATGTTAAATAATGGCTGAGTTTTAAGGTAGGAGAGTAACCCATGAGATAGTTCATCTTCAAGCACTTCAGAGTAATCCTTTGGCACTTGTGTTGTTAGGAGAGGTTATCCCTTTTACTGCTTTATGGTATTTATGAAAATGAGAAAATATTACTTTGTAAGAAAGAAAGTATATTTTAAATAAAGGAGGAGTGGATGTTTTGTTCAATATCACATCTTTAAATCTGTTTTCACTTCTTAGTTTAGATCACCTTTCAGCCTCATCCTTGGACCAGGAAGAATTATAGTCTATTTTGTCATAAGTAGCGTTTAAATCTGATATCTTGACCCTTATTTAGGAAGTCAAATCATAAACAGAGGTAATGCCACTTTTAACTGACATTGAGGCTGGGGCTAGGGATGTAGCAGGAGAGAATAAAACAGAAAAGAACTTTCCTGCTACCTTATGTTTGCCCAAGTCCCGAATTTCATTTTCATTCACCCATTCAATAAACATTTATCAAACAATGACAGTAATAGTGCAGAGGCAAGACGACATAGTAGATAGAAAATAAACCTTAAAGTCAGGAAGTTATAGATTCAAGTCCCACCTCTGACACATACTGGCAATGGGAGCTTGGGCAAATCCCTTAACCTCTCAGAGCTCTAGACAAATATGGATTGTTAAATGTTTGTACCCCTTTTTGGCCCCCAAAACAAATTTTTTATTTTAAAGCTCAAATTGTTTGATTTTTAGACTGAAGCTTTGAAATTGGCTTCTCCCCCTGGTCTGAGACTGTAAGTGAAATCTTCCCTCCTTTTTTCTAGATCTTTTCTCTTTGGTAAGGATGGGAAAGAAGGAGACAAATTCTTTGTTATATTTGTAAAAAAAAAGGATTATCTTAGGTAATGAAGTCAGTCAGCTAGGTATGATGCTAGGAAACACTGGGCCATGTGGAGAAAAATGCACAAGCACTATAAGGCCATCCTAAATGTCCTATAGTTACTCCTGGAGTCTGGAAGATCCAGGTCTCCTCCTGATAGAGGTGTGAATACTCCAATCAGGGGGGCTTACAAAAGGAGCATAAATTGATGTAGGGGATAGGAAGTTGACCTTTTTCTTGAAACCAAGGACTCAGGAGAGCTTGTATTCTGGCTCTGAGCTGGCTCAGCCTGCTTGCCAAGGAGCCATCCAGTTCCATGATTCAACCTTTGCTCTGACCCACTTTTTGTTACTTAATAATTATAAAATTAAGATATGGTTTTCAAAGAATTTTAATAGTAACAAATGGTCAACAATAAATCAAGAGTCAGAATTCCTCCTTCTGATGCATGAGAAATATCTTAATCAAGAGCCTTATCACACCATGAAAGATCGTAAGTGCTTTAAGAGTCCCAGGGATTGAACTCTCTAGTTGGATATTCATTGTGTCTTTGCCTTACTTCAAATAAAGTTACACATGCTACTCTGAGAAAAGGGAAGGTGCTTGTTAAAGGGGTCTGATTTTAAGTCAAAATAGACAAAATGTTTGTCCTACACTGTTTGATACTTTGACATGGTGCACAGTCCTAAATCAGCTTCTAGAAGTAGCTGTCCAGATGTAATAGTGCCCAACCTGTTATCAGGAAGACTTTATGTTCAAATCCAAATTCAGTCATAATAGATGTGTGACCCTGAAGAAGTGTTTGGACAAGACAAGACAAGTATTGCCAACTTTCAGAATTGTGAGCGTGTTGGGGAGACATATCAAGGAGTTTTCAGGGTGGGACTACTAGATTTAATATTTTATTGGGTAAGAGCTCATGTCTATCAGTCTATGAACTTTTTTTTTTTAACCCTTACCTCCGGTCTTGGAGTCAACACTGTGTATGCTCCAAGGCAGAAGAGTAGACAATGGGGGTCAAGTGACTTGCCCAGGGTCACACAGCTGGGAAGTGTCTGAGATCAGATTTGAACCTAGGACCTCCCATCTCTAGGCCTGGCTCTCAATCCACTGAGCCACCCAGCTGCCCCTAGTCTGTGAACTTTTTAAAGGAAGTACCCTTGAGAGGTCTCCCCAGGGTTGGTTACTTACTACAGGTCTATGGAGCTTGATGGAAAGAGGAAACTTGTACAGGAGTGGGTGCTACTGAAGCTTGTAACTTTTTTCCTGCCATCAGGAAAGAGAATTGAAAACTTATGCTCTCTTAGTCTAATAACTATTAGTCTAATAACTAATAGTGTAATAACTATTCTTATTCCTACAAAAATATACTTCTTACTCTAAATTATCTGCTATTAAATGATAATGGCTAATAAAGTACTTTCTTTCTATTTACTAAATCTATAGGTAGCTTGGGCTTAAAGAAATGTCTAATCAAGGGTTATTCCTTTTCAGAAGTCACTTATCATCTTGCCCCAGCTTCCTACTCTACAGATAAGTCACTCCTTATGAAAAAAGAAAAAACTTAGAAAAAGGCAAAAACTCTGGGCAGAGTTATAATCATGGAGGTGGGGAGGGAGAGTCAGGGAAGGAGGGAGGAAGAGACAGAGGGTAGGGGGAGAGAGAGAGGGAGGGAGGAAAAGACAGAGAGGGGGGAAGAGAGAGAGAGAGAAAGAGAGAGATGGAGGGAGGGAGGAAAAGACAGGAGGGAGAGAGGGGGAGGGAGGGAGAGGAAGAGGAGGGAGGGATAGGGAGAGAGAGAGAGGAGGAAGGGAGGGAGAGAGGGAAGGATAAGGGGTGAGAGGGGGAGGAAGTGATAGGGAGTGAGAGAGAGGGAAGGAGGGAAGGATAGGGGGTGAGAGAGAGAGTGAAGGAGAGAGAGAGATTTGGTAATTTAGGGTAAAATCTGTCCCAGGTTTCAGCTCACTGTGGTCCCCTCCATGCTGCCACTTACTCAAGCAAGAGCCCAGGGTGCCAGTCTGTTTGAGAACAGAAATAAAGAGCCCCTCTCCTTTCCAAGTTCACATTATTTATTTTTTTTAACATTTATTAGTATTCATTTTTAACATGGTTACATGATTCATGCTCCTACTTTCCCCTTCACCCCCCGCACCCCCCCACCCATGGCCGACGCACATTTCCACTGGTTTTGTCATGTGTCCTTGATCAAAACCTATTTCCAAATTGTTGATAGTTGCATTGGTGTGGTAGTTTCTAGTCTACATCCCCAATCATGTCCACCCCGACCCATGGGTTCAAGCAATTATTTTTCTTATATGCTTCCTCTCCTGCAGTCCTTCCTCTGAATGTGGGTAGCGTTTTTTACCATCAATCCCTCAGAATTGTCCTGGGTCATTGTATTGCTGCTGGTACAGAGGTCCATTACATTCGATTTTACCACAGTGTATCAGTCTCTGTGTACAGTGTTCTTCTGGCTCTGCTCCTTTTGCTCTGCATCAGTTCCTGGAGGTCTTTCCAGTTCACATGGAACTCCTCCAGTTTATTATTCATTACAGCACAATAGTATTCCATCACCAGCATATACCACAATTTGTTCAGCCATTCTCCAATTGAAGGACATACCCTCCTTTTCCAGTTTTTTGCCACCACAAAAAGCACGGCTATAAATATTTTCATACAAGTCTGTTTATTTATGATCTCTTTGGGGAACAAACCCAACAATGGTATGGCTGGATCAAAGGGCAGGCATTCTTTTATAGCCCTTTGAGCATAGATCCAAATTGCCAGCCAGAATGGTTGGATCAGTTCACAGCTCCACCAGCAATGCATTAATGTCCCAATTTTGCCACATCCCCTCCAACATTCATTACTCTCCCCTTCTTTCATTTTAGCCAATCTGCTAGGTGTGAGGTGATACCTCAGAGTTGTTTTGATTTGCATTTCTCTAATTATTAGAGATTTGGAACACTTTCTCATGTGCTTATTGATACTTTTGATTTCTTTACCTGAAAATTGCCTATTCATGTCTCTTGCCCATTTATCAACTGGGGAATGGCTTGATTTTTTTATACAATTGCTTTAACTCCTTGTATATTTGAGTAATTAGACCCCTGTCAGAGTTTTTCATTATAAAGATTTTTTTCCCAATTTGTTGTTTCCCTTCTGATTTTGACTACATTGTTTTTGTTTGTACAAAAGCTTTTTAGTTTAATACAATCAAAACCATTTAATTTACATTTTGTAATTTTCTCTAACTCTTGGTTGGTTTTAAAGTCTTTCCTTTCCCAGAGATCTGACAAGTATACTATTCTGTGTTCACTTAACATGTTTATAGTTTCCCTCTTTATATTCCAAAGTTCACATTTTAAACCACAATAGCTCCTTCCTCCGAGGCAACATAGCACTTTGACACGCATGCTGACTCCAAGGGACGCCAGGGGGCGCCTTGCCCATTGGTTATGATATTACTCTATAACACCCACCGTTGGGGTGCCACCGGATGGAGGGATTTGAGTTCACACAGCACCTATAGATGTCACAGTGGATAGAGTACCAGGCCTTGAGTTAGAAAAACTCATCTTCCCGAGTTCAAATATGACCTCAGACTCTTGCTGGCTGAGCATTGCTGGGTAAGTTCAACTGAATACATTTTTTTTCCCCTCCTTCAGATCCTGCTATATTTTGAATCATCTCAGCCAATTTTTTTAGTGCTCAAATGTCAATTACAGGGGGCAGCTGGGTAGCTCAGTGGAGTGAGAGTCAGGCCTAGAGACGGGAGGTCTTAGGTTCAAACCCGGCCTCAGCCGCTTCCCAGCTGTGTGACCCTGGGCAAGTCACTTGACCCCCATTGCCCACCCTTACCAATCTTCCACCTATGAGACAATACACTGAAGTACAAGGGTTTAAAAAAAAATGTCAATTACAATTTCAAGTAGCAGCCAGATTTCAGAAGTCCAGCATGCTATCCTTAACAATGTTTTCCAGTGACCATCATGGTTTCTAGTGTGAACCTTTAAGCTTCCTATATTTCATACTCGTGTCCAACCTCATTTTCTATAAATAGGAATTTGTACATCCAACATGTATTTCTTTGTGCTTCGTAGCAGTTAAATGCTTTAAGAAAAGACTTTAAAATTTTTTCTTTTCTTTTCTTAATGAACCCTGAATAAAGGATTATCTCTTATTGGGCTTAAGCCTGATCTCATTTGTGTTCATCCTCAAGTTCATAAATGTGTTACTAAGGGGACTCAGGGCTAAAACAGAAATACGTTCTACTCCCAGGGTGAGAAATTAGTTACACAGCTTCCAAAGTCATTGAGTCTTTTCTCATTCTTCAGCCTTCCTCCTCAGCCCTCGCTCTTGGTTCTTAGGCACAGGTAGTGTGCCTATGGAACAAGCTGCAGGGACAGTTGGAGCTGAAGATGAAATTCTTGCCAATAGGAGAAAGTCACTGACACAGTCATGCACTACATAACCCAGAACATCATTAAGTCTGTCCCAGAGGGGGCTAATTAGGAAGCATAGAACAGGAATATGAAGCATGCTGTGGCTTATCCCTGTGAACATTTAACACTAGCCTAAACCCCTTTTCTTTCTCTTGGTACCCTAAGATCAGCCTTGGATTTTAAAGGGAAAGTTTCCTATTGAGCTTGAATGTAGTCCTCTGATTGAGGTTGTAATTCAGCCCCACCCTTTAAATTAAGAACAAAGACTGATGCTTTCTTTATCTGTCAACAAACTACTTAAGATAAAGGGGAGACACGCCCACTCTGGGGGGACACCAGAGGTCTCATGGCTCCCCCAACCCGGGAAGAAGCTTTCCTCTTTTCTGACCTCCTGGCATTGGGAAGATCCACCTCTGATCCAGACTGAGAAAGGGACTCAGAAAAATGTCATCCCAAGGAACATGAAATTGGCCTGGGGCTAAGATGTGGTTCTCTTTTGCCTCAGAATCACAGGGACAGCAGGTGGATAGAGGAGCACTGGTGTGCCTAGAGTGTGACCTCATGGCTGGTTCAGTGAGGGCTGCTAGGAGAACAAGCACAGACAAGTGCTGGAGAGGGGATGAGGCTTGCAAAGGGAAAAGCCAGCCATATGTGGCTGGTGACTTTTCTTTCTCTGACTAGCTTGTTAAATTATTAAATACATATAAATTAAGATCCAATCTCTGGAGAATTTTTATTTTAACATTACATTAGCCACCCAGAACTCTCTAATTTCTTTCTCTCATTTTGTTTCAAAGTGGCTTGTGTCTATAAAGTAGAATCCTTGAGCAGCCGGGGAACTACATCAATGCAGATGAGAGAAGCTTGCACAGATGGTCCATTTAGGATGGTCCTAAGATCCTGCTAGAATTTGGAAGCATAGTAAAACCTTAATGATTTGGGCCATCAAGGGACAATGAAATTGGGGGCAGCTGGGTGGCTCAGTGGATTGAGAACCAGACCTAGAGATGGAAAGTCCTACGTTCAAATCTGACCTCAGACACTGCCTATCTGTGTGACCCTGGGCAAGTCACTTAACCCCCATTGCCTAGCTCTTACCACTCTTCTGTCTTGGAACCAATACACAGTATTAATTCCAAGATGGAAGGTAAGGATTTAAAAGAGAGAGAGAGAGAGAGAGAGAGAGAGAGAATTAAATTGAACTTTGGGACTCTATCCCAAAAAGCATTCTTGGATGGATTCTTGGATGGAAAAATCATTTTAGGTTCTCTGGTTATTCTTAGCCTGAAAACAGTTTTCAGGCTAGTGATATTAAATCTTGGTTGCTATCTTGACAAGATAAGATTTTAGACTATGTCCATATCATTTAGTCATTTTCTTTCACCATGAATAGAATACACTAGGCTCCAATTCTAACATAGTAATAAAGGGAACTCAAACATACATCTTTAGAATAAAAATGAAAAGACTATAGTATTGTACCATTTTGTGGATAAATTAACAAGTTGATTTTGGAAGTGATAAATATTACTCAAAGAAAAAGGTTAAAAATAATGTCCTAAGATAAAGTTTCTATAACCCTGTGACCCCTCCCTTCTCCCGCTAATCATGGTTGGGAAAACTTCTCTTCACTCAAGTTCTTTCTATTTCCTCTACCTTCAAGTGATTATTAATAAATCTTATAAAATATTTTTTTAAAAAGTCCTAACCATATGACTGACCTCAAGAATGGTCTAAAACTAAAAAAAAAAAAAAAAAAAAAGCAAAAATGAGGAAATTGCTCAACAAGGAGGCATTATGTTAGTGCATATATCCTCTTTAGAGTGCTGAGGTACTTTTATCTTCTTTACTAAGAAGTAAAATAATGGTTCTTTCTGAAGAAATGGCATTTCCCAACCTAACTGTTAAGCCTATGTAAACTTTGTAGAATATATAGCCTATCAATGTCATTTTTCTGATTGAACATGAGCTAAAAAATCAGGATATATATTGGATTCCATTTGAATGAACTGAGTTTGATCATTTAAATAACTAGGAGGAAAATGTCACTGTCACTAAAATTTGGACCTTTGTTTCAATTTCTTTTAATTTTTAATAATCCAATGTATTTTACTATCCACAAATTATCAATATGTACTGTATTTGGGGCCCACCTGGGCATGCTAAGTGTTTTAAGGAATTTTTTTTATTTTTTGTGTTTGAGGAAATTAATATTTCAAAATACTGGGTTCCCCCTCATGCTGTGAATATCATGATACAGCTATGAAATGGCTAATATTCTTGTTGCCCTTTGTATCATAGTAATTTTTCAAATGTCTGTCTTTTTTCCCAAAGTTGTTATTCTGCTGAATACTGTTGTGACTCTGTTGCTGCTTTGGAAGTCTCTTCTTTGTGGCTTACCCTCTTCAATATATGATAGCCTGCAGGAACTCCTTTCCACTTTTGTAAGCCTTTTTCTTGCAACAAAATTGGTTGAGGATGGGTTCTTTGTATAAGAACTCTCTTGATTACTCAGAATACTTATCTGATTCAATTATCCAACAAAGCTAATGAAAAATACAATGTCAATCATTCTTTTTTTTAAAACCCTTACCTCCTGTCTTAAATTCAATATTGTGTATTGGTTCCAAGGCAGAAAAGCAGTTGTAAAAGGCAATAGGGGTTAAGTGACTTGCCCAGAGTCTGGGGCCAAACTTGAACCCAGAACCTCCTGTCTCCAGACCTGGCTCTCAATCCACTGAATCGCCTAGCTGCCTCCAATCATTGTTTTCAGATAAAGAGGTAACTACCATGTGGATTAAATTAGAAATGAATATAATGGATGCATAACTGGTGGGAAGCTGATGTTCTCAGATAAAACAGTTTTGACTTTAATAATAATCACACTGCTTATTGAATGTGAAGTCTGAATTTGGTGAATTTAGAGGGGAAGGAAATTAGAGACCTTTATATTCCAAACAACCATGTTGAATGTCCACCCTACAAGTTTGATATGCTGACTTTCCTGGCATCCCAGACCTACCAAGCATCTATAATTATTGACTTCTCTCAAATTAGAGAGAAATTTTGGTGTCTTCCCAAGCTCTGACTTTTCATCCAAGAAGAGAGGATGGCTGCTGGAGTGGAATTAAGAGATTATTTCATTACCATGTAATATGCAAGGAATTAGTGGGAACCCAGAATAGAGCCTTTTTCCTTTCTCTGACTGGGTCAATATGAAATCAATATCCTTCTAGTAACCACTGAAATAAGTATAGACAACTCCCTGCCTCTTGTTGTCTCATTGGCCAGATGAGAGGGAGAAGGTTTTGCAAACTTGAAATGTGAGTTGTTTTGGGGGGTTTTTTTTTGGTAGGGATGTTGGTGGTTGTCTTGCATAATGATGAAGAGATTAGGACTAACAATGTAGCTTGGAATGAAAAAATGGCAATGTGGTCATTTCTGAAACTACCAATTCCTTATATCTGGGAGCTTAGAAGGAAACTGCTTACTCAGTAGAACTTTTTCAGTCCAGGTATTGACATTAGCAGTAAGGGTATGACAGCTTTGGACTCTGAAATAGAAAATTCTTGGTCTTATGTATGCAAGCCTCTTGCATGATATATGTTTCAGATGAGCCCTTCAGATCCCACCCTTCTTTAAATTAACACTAATGAATATGTCCCACTAAAACTGTTGGGTTTTATTGGTGCTTTTCCACAAGTCAGTCATTCACAGAGATCCTATAGCAGATGTATGTTGGGGCATGTAAAAAACCAAGAAAATATTTTGCAAAGACTTGAAATAGAAGTGGATGGGTAGGTGCAAATGGAACCCAACCAATTTCAATTTTATGTGTTTGGCTAAATTTATGCCATATCTGTTGTATGATGTTGTACATAATTACTTTATATAAAATAGAATGCCTTATACATTATTAAGATGTGAATGCAATAATAGTAAGCAAATTACATTTTTTTAAAACTTGATATTTTTCTAGGTTGAGTAAATCTCTGTAAACATGAGTTTTTAAAGTAATTTTCAAAAAAAATAAACATTCTGCCTAGACCTTTTTTATTTCACAGTTTCTGAATCAAATAGAAGCAACTTTTTTTCTAGACAAGTGTGTATAATTAGAATTTTCTCCCCAGAACTCTCTTTCCCAGCTTCCCTTTTTCCTTCTCATGTTAGGTGCTTACACTTTCGAGATAAAGTTGTGAGTGTAGCTCCTTCCTCTGACTCTGTTCCTGGGAAGGCGGTTGTGGAGGTTGGGTAAGAGGCAGGCAGGAGAATTTTACTCACGTGGTTTTACTTAGATTTTTATTCTTTTATTCTATTATTTCTTCTACTTCAAGTCTTTACTAATAAATCTTATAAAATATAATGCTTGGAGTTATTGATGTTACTTTAAATCTTACACAGGTCAACAAGTATTGATTAAACACAAATAGTATTTTGCATAGTATTGCATAGTATTTTGGAAAATTATTACTAACATAAACACATCATGTGCACGTAATTGGTCAATAATCAAGACAAACCTGGAGCAACTTTCAACAAAAATATCAAAGATGAATATTTTAAAATAGTTTTTCTCTTAATCAGATAGGGAGAATCTAAGAAAAAAGGAGAGTAAAATCAATATTTATTGCTAATATTAACTAATTAAAAACATTTGTAATGCAATATACAAGTAATCTCACACAACTCTGAGGAAAGAGCATAAATACTGTTATCCCCTTTTTGCAGATGGGGAAACTGAAGCTTGAAAGCAATAGAAGTGTTTTGCCTAAGCTCACATAATGGAACCAACTCACAAACAAAACAATTCTTTTGCTAGGTCCCATTCTACAACCCTCTGAAGCTTTGTGACTTTAAAGAGTAACAGAAGCCTATGTGATATTAGATGGCAGGGTAATTTCTCCAAAGAATCCCCCTCCCTTTGTCTTACCAACTACTATGGTATTGCAGATTCCAGGATCATTGACATATTCTGTGCAATCTTAAAGGCTTTTCTGCCTTTTGGAGTCTCTTATTAAGATATTGAGATGTAATAACTATTCTAATCAGATAATAACTTTACCAGGATGACATGCTTGTTATCAGAGAACAAGGTATTAGACAGAAGAAAGGGAAAAAATGGACCTGAATTTGGAGATGTGAGAAGTTTCCAGGACATGGCCACTTTCAGACTATTACTGCCTGACTAATACTCAGTAATCTTTCCAGGCCTATGCAATTCTTTCATTATCCTTATTTCCATTATCTATCAACTTCCAGGAAATTCTTTCAACTTTTTTTGTGACTCCATTGCCTGGTTCAAACCATTCCTCTCAACATTATTCCCCTGTTGTCAACCCTGGGGACTTCTATATTGATGGTGACAGCACTTTTAATCACTTTATCATGCAATTCTTTTTAGCATCTTCAACTCTGATGATTATCTCCTCTATCCCACCCTGGCTACACACCCACATTACCCCATTCTAGATTTCACCAGCTTTCAATCATACCATCTCTGCAGAGAGCAAACCTGGGAAATATCCCTCCACTAGATATTGCTATCCTATGTTCCCTCTTCTCTCTCCCATCAGATAGACTCTTTCACCCATCCCTTTCTCATGAGTCCATCCCTCCTAAGCTTCACTTGCTTTCATGCCAAGATCTGCCCTAGTGGTTTGCCCCTTTATTGTTTCACTCACTATTCCCATAATATCCCTTTTCACCATGATCTTCTTTTGTCTCTACAGTAAATCCTTGCCCCTTGAGAGCTTAAGTTTCTCTTTTCCTAAAAGTCACAGAACAAAGCTAATACAAATTTCAGTAATATAACTCTAGTTGGGTCCTTCAGTCATCTCACTCTATCCTTAGGAACTTATCTTAGAGAATCATAAAAATCTAAAAATTGGAAAGGAACTTTAATGGACTTTTTAGTACAAATCACACAGAAGGGAATTCCCTTCATAAAAAAACCCAGTAAGTGGCCATCTAGCCTCAGTTTGAACACCTGGGAAACCCACTACCTCCTACAGTAACTCTTCTGCCTTTGGACAGCTTGATTTGCTAGAACGGATTTTTTTTTTTTCTGACTTCAAGCCTAAATTGGCCCCTTTGAACTTCCCTTTATTGCTCCTAGTTCCACTGGTCACATGGATTGAGTCCAATCCTACCTCTAATCCTCCCAAATACTTGGAAGATAAGGGAAGAGAAAGAAAATAAGCATTTACATAATGCCTACTATGTGCTAGGCACTGTGCTAAATGCTTGCTTTCTTTCTTTTAAATAAAGATCTCATTTGATGCTCACAACAGCCCTAAGACCTAGGTATTTTTAATTTCCCCATTTTGTAGTTGAGAAAACTGAGGCAAACAGAGGTTAAGGTTAACAGAATTTGCCCAGGGTCACATAGCTAAGTGTCTGAAGCTTGATTTGAATCCAGGTTTTCCTATCTCCAGACCCAGTCCTCTATCCACTATACCACCAGCTGCCTCATTAAAAGTTTAGCTCCAGGCCTGGAATCAAAAAGACTCATCTCTTCCAGAGGTCAAATTTGGCCTCAGACACTACTTCCTACTTATGTGACTTTACCCTGTTTGACTCAGTTTCCTCATCTGTTAATTGAGCTAGAGGAGGAAATGACAAATCATTCTAGTATCTTTGCCAAAGGAAAACCCCCCTCTAAATGCAGTCATGAGTTGGACACAATTGAACATTATTTTGTTCTGACCTCTTCCCTTCTTCCAGGTAAATACAATCTCTCTATCAAGTCCTTTCCCCTTCAAGTCCAAACTTTGAGAAAAAGCCCTCAACAGTCCTGATGCTTCTACTTCACACCCCTTTCTCTCCTGATCATTCTGGCTTCTGCTTCCATCACTAGTGAAACTGCCTTCTCAGATAACCATACAACACATCCAATGATTCTCCACCCCATTCCCCTTCCACAATAATAAAGCTTTTGACAACAGCTTATCACCATTTCCTTTTTCTCTTTCTCTTTCTCTCCTCCCTCTCTCTCTGTCTTAGCCATTATCCCTTTATGGTTCCCTTCCCACCTCTCTATTTGGTCCTGTGGATATTCCCAAGAGTCTGATATTGGCCCTCATCTCTACTCAACTCAATTCAAAGAAAACACCTATTAACCATATGCTAGGTATTTTAAGAGGTGCTTGGGACTCCAGGAGGGGGGGAAGAAGGGAAAGAGAAAGACAATTTAGATCATATAACTTTGGAAAATGTATTGGGAAATTTGTTACTATGTGTAATTGGTAAGAATAAAATATCTTTATAATAATAAAAATAAAGAGTCAGGTGGAACATTGGATAGAGCAGTGGTCCTGGAATTCAGGAAGATCTGAGTTCAAAGCTGGATCAGACACTTACTAGGTGTATGACCTTTGGCAAGTTACTTAACTCTGTTTCAGTTTCCTCATCTGTAAAATGAGTTGGAGAAGGAAATGGCAAAATCACTCCAGTACCTTTGCCAAGCAATCTCTCCAGAAACAGGGTCATGAAAAATTGGATACAGGTGAAACAACTGAATAGCAACAATGCATGTAACATATAGTAAATGATAATATAACATAAACTCTATTCATATAAACTGGCACTGTGGTAAGTACTGGGAATCCAAATAAAATTAGAAACCTAAATAATAGAAAACCAAACAAAAGTAGAAAGAAAAAAAGATACCATGAAATAATACCATGGGATACCATGAAAAAAATTAAATAGTTCCTGCTCTCCTCCCAAAGATTTAGCTACCTCCTATATGCAGTTCTTTAATTTATATGTAAGGTTCTGACCTTTGTTCTGAGCATCACATCGGTATCTCCACAAGAATATCCCACCAGCACCTGAAACTCAATGCATCCAAACCTGAGTTTGCTGACTTTTCCCTTAAACCTGCTTCTGCATGAACTTAGAGCACAGAAGGACTTATATGCACAGAAATGGAATGGAGTAAGCCAAACGAGAAAAACATTATTTCTAAAAACTATAATATAAAGTAAAAACAAAACAAAACAAAACTGAATGTTATGTGTAATGATGCCATGAATGCCATCAGGGTATTTATTTCCCTTGGTTCTCTTCCTGCTACCTCAACTCTTCCAAATTCCTCTGAGGAGAGGTAGGCACAGAAGCACACTTTTCTAGGCATCTTCTAAACCCATATTCCTATGTAACTACAATGACCAAACTTAGACACAGAGAAGTAAGAAAATATACTTCTATCCCTTCATTGCAGAGTTGGAGGATTGAGGGTGAGAAATGTTGTGTGTACTGTCAGAAGAGATGGGTGGATTAGTTGGTTTTGCTGAACCTTTCTCCCTCTGTTTTTTTTTTTTAATCTTTTTATGAGAGAGACTTTCAGAAGAGGAGAGGGAAAGGTGAATATTTGGAAAGGATTACAAATTAAAAACAGATTGTATCAGGACAACTAGGTGGTTCAGTGGTGTTTATTGAGAGAGACTCCTTTCAGCAAAGTTGGGCCATTAGGTTTCTTCACACCTAAAGATCCTTGAGTAACAGTTTCTCCTTCTTATATGCCATAATTTCTCACAAAAATTGCTCTGCTCTCTCTCAACAATTATGACTTTCTAGTCCAGATGTCTTTCTAGTCTGGATCTCTGTGTGCCATTGGTCAAGCCTTCTGCTTAGAGGAAACAGGTTTTCTTCTTCTTCTTCTTCTTCTTCTTTTTTTTAAAACCCTTGTACTTTCGGTGTATTGTCTCATAGGTGGAAGAGTGGTAAGAGTGGGCAATGGGGGTCAAGTGACTTGCCCAGGGTCACACAGCTGGGAAGTGGCTGAGGCCTGGTTTGAACCTAGGACCTCCTGTCTCTAGGCCTGACTCTCACTCCACTGAGCTACCCAGCTGCCCCCTGGAAACAGGTTTTCTGAGACAAACCCTATTGCAAAATGATGTCTTGTAGAAAGTTACAGTATAAAAAGAATTATTTAGCTTAATAATTCATTTGTGTTATTTGGAACTTTGGGGGTTCTTTTGAAGGTTATTTGGGGTTCATTTGAGTTTTAAATATTTAAATATATGACAAACTTCCTGTGGACGTTTAGGGGACTTGGAAACTACATTTCCCATGATTCCTCTTGTAATACAGGTAGACAGGAAGAAGAGAACAGTATAAGACTCCTGAGGTCATTGGGGGAGGTCTCTTTGGTACGAGGCAGCCAGGTGGGCAGAAGGTATGGTGGGCGATTTGAATTAGATCTTAGCAGACATGTGGTCTTCTTGAATTTACCAACATGACTTTAAATAAAATATTAATACTTTTGGATATATCCATCTATATCCATTTTATTTGTAACACATTAACCTTATATAATAACCTTATAAAAATATTATTATATTTCTATTAATTACTAATCAATCATTGTCTCAGATTAATCACTTCTTTTGGCTATACATACTGATTAATTCTATCATCTGGGGCTTATTCAAAGGAATCAAGGATTCTTATTTTTTTCAGTGGATAGTGTTATAATCATTAATCTGGGATAAGATGGATGTCACCTTGACTGACAGGGAAGGCAGTTGAGAGATTTGGAATGTTCCCAGGTGCCATGAGCCAAGGGCAAGCATTGGTTAGCCCCGCCCTATATAGATACACCTTTACAGCTAGAGAGGAAGTCTCTGTACTCAGAGGTTCAGAACTGGAGATCTCAGATCTCTGAGTTGAGATTTGAGCAAACCTTTGTGGATCAAACTGGGTAGATGGTGGTTGAAGGGTGGTTGAAGGGTGGTCAAAGGGTGGTTGAAGAAGAAGAGGGTAGGAAAGCCTGAATCCATTTCCTTCCTAGACTGTGAGAGCTAGTGAACCATCAATACTACTGTTAGGAGAGCTGAGAGAATACAAAGACCATCAATATCTATATACAGCAATAGCCTTCCCTATTCTCTGGCTTGGCTGTGGCCAGGTCCAGTCAGAGATAGAGAGAGGGTGAAGACCTCGAGCCTCTACCAGCCTAGTGGTCTCCAGTCCTGATTATCAATTAGTTTAATAGTCATTAGAGCAATAGGGTTACCAATCCCCAATCCTGTACCTGGTTATCCTTTCCCTATCAATAGATAAACAGTGTTTAATAACAAGTACCTTCCTGAGTAGTCATTCTATCACATGCCTTAGGAAGAGAGATCAAATACGCAGTCAGATCCTAATCATTATCCAAAGTTAATCAATAGCCCTTTACCAATCAATCCAACCCTAGATTGGGCCTAGAGAGGTGAAAAGAGTAGGTGTTCCTCCCACCAACTGCAGTTATTATCCACACACACACACACACACACACACACACATATATCCATCTCCCTATCTCCATTCTTTTAACAATAGAGAATCAGGCCTGGAGATGGGAAGTCCTGTCCAAATTCAGCTTTAGGTACGGTACTTCCTAGCTATGTGTTTCTGGGCAAGTCATTTAACCCCCATTGCCTAGCCCTTACCACTCTTCTGCCTTGGAACCCATAGTTAGTATTCATTCTAAGACAGAAGGGATAGTGGGAGGGGAATGTTAATGGTATCAAAAAATAAAATTTTTTAAAAGTCTTAAAAAATACTCTTTCTTTTGACTTCAGTACTTATGTCTACTTCACCAAATCTCTTATAATTTGGGAGTTATCACTGACTTCCCTTCTCCCTCACATTTTACATCTAATTAATTATAAAGTCCTATTGATTCCATTGCTGCAACATCTCAAGTATCTGTGTCCTCTTCTCTATTCCCATTACCAAGCACAAACCCCCATTGCTATCCCCTCTGCACAATCGAAATAGCCCCCTTAAAGGTCTTACTGCTTTTGAGCTCTCTCCTCCCTTTCAAGACAAAATAATCTTTCTTATCTGGAAAGTCAACTCCTCCCTCAGAAATCTGAATAAAGATAATACCTGGTAATCAAACCTTTCCACTAGATGGCACTAAGCAATCTTCCAAACCTTCTTTCATGTGAACTCCCATAAGTCCTATGCACCGGTAAAATTGTGCTATTCTCTGCTCCCAGGCAAATCTCTTCTCTCCCACCTTCATTCCCAGACCATTCAAAGTCTTTGCAACCCCTTCTTTTACTTACTATTGCCATCTTACACATTATATAAAAGTTAACTCAAATACTACCCGTTTCAGGAAGTGTTCCCTGCATTTTTTCTACTACACCCCAAGACTAGTCTTCTAATACCATGCTGCCTCCAATAGACTCCCAGATGGTCAATATGATAAGATACCTTCATCAGAAATACTTCCAGGGGGCAGCTGGGTGGCTCAGTGGATTGAGAGCCAGGCCTAGAGACGGGAAGTCCTAGGTTAAAATCTGGCCTCAGACATTGCCTACCTGTGTGACCCTGGGCAAGTCACTTAACACCCATTGCCTAGCCCTTACCACTCTTCTGCCTTGGAACCAATGCACTGTATTGACTCCAAGACAAGAAGGTAAGAGTTTTTTAAAAAGGAAAAAAGAAATACTTCAAGCTATTATGTAAATTGATGCAAAGAGAGGCAAATGGGACCAGGAAAACAGTACATATTGGCAATAACAAACAATATAAATGGAAAGAAGAGGGGGGGGAAATAAAATTTGAAACTGAACAGGAAAACATTCATAATGTACCAACTTGTCCCCAAGAAGAAAGTCCTTTGGTCCCTTTTTTACAGAAGTGGATGACTATGAGTGTAGAACACTTCATATAATTTAGTTTTGCAGAACTGCTTTTCTTTTTCCCCTTCCCTTTTTTTGCAATTCTTTGCTATAAAAGATGTCTCTGGAAACAGGGGCTACACATAGAATTATAGTAAAAAATAAAAGGCACCAATAAAAAGATTTAGAAAAGGAAAAAAGATAAAATTTAACATATAACTTTCCATTTAGTGCAAGGATAGAGAACTAAGGGGAAGCAAGGTGACTCAGTAAATAGAGTCTAGAGCCTAGAATTAGGAAGAATCATCTTCCTAAGGTCAAATCTGGCCTTACTAGGTCTGTGACCCTAGGCAAGCAACCTAAATTCCTATTTCCTAGTCCTTATGGTTCTTCTGTCTTAAAATTGGCAGAGACAGGAAAATAAGGGTTATGTTTTGTTTTGTTTTTAAGAGTTAGACATGACTGAACAACAACAGCTAGAACTAGGAATGTGAAATTTTGCATATCCTTTCAGATTCAATTGGTAAACTGATTGGTTTTGCTGATCTGCTTGGTGAATCCTGGCCGAAAAGATTCAGAAAACCTGGGAGGACTTGTTTGAACAGGTACAGACAGAATAAAGTTGAAACCTATTGTACAATGATTACAATGTCATAAAAGAAATCAATTGTGAAATCCATAAGAATTCTGTGGATCATAACCCCATAGACAGATAAGAAAACTTACTTCTCACCTCCTGGCAGAAAGGTGGTGGATGAGAAGAACAAAAGGAGACCTACATTTTCAGTCAGGCCAATATTGGGAATTTGTTCTGATTGACTATACTTATTTGTAACAATGGAAGCATTTATTATATTTAATGAAGGGGTTTAGTAATGATTTGGTTGCAAAGGCAAAAGGAAGGAAAAAACATCAAAGAAACATATTTTAATAATACACAGAGCAGGGCAGCTGGGTAGCTCAGTGGATTGAGAACCAAGCCTAGAGACAGGAGGTCCTAGGTTCAAATCTGGCCTCAGACACTTCCCAGCCATGTGACCCTGGGCAAGTCACTTGATCCCCATTGCCTAGCCCTAAAAAAAAAAAAATACACAAAGCAAAAGGAATTCAGGAGTATAGACAAACAGGGCAATGCTGGAATTACCAGTTAAATCTTTATTTATTTTTTTTTTTAAAGGAGATTGATAATGCCATAGCCTCTTTTTTCTGTTGTGTGTTTTGTATAAGGAAATGTTCGCACTTGTAAAATTCATAATTGTTTGGATAGAAATTTTTTTTAAGAGAGTTGAACTCTGAACAATGAAAAAAATCTTCCTCAGGTCACAGAAGTGGAAACTAATAGCACTAAATAGTGAATACATTTGTTCTACGAGGTTTCTATATTACATGATCTTGTTTAATTATTATTAATTAAATATTATATATTATATTTATATACATTATATTCATATATATAATTAATAATTAAATATTAACCATGTATTGGTTCCAAAACAGAAGAATGGTTAAGGGCTAAGCAATAGGGATTAAGTGACTTACCCAGGATAACACAGGTAGGAAGTGTCTGAGGCCAGATATTAATGTAGGATCTTCTGTCTCTAGGCCTGGCTCTCAATCCACTGAGCTACCCAGATGCCTCCTAATTATTTTTTTTATTACAGTAAAAAGATGGATTGAGAATGACTGTGATGTAAAGATCAACAGCATCAATAAAAGATATATTTCTAAAAGAGTCAAGTCCTAGATGGATAGATATAAATAGATCCTGCCTTATATGTTAATAATCCATTTTCTTGGAGCTAAAAGATCCTAATGGATCTCAAATCTAGAAACTGAAGAGCTTCAAGATTTAGCTTAAAAAAAGTGAAACTAGATGCTTTGAAATTATGACTAACCTATGAGATAAAAGAGGGCACTTTCCCCCTCGGTTTCCCCATCTAAAAAATAGCAATGATAATGCCTACCTCCTCCCAGGGTTATTGGGAGAATAAAACTAAGATATTGCAAAGTACTTTGCAAACCTTAAAAAGTTATATGAATGTTATTGTTCAGGGCTACATAAAAAGCGATTTGTTGATATTGTTATTTCCACAACCACCACCAACAACAACCACACTTCTTTCCAGAGGTGGGAAATTATGGGTATAGAACCATTGTGAGTGTGAAATCCCCTACCCCCTTTTATGATTATAATAGTATTAGCCTTTATGATTATTTTTATACTACAGTCATTAGTTTTGAGTCGACATTCAAATACTATAGTTTGCTTTATATGAATTGTAAGCATTAGCTAAGAAAAATATAGCTTAGGGTGGTATCAAATCTTGTTGACAGACACTGTGACCGTAATCCTATAACCCAAAAGTTTCTACCAAGACCACCACATCCCACTGCATGTAAACATGAGACAGTAAGTCAGGAGGTGGAAGGCTGCCTTTGGGATTGTTAACTTGGAAATAACACAGAACCACTAAAGTAGTCAGCAAAAACCAAGTCAGGAAAGAGATAGTATTCAATATTCGGCCACCACAGAGTCAAGCACCTAAAAACCACCCAAAGCCAAGGGCTCTGAGGTCTGGGAACAGTATCTCTGGGAGAATCGCCACAGGAGATGATTCTCTTGAAGGGTGACAGAACTTGGGGGTCTTTTATACCCTTTGGGGAACTTTGTACAGCAAGCATGCATAGACAGGCTGCAGCCAGCAGCTGAGGCATCTGGGAGCAGTCAACTACAATGAATACAAAAGGAAAGGGTCAAGCCAAGAGCTGGGCTTCTGGAG
This sequence comes from Gracilinanus agilis, assembly GCF_016433145.1. Lineage (NCBI taxonomy): Eukaryota > Metazoa > Chordata > Mammalia > Didelphimorphia > Didelphidae > Gracilinanus > Gracilinanus agilis. The sequence continues at coordinate 387,772,222 of NC_058130.1, forward strand.
AGAGGACTTTAACATAATGGGAGAAGCTACTAAGACAAATAAGAGTACTCACATTTGACTCTGCCTAACAGTCCCACCCAAACTGGGGTCACCAAACACTTCAAGGTCTATTGTTCAGTCCAAAACAGGTGTGCCTGGTATTTCCTTCAGGGTACTTCTCAAGGAGGCAGGGGCAAACTTAAAACTTGCAGAAGAGCTGCTCTTGGGTGCAAATGTCAGCCATCTAACTGCTGACTCCTAGTATTAAATCATAATTGTCAGCAAAAAACGTCTTGCCCTCAAGAAGCTTCTATGGGAGGTGGAAGGAGGAATAATATGGGGGCAGGGGGAAGAGGGTGCAGATGTATGGGTATAGATATATGTCCACAAATCAGATACACAGTAATTTGGGCAGCAAGAGGGAAAGATAAGAAAAGGTCTCATGTAGCAAGTAATGTTTAAATCCAGCACCAAAAGAAGCTAGGGATCCTAAGAGGCAGAAGTGAGGAGAAAGCGTGTGGTAAGTGGAAGACTCAGCCTATACAAAAGCATGGAGATGGGAGATAGAAAGTCAAGTATATATATATATATAACCTAGTAAATATATCATTTCCTTGGGAAACAGACCTAGCAATGGTTTGCTAGGTCAAAGGGTATACAGTTTTATAACTTTTTGATGATATTCCAAATTACTCTCCAAAATGTTTGGATCCATTCACAGCTCCAACAACAGTGCATTAGTGTCCCCATTTTTTCCACATTCCTGCCCACATTTGTCACTTTGCCTTTTTTTTTTTTTAATCATTTTAGCCAGTCTGGTGGATTTGAAGTGATATCTCAGAGTTGTTTTGGTTTGCATTTCTCTGATATTTCCAAAATGTTCCAATATATTTCCAAATATTTATAGCAAGTCTCTTTGTGGTAGCAAAGAGGGGATGCCCATCAATTGGGGAATGGCTAAGTAAATTGTAGTAGGATTGTGATGGAAGACTACTACACCATAAGAAACCATGAACAAACTGGTTTGTTTTTTTTTTTAAAACCTGGGAAGAACTACATGACATAATGAACAATGAAAGGAGTAGACAGGAGAACATGCTACACAGCCACAGAACTAAAAGCGGAAGAATAAACTGAGAGTATAACCTCCAGAAAGTAAATGGAAAGATAAAATAGGAAAGACTTAATTTACATGAACATGTTGGACTCCCTGATGATATGCTATGTGATATAGGGATGGGGGAGAAGGGGCTAGGACATGTATGGATGGGATCTATTTGTAGATATGAAGAAAAGTAAGTTGAACAAGGAGATTTGTGATTTCATTTAGATAATATCTTTTTTCTTTATGTATGGAAACATTTGTTTTGTTTGGCTTTGTTAACCATTGGAATAAGAAGAAGAAAAGAAGAAGAAGGGAGGGAGAAGTGACATGTTTAGACCTGCACTTTTCTTTATCACATTCATACATGTTTGTAGGTCTAAAGAGATACATACATACTGTGAGTACTCTTAGACACTAGGAGCCACCTGCCATTACAAACTCTGTCTTGGTTAACTGGCAAGTATATTGTTTTTTGAATGGATCCAGATGTTATTAAATTTCCACAATCTCTCTAGAACATAGTTTCATTGAGGAAGGAAGGAAATGTGAGTTGATTTAAGGTAGCTAATAAGGAATAGAGTTATTCCAAAATATCCAATGAAAAGAGTAAGGAAAAGATTAAAAGAGTAGAAGCAGTTTGAGAGAGCCAAGAATTGATGTATTAGAAATATCCAGAATCCAAGTAGATGGACAGACTGCCTCCCTGGAAATAGCCAGTTCCATGACTGGAAGTATCCTAGCAGAAACTACATGACCACCTCTCAGATATGTGCTAAAAGGAATAGCTGAAGTCCATGGGAAGCTAAATTCAGTTACCTCCAAGATCCCTTCCTCCGTAAGATAAGAGAATTCTATGAGATATAGGCTACTTGGTTGTCCCACCAAACTTTTCCGGGAAACAAAAACTAAAATTAACTTCTGGGATCATTTAACATATAGATTTTTGCCTGAAAAACAGCTACCAGAGGAGTGAAGCAGGTCTTGCTTTTCTATTGGCAATTATCAATTATCAAAAGAAAGGTAGAGGGCAGCTGGGTAGCTCAGTGTTTTGAGAGTCAGACCTACAGACAGGAGATCCTAGGTTCAAATCTGGCCTCTGATACTTCCTATCTGTGGAACCCTGAGCAAGTCACAACCTTAGTTGCCCAGCCTTTACTGCTCTTCTGCCTTGGAATCACATAATTTTTTAAAAGAAGAATCTATTGCAAATAGTGATAATATGGAAACAGGTCTTGATTAATGATACAGGTAAAACCCAGTGGAATTGCTCATTGGCTCTGGGAAGGGGGAGGGAGAAGGGAGGGAAAGAACATGAATCATGTAACCATGGAAAAAATTATTAATTAATTGAATTTTGAAAATAAAAGAAGAAGGGCAAGCTACTAACTAGTGACCCCTCTGTCCCCCAGTCACCAGGCCATGAAACCACAGAACTGCAGAGTTCAAGAGCCACAAGGAACTCAGTGATCATTTAATCCAACTCATAATTTGACAAGTGGTCACCGAGCCTCTGCTCTGAGATCTCCAAGGAAGGGGAATTTACCACTTTTTCAAGGCAGTCCCTTCCACTTTGGTACTTCTCTAATTGTTAGGAAGATTTTCCTGGCCTCAAGCTTAAATTGGCCTCTTTGCCACTTCCACATTTTTTTTCTCTTGTTCTGTTCTCACCAAACAGAACAAATCGAATCCCTCCTCCATAAGTTAGTCCCTTCAAAGACAAGGACACAGCCATCCTCTTCCCAATGAGTCTCTTTTTTACCCCCCAGGATAAACAGGCCTGCTTCCTTCAACTGCTCCTGATTTCATGAAGTCAAGGCCCTTCACCAGTCTGATGGCCCTCAAGCCAGTTAAATAGTGAGTGATTCCTAGAGCTTGGATGCCTGACCAGGACAGACAAGGGAGGGCCATGGACTCTCCACCCTGCAGGCTTTTAAACCTCTGAGTTTTTTAAGCTTGGCCTTCCCCAGCTAATCACAAAGTTCCCCCTTTCTCTGCTTTGTACCTACCCTTCTTGATTCTAAATGAAAGTGAAATATGGCCAGCTTCCTCTCTTGTGGTATAGGTCTGTGGCTGTGGAAAAGCGATGCTAACTGACTGCGAACAAGGGTCTGTGTGAAAAGGCACAACTCTGGGGCACCTGTTAGGAAACAAGCCTGGGCTTGCCAGGCTATGAGACAAGCTCATGGCTGCTTTCCATGAAATCAGCCTCAGTCGTTGCCTTGCCTTTGGGCATTTTTACATTAGAGAGATTCTGCTGTTTCTTGGAAGCTGGACACAGACACACACACATGCCCTGAAATGAAAGAGTACATTGAAGACTGAGGGAGAAACACCCAAAAGCCATGAATCTATCACCTAAACTACCCACAAAAAAAGAATATGATTTGTTCCCTCATCACCTTCCCTCTTGAAGCCTTGGTTTCTTCACCTGTCAGATAAGGGGCTTGGGCTACATGACCTCAGAGCCTCTAATTCTACCATTTTTGAATTCTAGGGTTCTCTGGAAGAAATATCTATTCTCACCAAATTTACTACAACAAAAACTCTCTACTGCTATTATTGTCTGTCTCACCTAGAGATGGGGAAGAGGGATCTATTCTAAACAGGAGATGACCCAAATAATTTATTTGTATTTTTTAAGGCAGATTAACTGATCTGAAAACCTCGGACCTCTCACAATATCCAAGGGAATCTCAGTGCCCATCCTCTTTCTTTTAGGAGCTGTCACAGGCTTTTTGGAAAGCAAAAGGAAAATTGCTATTATTCTTTTTGGATTAGTCCAGACCCACATCTAAGTTTGGCATTGGTTCAGAGGTGAAAAGATTAGATCTGGTAGGTTGGAAGAAAGTGTGAGGAATTGGAAATTGGTATTAAATGGTTCATCATTCCTTTATTCATCTTAGCAAATATTGATTAAGTGCTTGTTATGGGAGAAATCTTTAGGAAGTAAGAGGTGTGTCAAGTCTTATAAAAAGATAGTCCCTGGGGCAGTTAGGTGGCTCAGTGGATACAAAGTCAGGCCTAGAGATGAGAGGTCCTGGGTTTAAATCTAGTCTCAGACACATCCTACCTGTGTGACCCTGGGCAAGTCACTTAGCATCCATTGTCTAGCCCTTACCACTCTTCTGCCTTGGAACTAATACTTAGTATTGATTCAGTCTCGAAGGTGAGGATTTTTAAACTAAATAAATAAGATATAGTCCCTGCCCTCAAGGAACTTATTGTGTAGTAGGAAGATAAGACACAATTTTAGAAAAAGACAATACAAATGATTACATAAGTCAAGTAGAGAGTTGCAAAACAGAATGTCCCTGAAGGCCCAAAGATACAAGATCATGGCCAACAGATCATCAGATAAGGCTTCTTGGAGAAGGAGATGTTAGAGGAAATTTCATAGCTAGAAAGGGTCTTAGAGAGCTATCAAGTCCAACTCTTTCATTTTGCAGATGATGAAACTTGTCTAAAATTACATAGTCAGCAAAACACTAATGAAGCAGCAAAGTGGCACAGTGGATAAAGTATGAGGCCTAGAGTCAGGGTGACTCATCTTCCTGAGTTCAAATCTGGCCTCAGACATTAGCTGTGTGACCTTGAGCAAATCACTTAATGCTGTTTGCCTCACTTTCCTCATCTGTAATACAAGCTAGAGAAGGAAATGACAAACTACTCCAGTATCTTTGCCAAGAAACTTTAAATGGGGTCATGAAGACTCAGACAAGATTGGAAATGACTGAAAAACATTAAATCCAATTATCACAACTCTAAGTCCAGTCCTTTTTTTTTTTTTTTAAACTGGACCTGTGATTTTATCAATAAAGGGAATTCCAAGGAAGCAAAAGCCTTTGAGGGTGAAAATCTGCTCCTTCTGATTTATCTGCTTAAAAAGTGGCCTGGATCTTGGAGAAACTGAGTCGCTACCTAGTCAACATTCCTCTTGTTATACCATACTCTCTCCCTTTAGAATAGTGATGGGCAACCTTTTGAGCTTGGTGGGTCAAAAATTCGCCAAAAAACTGAGCATAGCTCAGGTGGTGTGCCACTTCAAGGAAAAAAAAACATAATTTCACAATATTTATAGTTTAAATAACAAAAATATGTAATTGTAATATATAACTGTATTTAATAAACCATAATAGGTAAATTAATATAGATAGAATGACATCTATAGTGCACAGAATGTCTACACTACACTACAACAAATGTTTCATCCTTGGCAAGCAGCCCCATACTTCTCTGTATGTGGCTGCATGTCATTTGCCTATGCATGTGTCATAGGTTTGCCATCACCACATTAGAAGGAAAACAGAACACTAGGAGAAAATTTTTCAGTTAGAGGTCTCCAACCATTTGGGAGAAAATCTGGAATTACACCCCAAAGAGTTACAAAACTATGTACACATTTTGACCAAGCAATACCACATTAGACTTATTTCCTAAAGTGATCAGGGGAAAAGGAAAAGAATATATATGTTCTAAGACAGTGATGGGCAATCTACAGCAGGAGGACCAGATTGGTAGGGGGAGGGGACCTGAAATGTTCTATCTGGCCTGGGGACATTATTTCTAATCTGACAAATACAATGAGTAGGATACAATACAATGAAACTTTGAAAGAGTTGCCTTAGAAACAGATTGACAGATGAGCATTTCCTTTCTTTTGGCCCCCTCTTTAAAAATTTTTCCCATCACTGTTCTAAAATATTGATGGTAGCTTTCTTTATAGTAGAAAAAAACTGGAAATTAAGAAGATGTCCATTGATTGGGGAATGGCTAAACACGTTGTGGCATATGATTGTGATGGAATATTACTGTGCCATAAGAAATGATGAACAGGTTAATTTTTTTTAAACATGGAAAGATTTACACAAAAATATGAAGATCAAAATGAGCAGAACCAAGAGAATATTATATATAGGATCAGAAATATTTTTGAAGAACGACTTGTATATAGCTGCCTCTAGAGAAAGAACTGATAAGCAAAAAACAAACTATATATATATATGTATATATATATAGTTAAATGATGCCTTCTCTAATATGAGAAAGGGAAGGAAGGTGGGAAAGATGGAGAATTTTAATGTAACAAAAAAGAAAACAACTAAATAATTTAATTAAAATTAAAAAAAAAAAAAGAATGGACAGAAACCCAAAACTGAGAGAGGGATTTCAGGCAGGACAATCAGACTAATCAAAGGTACAGAGATGGAAAAATGACTTTTAGGGGGCAGCTGGATAGCTCAGTAGATTGAGAGCTAGGCCTAGAGACGGGAGGTCCTAGGTTCAAATCTGGCCTCAGATACTTCCCAGCTGTGTGACCCTGGGGAAGAATTCTCAGGTGACAAGGTCAAGCATGAAGTCTCAGACCTCATGCTGTTATAAATTTGGGATTCTCAAGATTGAGGTTTCTAGATCCCAAGTTGACATCTTCATGGGTTTTTTTTTTTTAATATGTTGCCTTCTTCCACAACATGACTAATATGGAAATATGTTTTACATGATCACACATGTGTAATCTATATAAAATTGCTAATTGTTCAGGGGAAGGGCAGAGAAAGGAGTCAGGGAAAGAAATAAAAACTCAAAAGTTTAAAAAACAAATATGTAAAATTTTTTTTACATGTAATCGGGATAAAATACTATTGAAAAATAAATTAATTTGTGGAAGCTGGGTGGCTCAGGGGATTGAGAGCCAGACAGAATGTCCTGGGTTCAAATCAAACCTCAGACACCTCTTAGCTTTGTAATCCTGGCAAGTATCTTAACTTCCATTGCCTAGCCCTTATTGCTCTCACTAGTCTTCCCCTTTTTAGATGCTCCAATCTCTGATGTACCTTGTGTGTGACCACTAGACTAATCTTCCTAAAAAAAGCTGTGAGTATATTGTTTTTGTGCTTAAGAGCCTTCAGGGGTTCTCTATAACCTACTGAATGAAGTCCAAATCCTTAGCCTGATCTTCCATGGTCTTACTAAAAACTGTTTACATATTTGTCTATGATTAACATTGTATATACTCTGTGCTCCATCCAAATGAGAATACTTACACTTTTTGATAATCACAATTTGGTCCATATTATAATCTGGGCGGCAAATTTCACCCTGTTTTAGTAGAAACTCCAGTAGATTAGCATCAATTCTTTAGATATAAAAGCCTGGAGGGAGATAAGGAGGGATCTGGGAGGAAGGAAACAAGCATTTCTGTATTTTCTACTATGAACAGAACATTGATAATTCTCTGCCACCTATGCTAATTGTAGCCTGACAAAAATTAACACCCAGAAAAGTCTTCCACCAGTCATTGCCACACTAAACGGAGAAATTCTGAGTACTGTGGACAAGTTCACTTACCTTGGTAGTATATTCTCCAGGGCTATCCATATAGATGATGTTGATGCCCACATGTTAGAGCTAGCTCAGTGTTTGGGAGGTTTTGAAAGAAAGTGTGGGAGGAAAGAGGTATCAGGCTTGAGAAAGCGAGAAGAATATTGACTATGATATTAGTTGGATTTGCTCAACCTCTATTTTTCCAGGAGTTTCTGCTACATACAATAATCCTTTGCAACTATAAGCTAAGTTAAGAAAGTGGTATTTCACCAACAGAATTCTGCCCTAAGGGCATCAAGAGGGCCTTGACTGAGAAAAGTCCTAGGAACCTTTCCTGATATGATGATCATTATTTCACCAGGAAGGGCTCCAGAGTTTCCAGATAACTGTGGTTGACCTATCTCCATGGGACCCCAAAGTCATTCTAAGGAGTCACCCTCAAGAATATGCTATCACACCCTCTCCCTCAAGCAATAAATGTTTTTTCTTTTTCTCTTCCTCATCTTTCAAACAATAAAAGATGGCTAATTTCTGTATCTAATGAACTCCTTTTCTTTGGGAAAGGAGTTCTGTATGCATGCTCATTCTACTGAGAAGGATACTGTAAAATACCCTTTGCTTCTCCCTCAGTTTCTAGTGTCTTTCTTTCATTCAGTTCATCTTGGGTCCTGTATAAGGGTGAGTATTGATGGTGTGGGAAGTGTTTATCAGGACCTGTTTGATATTCCTCTTCCCCTCAGCCACAAGATCCGCCTTCTTCCCCTCAAAGTAACAGCCCCAAACTACTACTAATAACTTAAAAGATTTATTATAAGGATAAGGGAATTCAGGATAACAGGGTTTCCAAGAGGAAAGGTAAGGGTTTTTTAAAAAAGAAAAACAAAACCTAAATGCATAGGACTGCAAAAAACATAAATTATGTTAGAAAACAGTTATAAAAAAATTTTAAGTCCACAGAAAACAAAATCTCCAAAAAGTTCATAGATCCCAGATTAAGAACCCTTGCTCTATAATGTTAATCACATGCCACATTCTTTTATAATTATTTGAATATACCAGTCCTTACAAGTCTTAAGAGCTCCTTAATGTTATTCAAACAAATCCCCCCCATAGGGCCCAACAATTTATTTTAGTGCATTCAACAAATACTTTTAAAATATACAGAAGAAGATTCACAGGGCAATCTTGTTACTCCTATATTAAAATTTAATATGCCCTTAAAATAAATTGTAACAGTTCGTGGTTTCACATACAAGTCTTTGTTCTTTGTAGATTGAAATGTTTATGTATATTGATGATGGTCAGGTTGATAATTTGTTTAAGTACATTTAAAAACACATTTTATCCATTAGACAGACAGCTATGGTTAATGGAGTAGAGCAGTGACCTCAGAATCATTTAAGACCTCAGTTCCAACCCTACCTCATCATTTTGTTAGCTGTGTGACCCTGCGCAAATTACTTGATTTTTCTCAACCTCAGTTTCCTCATCAGTAAAATGGAGATATTAGCATCTATCTACCAAGTTTGTTGTGACAATAAGATGAGATAGCACAAGTAAAATGCTTTTCTTTCCAAACCAGAAAGTGCTACATAAAGGCTAGCTTTATATATTTATAAAATACCAATAATAGGTAATTCATGAATATTTGTCAAAGGAACAAAGGAACTTGAGTGGGAGGGCTCTCGTGCAAAACAAGCTTGCTTATTATTCCAGACCTTAAGTGGGAGAAGGTCAACCTTAAAACAACCAGTGTTGTTACATATTCATTGTTTGCCCCTACCTCTCCTTCACCCCATTTAACTACTACTACTTAGTAGGAGTCAATGGAGCTTAAAAAAAGAATCATTGAAGGAAGGTTGCACCAGGTGCACCTCCAACCTGCTGTGGCCTTCCCTTGGACAGCTAGACTTGGCTTCGCTCAGCATATGTCCCTTCACAGCTGCTCCACCTTAAAGGCTGTGGCCATCATCATCATCATCATCATCAGTATATCTCTTCCTGGCCTTGCTCACTAGCTACATTTCTATAACTGAAAATCCTGGATTAGTGTCCTCCCAATCACAATTTTCATGGCGAAGAGGCAGTAAGCATCCCTTGGCTCTTAACTAATTCCTAGCTGGTTAGGAACCTTGAAAAAAATGTTCTCCAGAAAGAGAAAATGAGTTTGTTTTTATTCTCAGCTGCACTTGTTTTTAGGGGAAACCCGAATTTCACAGCCAGGACTCCTCGGTACCCAGATTTGTGTTTGATTGTACCCAGTATTCATTTATATGTGGAAAGATTTGGTGAGCCTTAGCAATGCAACATTGGTTTGGTGTTGGGATTGGGTGACTGGAATTTGGGGTTGCAATTTATTTTGTTGTGAGCAGATTTTTAAAATATTCTTTCAAAGTCTGTCTTAAGAACTTGTAACTCCGGGGCAGCTGGGTAGCTCAGTGGATTAAGAGCCAAGCCTAGAGACAGAAGGTCCTGGGTTCAAATCTGGCCTCAGACACTTCCCAGCTGTGTGACTCTGGGCAAGTCACTTGACTGCCATTGCCTACCCTTACCACTCTTCGGCAATACACATTGGCTCCAAGAGGGAAGGTAAGGGTTAAAAAGAAAAAAAGAACTTGTAACTCCAGTTCATTATCTTATTTTCCCCACCCCTACTTAGGTTCTCATTATCTCAAACTGAAGTGAGGTAAACTAAGTCATTGTCCAAACTCTGCTTACCCTAATTTATTTAAAATCACTTCAGGCAAAATGCACATGAAAACTTCAGTCCTAGGAGTTAACTGTGGTTAAGAAAATCATAGTGTATAAAAAACTCTCCCTCTCTCTCTCTTCCTCTCTCTCTTTCCCCTCTCACTTTTTTCTCCCCAGTCAGTTTCCCCCTAACTCTTTTCTCACTTGTAGATTTTTACTCACATTCTCCCTTTTTTCTCCTCCCCTTGTTTTTCTTCCTCCTCAATTTACTCTCTTCCTTCACCCTTTTTTCTACCCTCTCTTCCACTCCTCCCTCTTTCCTCCCACCTTTCTCCCTCTTTCCTCCCACTCCCTTCCAAATACCTTTTCTGATGTTATATCCCAGGTAACCTTGGGAAAGTTACTTTATAACCCTCAGTTTCCCCGTCTGTAAAGTCTATATCACACAGTGATATACATGTATTCACTCATTTAAGCCTCATAAAAACCCTGAGAGATAGATAGATACTGTTATCCTTATCTGAGAGATTAAGAAACTGAAATTGGCAGAAGGCAAATGACTTACCTGGAGTCACAGACTAGAGTGGATTTAGGGGGACAGCTAGGTGGCTCAGTGGATTGAGAGCCAGGCCCAGAGACAAGAGGCCCTGGGTTCAAATTTGAACTCAGACACTTCTTAGCTGTGTGACCCTGGGAAAGTTGCTTAAGCCCCATTGCCTTGCTCTTCTTACAGCTCTTCAGCCTTAGATCCAATAAACAGTATTGATGCTAAGAGGGAAGGGGAGGTTTAAAAAAAAATAAAAATCAAGTGGATTTAGTCTAAATGGCTTGTGAAAGCCCTTTCCTGGCTTTAGATCTATGATGCTGACTCCTGCCTTCTTCCCCTCCCCCCAAACTACCTTTCCTCTGACTCAGACTCCCTTCTTTAGAAGTTGATCAGACTCATTATTCAACATTCTCCTCCCTGCACCACCCTTCCAGTGTAGAAAAAAGACCTCTTTCTCATTTTTTCTGGTACTTCCAGAAGTAATAGTAATTTTACAGCTAGTGAGGAAGGGGAGAATCTGGTTAATGATCATATACTCACCAGAACAGTTTCCCAGATAGTAGCATAGAATTAGAGGTTGGAGACCTTAGAGTCAGATTATCTAATTTACTTCACCTATGAGGAAGTTGAAGCCCAGAGATGGACTCACCAGCAAGGTCACAGCAGCAGAGCTGGGATTAGATTTAGACCATCTGACTTCAAGTCTAGCCCTCTTGACACCTAGCTACATTTTCATAGCTTCTCTGGCTTCCTTTAAGTCATATATTAAATTTGGGGTTGTTTTACATGATTATACATGTAAAACTTATATGAGAATACTTACTATCTGGGGGAGGGAGGGGGGAGTGAAGTGAAGGAGAGAATTCAAGACTCAAAATTCTTTTTTAAATGTTGGGAACTGTTTTACATGTAAAATAAGATAAAAATTTTAAATTAATTAAAATAAAGTATATACTAAATTCTACACAATATTTTCAAAATTGCCTTGCTTATATTGTGCTTCTTTCTGAACTGCTTTGTGTTCTGCACATTTGAGGAAGTGTTTTAGTTCATATTATCTGCACTAACAAAATTTAGAATTATGCCATACCTTTATATGTAAATTTACAATTTTTCATCCTATCATAATTTTCTAAAATTGATTTCTTAATTTGATTTTTTCAATTAAAAATATTTTTTTTCTTTCTCCACCCAACTCTACTAAAAAAACCACAACAAAACCCTTGTAATAAATATGCATAGTCAAGCAAAACAAATTCCTTCTTGGGTCAGGTCTATCACCTTTCTATCAGGATGCTGCATATTTCATCATGAATCCATGGATCCTGATTGGGTTGATCAGAGTTCTTAAGTTTTTCTTTCAAAGTTGTTTGTCTTTACAATGTTATTCTTCTCCTGAATCTACTCTCTTCATTCTTCATTGGTTCATACTACCCAGACTTTTCTAAAATCATCTGTTTCTTAGAACCTAATAATATTCCATTACATTTATATACCATAAACAGCTCGACTATTCCTCAGTTTTCTAAGATGCACTCTAAGGCATGCCTTTACTTCTAATTCTTTTCTTTTTTCTCCTGTTTTAACCTCTATTTCAGGATCAGAAAATATATTTTGATTGTGACTATTCCCTTCCCTGAATAACTTTCTGCTTTAACTTCCACCATCTGCATCCTCATGTTTCTCTGTTCAGTTTTTTGTTTGCTTCAATTTGAAGAAAAAAATAATAAAGAACATTTCCATACACATAATAGTGTAAAGGGGAGAAAAGGGGGCTTTTGGTTGAATATATTAAAAGGTTTGGTTACCAGGGAATTGAATAATTATCAATCCCCAATTAAAGAATAACCTCAAGTCAAAATGACTTTTATGGAAGTTTATTTACAAAATATAGGAGAGTGGAAGTAGAGAGATGAGAAGAGGATAGAATAAGAGATTTGTATTTAAGTCTGGGCTTTACTCTGGCAGGGCTCCAGAGGCCCAGGCAGAGCCTAAAAGTCAATTAACAAGGGTTTTATAGCTACAAGGGCTTCTCCCAATCAAGGGAGCCTCCCAGAGGCTAGTACCTCCTGGGAGGTTAAAGTAGTCAGCCTTCTTCACTCACCACGTGTAGTTCTGAGAGAGATTTAAGAGCAGGCTCATCAAGGTCTCAGGGTCCCAGCTAGCACTCCTCCACAAACCAGAAGACTTCCTTCAGGTCCTGTTCACAAACCAGAAGCCCAAGCCCAGGTGACTGAGATCTCTTTTTAAAGGGGCCTCTTTTGCATCACTTCCTGTGGCCTCCTCTTAGTTTACGTGTCCAATCACAACAGACGCTTTTCTTAGGACTGCCCATGAGGCAGTCAGTAAATTCTGATTTGTTACTCTAGCACAGGTGGGTTACAGACCATCCAAAAATGGAAATGTTTTCACCTTTTGTGATTAAATCTAAAGATGGGCAGGGTTGATTTAATCTAATTATCACAATAGTACACAAAAAGAAGATTCTTTGTGAAACAGAAATAATGATTCTTCATAACATTTTCCCCCCTAAAATCCTTACCCTTCCATCTTAGAATCAATATTGTGTATTGTTTCTAAGGCAGGAGAGCAGTAAGGGCTAGTCAGTGGGGGTTAAATGACTTGCTCAGGGTCATATAGCTAGAAAGTGACTGTGGTCATATTAGAACCTAAGACTTCCTATTCCTGGGCCTAGCTCTCAATCAACTGAGCACACTTTTTTTTGAAGTACAGGAATCCCTTCCACATCATGGTGTTAAGGATATGTTACCCCATCCAATCTAGAAAATCCAACTAAAAATTTTTTTCCCCTTTCTTCATACCAGAGAAGCCTGAATTTTTTTTTAATTTTATGAGGTGTTTAGAGTATCTTACTATAAAATTTGGGCTGAGTATTTGGTCATAGGCTATATGTAGATAAATATCAGAATATCTCTACATTTCTAGCCTTTGTTGTCTGCTGGCTTTTTTATTCTTTTCACAAACATTAACTTTTTACTTATTTTAACTTTAAAAAAGAAATTGTGGGGCAGAGCCAAGGTGGTGGAATAGCATGGAAAGCTGGAACTACTCTGAAAATCCTCTTTTATGAACCTTAAAATAACACCTCAAATTGAATACTGGAGTATTCAGAACCAATACAGAGCCAATAAGAGGACTGAATGAAATAACCCTCCAGCAGGAAACAACTTGAAGGGGAGGCAGAGGGAATCTATTTCCCTGGAATGAGAGGGGAGTATACCCAGCAGCAAAGCTATACACCAAGGAGTACAAGTCATCCACCTCCCAACCACTGTTCCAGGTTCTGAACTTGGGCCTGAGTCAACTTCAAAACCCCAAGACCCTGCGTAAGTCAACAGTAGAGCACCTTACACCCACCCCTTGAGATTCTAAGCCCTAGCCCAAGCCTGCAATGAAGCCCCAAGTTCCATCACAGGATAGTCCACAATGCCAGCATCAGCCCAAAGTGAAAATCTGATCCTCTGCCCAAGCCTTCAGTGAAGACCTGAACTCCAGAGCAACCCCAGTGCAAGGTAGTACTTGCCTTGTTGGTGCTAGTTTAAGGGGAAGCCAAGAACCCTGCCCAAACCTGCAGTGAGGCCCCAAGCCTCAATACAAGGTAGTCTGACCAGTGTAAGCAAACCAAGAATCCCTGCCCAGGCTGGAGATGAGGCCCTGAGCCCCAGTACAAGGTAGCTCCCAGTGCTCTGAGATCTGCAAAGTATAAGCAGTTCTCTAGAGGAGACTGAATCAGTAGTGAGAGGTGGGTTTCAGAGCTCCCAGCTTCCAAGCCATCATACCACCTTGGCAAAACTGAAATTAGCTGAAACCTCAAACTAGAGCTGAGGATAGCAGCAAAGAAAAATTGAAGTTTAAGAGAGTGCCACCTTTACCCTGAGAACAGAGCCTAGGTTTAAGATAAAAGTAAGTAAAAGAAAAAGCTGGGAAAATGAGGAAACAGAAAAAAACAACTCATTATAGAAAATTATTATGGAGACAAAGGCACAGATTGAGAAGGGGACAGTGAGATCCAAGCAGCCACATGCAAAATTTTAAACAAAAATGGGAATTGATATATAGAAGAGCTCAAAAAGGAATTAAAAAATAAAATGAGAAAGGCAGAAGAAAAATGGGGATGAGAAATGAAAATAAAGCAAAAAGAGAATAATGGCTTAAAGAGCAAAATTAGGCAAATGGAAGACAAAAAATCCAATTAAGAAAAGAGTTTCTTAAAAAATAGATTTGACCAAATGGAAAAGGAGGTTCAAAAGCTCACAAAAGAAAATAATTTCTTAAAAATTAGAATTGAGCAAATAAAAGCTAATAATGTCATAAGACATTAAGAAACAAAACAAAATCAAAAGAATTTAAAAAATATAAGAAAATATAAAATATAATTGGAAAACAACTGACCTTGAAAATAGATACAGGAGAAACAATATAAGAATTATTGGGCAACCTAAAGGCCAGGATAAAAAAAAAAACCCAAGTATCATATTTCAAGAAATTATCAAAGAAAACTGCCCCAATATTCTTGAATGAGAGGATAAAATAAAAATTGAAAAAAATCCACGGACCACCTCCTGAAATAAATCCCCAAATAAAACTCCCAGGGCTACTATAACCAAATTCAAGAGCTTCCAGACCAAGGAGAAAATCTTGCAAGAAGTCAGAAATAATTCAGTGATCATGGAGTCACAATCAGAATTACACAGAAGTTAGCAGCTTCTATATTAAGGGATCAGAAGGCTTGGAATATGATATCCAAGAAGGCAAAGAAACTAGGTTTACAACCAAGAATCACTCACCCAGCAAAACTTAGTATATTCTCTCAGATCAGAAATGGTCATTTAATAAAAAAGATTTCCAAGCATTCTTTTTTTTATTTTTTTTTTATTTTTATTTTTTTTATTTTAGACCCTTAACTTCTGTGTATTGACTTATAGGTGGAAGAGTGGTAAGGGTAGGCAATGGGGGTCAAGTGACTTGCCCAGGGTCACACAGCTGGGAAGTGTCTGAGGCCAGATTTGAACCTAGGACCTCCTGTCTCTAGGCCTGGCTCTCAATCCACTGAGCTACCCAGCTGCCCCCTCCAAGCATTCTTGATGAAAAAAACAAACTGAAACAGAAAATTTGGTGTCCAAATACCACACTAAAGAGAAACTTAAAAAATGTAAATAAGAGAGATAATTTAAGGGATTCAAAAAGATCAAATTGTTTATATATTTATATATCTATTTGGAAAGAAGATATTTGTAACACTTAAAATTTTTGTCTTGAGGGCAGTGAGGAGTATACATAGACAGAGGATGTAGAAGTAAACTGTTTTAGATGACACATAAAAAAATCAAAAGGTGAAAAAGAGGATTGTACTGAGAGAAAAGGGAAGAAAGAGGTAAAATGGGGTAAATTATTTCACCTAAAGAGGCATGAAAAAAAAACAGTGGAGGGGAAGATAAGGGTGGTAACAGACAATTCTTAAACCTTATTCTCATTGGAATTGGTTCAGAGAGGGAATAACAACCATACTTATTGGGTATAGAATTCTGTCTTACCTAAAGAGAAGTAGGAGGGGAATAAGATGGCAGTGGTGGGGGGCAATAGAAGGAGTAAGTGGTGATTAAAAGCCAAACACTTGTGAGGAGGGACTGAGTGAAAGGAGAAAGAGCAGAATCAATAGGGAAAACTAAGATGGGGGGAAATACACAGTTAGTAATCATAACTGTGAATGTGAATGGGACAAACTCACCTGTAAAACAGAAACAAATAGAGTGGATTAAAAACTGCTATATGTTGTTTACAAGAAACACATTTGAGACAGGTGGGCACACACAGAAATAAATTAACAGGATGGAACAGAATCTATTGTGCTTCTGCTAAAGTAAACAAAAGCAGGAATAGCAATTGTGAACTCAGACACTAAAGCAAAAATACGCTAATTAAAAGAGATAAGGAAAATTACATCTTGATAAAAGGTACTATAGACAATAAAGTAATATCAATACTAAACAGATATATACTAAATGGTATAGCCTCCAGATTTTTAAAGAAATTAACTAAGCTTCATTCAGAAGGAAACAGACAGTAAAATTATACTAGTGAGTGATTGTCAAACATGACTGACAGGGGGTCTGACCTGAAATAAATGAGACAGAGAGTGAAATAATGCAGTAGAGCTTTATTAGAGGAAAAGAGGGGGTATAAAGGGTGATGGAAGGCTGATGGCAGTAGAAGTGGCAGTGGAGTTGGGTGGGGAGGAGAAAGGGAGAATGATGAGATGGGGGGACCAAAACTGGTGGATGACTAGGGTCTCCACCTGGATGGAGAAGGGAACAATCTCTTATAGATTGATTGTCTGGGATAATCTGTGTTGCCTCTATTGGTCAAATTGGGGTTACTTGGGTGTAGTTCATTGGATGGTTCTGAAGGGGGCTGGTTTTAGTGTGTGTGTGGGGGCTTTTGGTTTCCAGGCTTGTATAGCATGGTACATACAGTAAAAGTACAGAACATCAATCCATCATGGATTTGTCAGGTCATAGAATGGGAAGTCACAATGCCCTATGAAGTGGAACTACTTGCTTTGTTCTGAAGTTGTATCAGGTATAGAGGAAGGGTGTGTTATTGGTCTTGGCAGGGATTGAGGAAAAGGGAGACTTTGGTTCCATGATCTAGCAGGGACCTCAACTTTCCCCTTCTCACAAGTAGATAAACTGACCAAAAAAAAAAAAGAAAGAAAGAAAGGAAAGGAAAGGAAAGGAAATAAAGGAAATTTCAGAAAATTTAAATTTAATAGATCTCTGGAGAAAATTGAATGAGGATGAAAAGAAATACAACCAAATACAGAAAAGCAGAAATAACTGCATCATTTCAAGATTATAATGAAATAAAATTATAATAGTAAGGGTTCATGGAAAGACAAATTAAAAATTAATTAAAAACTAGTTTAATTCTAAAAAAAGTACGGGTTAAAGAACAAAGTACAGAATCAATAATTTAATTAAAGGAAAAGAAAATTAGGAGACAACATATCAAAATTTATAGGATAGGGGGCAACTGGGTATCTCAGTGGATTGAAAGCCAGGCCTAGAAACAGGAGTTCTAAGTTCAAGTCTGGTCTCAGACACTTCCTAGCTGTGTGACCCTGGGCAAGTCACTTAACCCTCATTGCCTAGCCCTTACTACTCTTCTGCCTTAGAACCAAAACACAGTATTAATTCTAAGACAGAAGGTAAGGGTTTAAAAAAAAGTTTATAGGCTAGAGGCAAAGCAGTACTTAAGGGAAATTTTATATCTCTGAACACTTACATCAGTAAAATAGAGAAAAAGCAGAACAATGAATTGGGCATGTAATTTAAAAAGCTAGAAAAATAACAAATGAAAAAATCCCTAATTAAAGACTAAATGGGAAATCCTAAAGGAAGGAGAAATTAATAAACTTGAAAGTTATAGCACTATTGAACTAATAAATAAGACTAGGATTTGTCTTATTAAAAAAATACAAATAAAACAGAGAGAGCATTGGTTAATTTGATTTATAAAAGAAAAGAAGAAAATGAAATTACCAGTTTCAAAAATGAAAGGGTGAATTCACCATCAATGAAAAGGAAATTAAAGTAATAACTAGGAGCTATTTTGCCCAATTATATGACAAAAAATATGACAACCTCAGTGAAATAGATGAATATTTACGAAAACACAAATTGCCCAGATTAAGAGATCAATTTCTTAATTAATCCCATCTCAGAAAAAGAAATGGTAAAAGAATACAGTAAAAGAAAATAGTAATATAGAAAATTAAAAAAAGAAAATAGTAAAAGAAATGGCTAGGTAATGGGGGTTAAGTCACATGCCCAGGATCACAGAGTTAGGAATTGTCTGAGATCATATTTGAACCTTGCACCTCCCATCTGTAGACCTGGCTCTTTTGCCACTGAGTCATCTAGCTGCCTCCTATTGTTTAATACTGTACTAGAAATGCTAGCTTTAGCAATAAGAGAAGGAAAAGAAATTGTAGTAGGTCAAGTAGTCAATGAGCAAACTAAACTATCACTCCTTGCAGAAAATATGATGGTATGGTTAGAGAATCCTAGAGAGAATCCTAAAAAATTAGTTGAAATGGTAACTTTAGCAAAGTTGTAGGATACAAAATAAATCCACATAAATGATCAGCATTTCTATATATTACCAATGAAGTTCAGCAGCAAGAGATAGAGACATTCCATTTAAAATAACTCCAGACAATATAAAATACTTTGGAATTGTAAGAATGAAATTTGGGGGATGCCATCTTTAAGTATATATATGTATTTTCTATGGACATGTGGAAATTATCAAACTACATTTCCCGTGGTCCAACGGGTTTCTGGTTCCGGTTCTTTGGGTGTGGGGACGCCTACGTCTCCACGCAGAGAACAGTTTAAATCTCCTGGGTTAGGAGGGAGTGGCGCTCTTGGCCAGCAGACTCAGGAAGAGATGGGAGGTAACAATAATGGCACAGGCAGCAGTTTTAAATTCTTACAAGCGTGTGGTCTAATAACTTTATCTATCAGCATGGCTTCAATTAAAATACTAATCTATATATTTATATCAGCCTTTATTATTTTTTATCATTATAGAATCTACATGCTAAGGCAAACATGGTAATTACATGAAAACAATTACAAAATATTTTTCAAACAAAAGAATTAGATCTAACCAACTTGAAAAACACTATTTGCTCATGAGTAGAGATCAAGCTAATATAATAAAAACAATTCTACCTAAATCAATTTACTTATTCAGTACCCTATCAATCAAACTGCCAAAAATTATTTTATAAAACTAGAAAAAATAACAAAATTTATTTGAAAGATCAAGAGTATCAAGGACATTAATGAAAATAATGTGAAGAATGATGGCCTAGCGGTACCAGATTTCAGACTGTACTATAAAGCAGTAGTCGTCTAAACAATCTGGTACTGACTAGGAAACAGAATGGTGGATAAGTGAAATAGATTAGGAGTAAAAGACTTTAGCAATCTTGTATTTGATAAATACAAAGATCCCAGCTTTTAAGAACTCACTATTTGTCAAAAACTGCTGGGAAAACTGGAAAACAGAATGGCAGAAACTAGATATAGACCAGTGTCTCATTTCCTAAATCCTCATTGGCGAAGCCATGACACACATACAGAGCTGGCACCAGAATTGCTTCTCAGTCCCCCCTCTTCCCAGCACCTGAGGACATTTTTTGCATGCCCCACCCCTCCATTCAGCCTCAAAAATCAAGCACTTTCTACCTCAACTCTCTCCAATAATCTAGTAACTGGGGGCTCACAGACAGCTTGAATTTGCCCTCTGGGCACTCGAACTGGGAAAAGGTTTGCCAACCCTGCTATAGGGTCAAAATAGGTATTATGATTTGGACATAAAGGGTGCTACCATAAGTAAATTAGGGGAAAAATAGACTAGTTTACCTGTCGGATCTATGGAGAAGGGAAGAATTTATGATCAAACAAGAGACAGAGAACAATTTTGACTATTTTAAATTTAAAAAGTTTTGTACAAACAAAATCAATGTAACCAAGGTTAGAAGGGAAACAATAAACTGGGGTAGGGGGGTGGGATTTATAACAAATATCTCTGATAAAAGTCTCACTTCTCAAATATATAGACAACTAAGTCAAATTTACAAGAGTACAAAAGTCATTCCCAATTGATGAATGGTCAAAGGATATGAACAAACAGTTTTCAGATAAAGAAATCAAAGCTATCAATAATCAGAGGCAAAAATGTTCTAAATCACTCTTTAAAACCCTTACCTTCTGTCTTGGAATCAATACTGTGTATTGGTTCCAAGGCAGAAGAGTGGTAAGGGCTAGGCAATGGGGGTTAAGTGGCTTGCCCAGGGTCACATAGCTGGGAATCTAAATCACTTTTGATTAGAGAAATGCAGATTAAAACAACCCCAAGGTACCACCTCACTCCTATCAGAATGACTAATATGACAATAAAGGAAAGAAATAAATGTTGAAAAGGATGGGGCAAAATTGGGACACTGAAGCCTTGTTGGTGGAGTTGTGAACTGATCCAATCATTCTGGAGGGCAATTTGGAACTATGCCCAAAGGATTATAAAACTGTGCAATACACCTTTGCTCCTGTAATACCACTAAGGAGTCTGTATCTTAGAAATAATAAAAAAGGGGGAAAGACCTACTTGTACAAAAATATTTATAGCAATCCTTTTTGTGGTGGCAAAGAATTAGAAGGAGAATTAAGGAGATCATCAATTAGGGAATGATTGAACAACTTGTGGCATATGATGGTGACAGAATACTAATGTGCTATATGGAATGATTAACAGGATCATTTCAGAAAGAACTGGAAAGACCTACATGAACTGATGCAGAGTGACATAAGAAGAACCAGGAGAACATTGTGCATAGTAAATAGCAATATCATGGGATAATTAACTGTGAAACACTTAGCTACTCTCAGGACATTCTGAAAGACAAAGAATCCAGAGGAAAAGAACTACTGGAGTCAGTACACAGGTCAAAGCATATTATTTCTCAGTTTAATTTATTTGGGTATTTATTTGGGGGTTTTGCTTTTATATTATTATTCTCTTACAAAAATTACCAATATGGAAAAATTTTTTGCATGATAATGCATTTATAACCCAGATGAAATCCCCAGGAAGGGGGAGGAGAGGGAGGGAGACAATTTGTATTATAGATCTTCAGAAAACTTAAGTAGAAAATTGTTATTATTTGTAATTGGTCAAATAAAATGTCTGTACAAAAAACCAAAATTGTGTATATCTATGGTATTAAAAGATAAAATGTGTTGATATTCTATAATATTATACATATTTTATGCATTTCTGAGTTTCTAAACTTATTTTGTGTTATCTGCTGGCCTTCTCTGCACATTGTCTATAGATTCCACAAAACTTCCACAAAATTCCCACTGAATTTTATATGGTCAATAAAGGATTCCTATATATAATAAAATTTACCTATTACTTTTTCTTTCTATTTTCAACCTTTACCTTCTTTCTTAATATCAATTCTTGAAGGGACACATATCCCACTATATGAATGTTAGGCTTTTATCAGCATATAATTACTTCCAACTGATAAATAAATTTACCTTTCTAGGTTTCTCTTGACTTATGTTTGTAGATCAATGTTTCTATTCATCAACAGTCATCAAGAATAGTTGAAAATCCTCTCTATATAAATATATGTATTTATTATATTAATATATTTATTATTATATGATATGCAAGCATATNTAATATTATACATATTTTATGCATTTCTGAGTTTCTAAACTTATTTTGTGTTATCTGCTGGCCTTCTCTGCACATTGTCTATAGATTCCACAAAACTTCCACAAAATTCCCACTGAATTTTATATGGTCAATAAAGGATTCCTATATATAATAAAATTTACCTATTACTTTTTCTTTCTATTTTCAACCTTTACCTTCTTTCTTAATATCAATTCTTGAAGGGACACATATCCCACTATATGAATGTTAGGCTTTTATCAGCATATAATTACTTCCAACTGATAAATAAATTTACCTTTCTAGGTTTCTCTTGACTTATGTTTGTAGATCAATGTTTCTATTCATCAACAGTCATCAAGAATAGTTGAAAATCCTCTCTATATAAATATATGTATTTATTATATTAATATATTTATTATTATATGATATGCAAGCATATATTGCATTTACATAATAAAAGGTTTATTCCTCTCCCCCTTATACAATGATACTTGAGATAAACTATTTTTAATTATAAACCTATTCTCTTTTGCCCCTTGGAATATTATATTACTTCATCTCCTTTAATTTTTAGTAGAAGCTACCAGGCCTTGTGAAATCTTAGCTTTGCAGAATCATTAGTATTTTAACTACTTCTTCCAGAATTCTTATAATATTTTTTTCTTTGTCATAGGAGCCCTGGATTTTGACTATGACATTCCTGGGACTTAATTTCTAGGAGCTGCTTTCAGGAGGTGATTGGTATACTGTTTTATTTTCACTTTTAACTTTGGATCTAATAGGTCTGAGAAGTTTTCATTTGTGATTTCTTGAAATACAGTTTTCATACTTTTTTTAATCCTGATTTTCATGGAGATCAAAAATCATGAAATTATTTCAACTCTCCTGGATGTATTTTCCAGGGAATTGCTTTTTAGGTTACATCTTATATTTTCTTCATTTTTAATCTTTTTTATTTTGTTTTGCTATTCTTTCACATAGTCATTGGTTTCTATTTAGTCTATTCTGGTTTTCAGAGTCAATTTCTTAGGTAAAGTTAACTACTTTCTCTTCCAAATTACTTATTCTCCTTTCTATTCTTTTCTTCAAAGTTAAAAAAAATGTTTCCCCTCATTTCTTTAGGTACTTATTTAGTTCTTATGGAAAATGCAATTTTCTATTATATCTCTGCTTGCAAGTATTATAGATTATTTGCATCTTTTTCTTGAGGGATCTGTAGATTTACAATATTTAATTGTGGTTGGCATTTTCTTTGATTTAGTCACCCCTCTAGCTTTAGATTCTGAAGCTGGGCTTTGTGCCAGTCAGATTCTATCTCTGGCTATGTTTTGGGGTGGGTGGAGACATCTGCCCATCTTGGGCTCATTCTTGGTTGACCAAGTTCCTGTGTTGACCTTTACATGCTAGAGTTAGGCTTCCTCTATCTTTATGGTTCCAACAGTTGAATTTTCACTTTTCTCTATGACATATCAGAGAAGCATTTAGTGACCTCAGAGCCCCTGTGCCTGAGTAGTCTTGCAACTTATTAGTCACTACCCAACTGGTGCTACAGCTGCCTGACATTTTCAAGTTCCTCATCTTGAGGCTTTCTTAGCAAGCCCTCCACTCTGGCCAGAGTCTTGCAGCATTCTAAACAAACTCTCACCAAGCCTGGGGTCTCAGCACCCGGTGAGCCTGTGCCCTTGCCTCCTCCTCCTTCTTTTCTGTCTCTTTAAATTCACTCTTCCTTTCACTCCACAAAAAATGAAGAAAAAAAATAATAAATAAAAATAAATCCACAGGATGTGACATATTTTTAGTCCTGGCCAATGTCCTGGGGCTAGGATGATGAGAGTAGGAAATGAGAGAGGGATGAATCTTCCCTGGAGAGGCAGTGCTCAAGACTGAGGCTCAGGCCTCACACAGGGTTCTGTTGGGGTCCAGAGAGAGGACAAAGAAAACAGCAAATCCAGACAAACTTCAGCCAGGCCAAGAGTCTTAGGAGCCAGTGGGCCTATGCCCCTCAGCAGCTTCCCAATCTCTCTTCTAAAGGAAAAAAAGTGGAGAGAGAAGCAGGTAGTAGCTGAGGAATATTACTAGACTACCTTCTCTCTTGTGACCAAGACTGGGGCCCCAGAATGTTCTGAAGGGTTGGCCTAAAGCTTCCTTCCCTGGGCAGTTATATTTCTTGAACTAGAGAGCTGGGACTGGTACTTTGGAAGCATGATGCTACCACATGAGACCTTAGGAGTCCAAATTTCAGCAAGACAATTAATAAATTCTGTCAAATTCAGTTACTGTTTTGGATAAACGATTTTTCCCTCTTTTTTTTGTTATAAGAATGGCTTTCTGGGTAATGAAGGAAGAAGGGATATCACTAGATATAAATGTGATTTCAACACAAAAGATATCAAGAAAAAACATTTTAAGGAAAAAAAAACATGGTTATTTTCCTAGCCAGACAAAGATTAAGAATAAAAAGAGGAAGATTTCCCACCCATTGCATTTAAGATGATTTTTACTCTTCATGTTCTTGTAGTAACTAAGACTCAAATTTTAGATAACTATCACATTGCTTACTCATCCTAGGGTCATTCTTGGCTGTCTTCAATAAGGATAAGAGCAGCTAAGAAAGCAAACAAAAGGAGAATTCCATCAGCAAAAGTATATGCTTGTCTTTCTTCCAATAGAGAGCAGAGTTCCCACAAGCCCTAGGGCAGGGGTTGGCAACCTTTTTGACTGTAAGAGCCATAAGCGCCACATTTTTAAAGATGTAATTTCATGAGAGCCGTACAGTGCTCACAGTGCGCGCTCCTGTAACAGCGCCTGAAAAAAAATTGACCTTATGGCTCCTGCAGAAAGAGCCATATCTGGCCCTCAAAAGAGCCATATGTTGCTGACCCCTGACCTAGGTCTTTAGAGTCACCAAATAATAGTAATTCTTTATTTGGAAAATGAAGCTTTCCTAGAAACTAATCTGTTGACTTTCACATTGCTAAATTTGTATTTGACTCAAGCTAGTGAGCTGTCCAGCAGTAGGATCCCCCTGCTCTGTCCTGCTTTCAGATTGGTTTTCTTTCCTCTCCAAGCACCCTGTTTTCTGTCTTGGTATGAAAGGGTATGGAGGTCTGAAGATTTGCTCCATCTAAGCCGCTATCTTACCAGAATCCTCCCCCAGTTTCCTTAGATTCACAATGACAGTTTAGATGAGATTATACCTCTGATATTTCTCAGATCCTATGGTCTTCCTTTCTTTCCCTCAACTGTTCTTCCTACCTATCTTCTTTATTCTTTCCTCCTATACTCCTCATTTTCATCTCTTCATTTTTTCTTCTCCTCCCCTTCTCATTCTTCCTCTATTCCTTCTTTTGTTTTAAACCCTTACTTTCTATCTTAGTAACACTCTAAGTAGAGGGGTAAGGGCTACGCAATGGGAGTTAAATGACTTGTCCAGTCTCACACAACTAGGAAGTGTCTGAAGCCAAAATTTGAACCCGGTACCTCCCATCTCCAGGTCTGGCTCTAAATCCCCTGAACCACCTAGCTGCCCTCCCCCTACATTTCTTCTTCATTTTTTCTCATTCTATCTCCCTTCTCTCATTTCCCACCCCCTTATTCTCCTCTCCAACCTGTCTCTCTCCCTTCCCTCTTCTATTGTGGGGGAATTTGAGGTGAGCCCCAGATTTGGGACAGGTACCCTTTACAAAAATGCAAGACTCTAAAACTTAGCTTAAAGATAAAAATAAAAATGTATTCATTTAGAAGTCATGTTGAAATGGCAGAGAGAGTGTGTGCAAGGGTAGGCACTATCTCCCCAAGGAGATAGGGTATGGGGATTTTGTACCCCTTTCACAGCAGAGGTTACAGGATAAGGGAAAGGGGAATGGGATGAATCAGAAATGTGGTAATTCATTGAGGTTGGGGGTATAAGGAATTTTCTATGAAATTCAAAGGATGATTTGATTAGATATCACCCAATGCCAATCAGAGTGGAATCAGGAAGTGCATATCTATGTTCACTGAAAATCTATGGGAAAGTCCAAAGGGGGTGAATGCTCCTAGAAGAGAATTCCTCATGTCCCCTTTGACCTAGAACATTTCTGGAGTTTGAGGTATCCAGAGGGAAACTTGTACCACCATATCACTATCACTTCATGTCCAGAGTCCAGATTTAAACCCAGTACCTGCCATTTCCATGACTGGTGCTCTATCCACTGAGCCACCTAGCTCTCCTATCTCATTCTCTTCTTAACCCCCTATAATTTATCATCCAATCTCACTACCAAAATTATTCTTTCCAAAGTTATAAAAGATTGCCTAGTTACAAAACACAATGGCCTCCTTATAGCCTTTAATATTGTAGATCCGTCTCTCCACATTGATATTCTCTTCTTTCTAGATTTTTAGGACACCTCTCTCTCTTGGTTCTTCTTCTACCAGCTGACCACTCCTCAGTCTGCTTTGCTAGCTCTTCCTCTAGATCACAGTCTTTAAATAAAGGTATCCCATAGGGTTCTGCCTTGGACCCTCTTCTTTTCCCCTTCCATACAGCTTCACTTGGTGATCTCAATAGGGATGTCTACTTTGCCAAAGAATTCATCAGCTTACCTTTCGGAAGAGCTTGAGAAGTAACTGGAGCCTGAGGAAGTATTTTGGTTTATCACTGGTAACTCTGAATTTGGAATCAGAAATAAAATGAAGATAATAATTACATAATAGTAATACATATTATTAAATATAATCGGTATATTGTAATATATCATATCATATGATTTGAGGATTAGCAGGTCTTACTTCACTTACAGGTCAATATTTCATTCATTCTACAAATATTTACAAAGCATTTATAAATGCCAGGGACTGGCTCCTGTGCTTGGGCATAACAATCTAAACTCAGTCCACACCCTCAAGGAATTTACCTTTGACTGCTCCAGGTCCTGCCCATATGGTATTTTCAGCCTAAAAGGCATTCTAGTCTGGGTGGATTCCTCACAGGGTTAAGAACAAGTATGCACAAATTTACTATAAGAATAGAAGAAAAGTGGCCCCAATAAAACGCCCTGGGAGTCACTTCAAGAATATTCCAAAGGGAGAGGTGAAAATCTGACAAAAACCAAAACCCAGATAAATAAAGTCTCCTAGATAATATACAGTTAAGAATCTCAAAAAGCATTTTAATGAACCCAGAGTGAAAACATTCACTTTGATTTATATTCCTTTCTAGCCCTAGCTCTCCTGGGGCAAGAACACATATTCCTAATCTTCAACACATACCTTGAAACCAGATTAGAGACTGTGGAGAGAGGTTTAGAGTCCCTGTATTTAGGAAGCACTCTGTGTCTATCATTTCCAGCTCAAAGGCATGTTCCTAAAATCCTCAGTGATTGTAATGGAAATTAGTCATCATTCCTTCACAGCACCAATAATTTTCATATTCAAAAGTCAGCTAACTCAGCGAGGGAATAGCTTTCTTATAGACACTCTGAAAAATCCTGATCAATTAAGATCAGGCAAAAATAATTTCTCCTCCTCAGAAGTTGCCCATGCAAATAACACTCTTAGTTGTACATCTAGTCCTTAACTCCCTTCTGAGCATCTGTCCAGCATCACCAATTTCCTATCGAATATTTTCAACATATCTCACAAGTATCTGAAACCAAACATGTCCAAATCTAGCCTTTTTCTGAACTTCTCCATATCTATTCAAAGGCATTTCCATTCTTCTAGCAGCCCAGTTGTAATTTCTGTTATCCTTCTTTAATTATTCTCCCTCACCTCATAAATCCAACCAGCTGTCAAATTTTTTCACCCTCCCTCTGCATCTCCCAAGACCACTCTAGTTATGACCAGTTCGTATGGATTCTTGCAAGAGTCTCTTAATTGATCTCCCTGCTTCAAATCTCTCTCCTCCAATTTATCTTCTCCACAGCTATAAAATGGATAAATCATAGGCACAATTATGTCTCTCCCCTGCTCCACAAACTTTAATGGATCATTGTTATCCATAGTATCATATACAAACTCCTCTGCTAGGCATTTAAAGCAATTCACAGCCTGTGTCTTTCAAACTTTTCAATTTGATATCTTATTTCCCTTCACAAACTCTACTAAACTGGTTAAAAAAGACATCTACAATCAGTACCACGACTTTCTTTCCTCTCATTCTTTTCTTAACCCGCCTTATAATCTGTCTCTCAACCTCAACATTCCACCAAAATTGTACTTTCCAAAGTTATGAAAGATGTCCTAGTTGCAAAATCCAGTGGTCTTTTCTCAAACCATTTT
Organism: Gracilinanus agilis; assembly: GCF_016433145.1. Lineage (NCBI taxonomy): Eukaryota > Metazoa > Chordata > Mammalia > Didelphimorphia > Didelphidae > Gracilinanus > Gracilinanus agilis. The sequence continues at coordinate 387,800,409 of NC_058130.1, forward strand.
TCTTGACCTCTATAGCCTTTAACACTATAGATCACTCTTTCTACCTTGATATTTTCTTCTCTCTAGGTTTTTAGGACATCACTCTACCTTGATCTCCCTCCTACCTATCTGACCACTCCTTTTCAGCCTATGTTGAATTCTCATACAGCTCATGCTCTGGAACTATGGATGGGGCATAGATTTCAATATAGGACTTTCTTCTCTTCTCCCTCTATATTATTTCACTTGGTGATTTCATCAGCTTCCAGAGTTGTAATTACATCTTTATGCTGATGATTCTCAAATCTACTTGTCCTGGCCCAAACCTCTCTGCTGACCTCCTGTCACCCATCCTCAACTTCCTTTTAGACATCTAGAACTGAATTTTAAACAACTAATGGAAAACTAAATTCATTATCTTTTCCTCTAAGCCCTGCCCTCTTCCAAATTTCCCTAATACTATTCCAGTCATTTTTACCTTTCACTGCCCCTATTCCCACCCCCAAGTACTCTGTGATGGAGGAGCAGTAGCCTCAGGATGATCCTCAAACAATAAACTACAATTTTTTAGCCTTGGGCATTTTCTCTGGCTGTCCCACATGCCTGGAATGCTCTCCATCTTTTCCTCCTGGCTTCTCTGGAATTAAAACCCACCTTCTACAGGATGACTTACCCAGCCCCTCTGAATTCGAGTGCCTTTCCTCTTTACACTATTTCCTAGTCATCCTGTATATGTCTAGTTTGTACATATTGGTTTCTTTGTCTCCTCCCTTTGATTATGAGCTCATCAAAAGCTGGTATTGTCAGGGACAGCTAGGTGGTGCAGTGGATTGAAAGCCAGTTCTAGAGATGGGAGGACCTGGGTTCAAATCTGGACTCAGACACTTTCTACTTGTATGACCCTTAAGTGACAAGTCACTTAATCCCTATTGTCTAACCCAATGATTCCCAAAGTGGGTGCCACTGCCCCCTGGGGGGTGCTGTAGCTATTCAGGGTGGCGGTGATGGCCACAGGTGCATTTGGGGGTGGTGAATAACTGTAAGGGGGAGGTGATAGTATGTGACATTTTACTAAGTGCTAAGTAATATTTTTTCTGGAAAGGGGGCGGTAGGTCAAAAAAGTTTGGGAACCACTGGTCTAACCCTTACTGGCTCTTCTGCCTTGAAACCAATATACAGTAATGATTCTAAGATGAAAGGTGAAGGTTTAAAAAAATAAAAGAGCTAGTATTGTCTTTTTTGGTCCTTTGTAGCCTTAGAACTTTGCCCAGTGTCTGGCACATAGTAGGCAGTTAATAAATACTTAATGACTGACTGACTTTCTTTCACTAGAAAATTTCCATCTCTTATCTCCTTATCTATGTAATCAATGTGCTCCCTCTTCCTCTCTTAGAATCACAGGTTTCCTTCAAAGTTCCGTTCACATACCTTCCTACATAAAGCCTTTCCTGATGCTTGCCAGCTGGTAGTGACTCACCCCCAAATTACTTTGCATTTATTTTATAGACCCTTACTTGTGTGCCTAATGTCTCTCCCTACTGAAAGTAAATCCCTGGATAGCAACTTCCATTTTGTTTTTGTTTCTTCAACATCTGGCGCAATGACTGGTGAAGAGTAATCACTTACTATGGTTGTTCATTGACTAGTTGTCTTTTTCCTTTATAAACTGATGCCTGAAGATCTTATCTCTTGGTTGGCAGAGCACTTACCATAAACAAGCATTTAGCATAAATGAGAGCTTCAAGGGGGCAGCTGGGTAGCTCAGTGGATTGAGAACCAGGCCTAGAGACAGGAGGTCCTAGGTTCAAATCTGGCCTCATACACTTTCCAGCTCTGTGACCCTGGGCAAGTCACTTGACCCCCATTGCCTAGCCCTTACCACTCTTCTGCCTTGGAGCCAATACACAATGTTGATTCCAAGACAGAAGGTAAGGGTTTTAAAAATAAATAAATTTAAAAAAATTAAAAGAAAAATGAGAGTTTCAGGAATATTCTTTTAAATGACTATGTTCTTCATACTTATTATTACTTTAAATTGAAACACAAGTTTCTCAGATTTTGCTTATACAAAAAGAGAAATCATTTCCCTGTCTTTTTTTTTTCCCTTTGAGGAGAGTTTCTTACCTATTTTGGATCAGCCCAGAGATATCTCCTCCCATTAAATGAGGAACCCAAGGGATCATCTGTCCAGACCAGACTACTTCTCTACTATAAAAACCAGGTAACTTGAAAGAGAACCATACACATGTCTTCTTCAATTCAGTTCAAAGCCGTCAACTAGCATTAATGAATTGATTACCTCATGCCAGTCACCAGTGCCAGGCTCTGCTTAGCACAGAAAAACAAGATTGGCAACAAACAAACAAACAAACCCAGGTCTGTCTTTGAAGGAGTTTTTGGTCAATAAACCCCTGATAGCTTGATACTTAGAGTCTGGAACAGTCACTTTGAGGGGGGAGGTGACTTGATCTTGTGGCTGAGGGGAAGACCATTACTTGACTCCATCTTGAGGGGTAAAGCTACTTGTACTTAGGAGTTGGGGGAGGCTTGTCTCAACAGGGCTGGCTCTGGGGGTGGGATCCCATCCATTAAGGTCACAATTGAACCCCAACACCTTCCTTCAATATCCGCATTATAGCTTTGCCAATTTGGGAAGCTCATTGAGTTTATTCCCTCATAGGTCTTCCCTGGGGTGGGGGTGAGTGAATAGCTAATCTGGCCAATTGAAAGCTAACAAGGGGGGAGTATAGATACACCCTCCCCCAGCGGTCAATACTCACCCCATACAAGACCAATTTCCATACTATTGATATTTGCATTAGGGTGTTCATTTTGAGTCAATATCCCTAATTATATCCCCATCCACCCATGTGATCAGGCAGTAGTTTTTCTTCTGTGTTTCTACTTCCATAGTTCTTCCTCTGAATGTGAATAACGTTCTTTCTTATAATTCCCTCAGAGTTGTCCTGGATCATTGCATTGTTGCTAGTACAGAAGTTCATTACATTCAATTTTACCATGGTTTATCTGTCTCTGTGTACAATGTTCTACTGGTTCTGCGCCTTTCACTGCATCAGTTCCTGGAGTTCATTCCAGTTCACATGGAATTCCTCCAGTTCATTATTCTTTTGAGCACAATAGTATTCCATCACCAACAGATACCACAATTTGTTTAGCCATTCCCCAATTGAAGGACATTCCCTCATTTTCCAATTTTTTGCCAACACGAAGAGCGCAGCTATAAATATTTTTGTACAAGTCTTTTTCCTTATGATCTCTTTGGGGTATAAACCCAGCAGTGGTATGGCTGGATCAAAGGGCAGGCAAATTAAGTGAACACAGAATAGCATATTTGTCATATCTTTGGGAAAGGAAAGGTTTTAAAACCAAGCAAGACTTAGAAAAATTACGAAATGTACAATAAATAATTTTGATTACATTAAATTAAAAAGGGTTTGTATAAACAAAACAAATGCAACTAAAATTAGAAGGGAAGCAACAAATTAGGGAAAAACATCTTTATAACAAAAATCTCTGGCAATGGTCTAATTACTCAAATTTATAAGGAGCTAAATAAATTGTACAAAACATCAAGCCATTCCCCAACTGATAAAAGGGCAAGGGACATGAATAGTCAATTTTCAGATAAAGAAATCAAAACTATCAATAAGCAAATGAGAAAGTGTTCTAAATCTCTAATAATTAGAGAAATGCAAATCAAAACAACTCTGAGGTATCACCTCATACCTAGTAGATTGGTTAAAATGACAGCAGGGGAGAGTAATGAATGTTGGAGGGGATGTGGCAAAATTGGGACATTAATGCATTGCTGGTGGAGTTGTGAATTATGTAATGGGGATAATTTGAAGAAAGGTGTGTGGTATAAGGGAATTTGAAAGGAGGTTGTCAGAGACTTGCTAAATGGGTAATCTAGGTTACAGGTAGGCTGGGATTAAGGAGATTCAGGATATAATAGGACTGAAGTCAGGAGTATAACACAGAAGGGAAACAGAGATCTTCAGGGAGAGGAGAAATTAAACTAAACAGACAAACAGCAGGCTTTACAGACTGGGACTTAGAGTCATACATAGGCTGAGGGAAATAGACTAAACTGAAATTAACAAACAGGGTTTAGTTAATTTCACAGGAAGGGACTTGTTTTGAAGTTACACCTTCCTTCAAGATGGATACCCTGGCTTCCTTTCAAACCCAGAGTATGTTGGTTCTTTCCCTCTTCTTCCCTGTCTTAATAACTAACAGACAAATTATACTAATAGGTCTGTTGAAACACAAAAGGGTTTATTATCTTTAAAGGATGATTTGTCAGGAAAGTGGATTGAAGAAAGCCCTAACAGTTGTCTCAGGAACCTCAGGTGGGGGAAGGGAGGCAAAGATGGAGTCTGAGTAAGGACCAGCCTTTAACTAAACTTACAAAATAAATGATGACTGACTAGTTTCTTTATATCTAATATTGTCAAATAACAATTAACCCTTCACAGATTTGAACTCCTCTCTAATTACTCTCCTTATCAACTCCACAGACATATAAGGTAAGGGAGGGAAGGTAGGAAATAATATTGGGAAGGAAGATATAAAGGGTTTATCCAAAATAACAGTTTCTTAAATAAATATATCAAAGCTAGGCTAAATTTCAATTGTATAGATAGGTAAGGAAGCAGCTCAGTTGGTTAGACAACCTTCCTCCACGGGAGACCCAAACCAACTGTCTTTTTCCCTCAAGATTCCAAACTCCTAACTGCTTTAGAACTCAGCCAAAGCTTGAAAAAACTATATGACCCCCTCTCTCTATACTACAATTGATCCAACCATTCTGGATGGGCAATTTGGAATTATGCCCAAAGGGCACAAAAAGATTGCCTGCCCTTTGATCCAGTCATATTGTCTATCGTTTCCTGCCAAACCTCAGCCTCAGGTCATTCCTACTATCCTAAATATTACTGAATTAAAGTATAGAGAATCAACCATTTTGATCAGTTCTACTGCAAATTAATATTATACTATTTAAAGTGGGCCCTCTATGATAAATGTTGGAAGGGATGTGGCAAAATTGGAACTCTAATGCATTGCTGGTGGAGCTGTCAACTGATCCAACCATTTTGGAGGGCGATTTGAAATTATCCTCAAAGGGTTATAAAACAACACATATCCTTTGATCCAGTATTACCACTACTAGGTCTGTGTCCCAAAGAGATAAAAAGAAAAGGGGGAGAAAGGACCTGCTTGTACAAAAATATTTATAGCTGCTCTTTTGGTGGTAGCAAAGAATTAGGAATAGTGGAACAAATTGTGATATATGATGGTGATGGAATTCTGTGCTATAAGAAATGATGAACAGGATGATTTCAGAAAGAGCTGGAAAGACCTTAATGGACTGTTGCAGAGTGAAATAAGCAGAAGCAGGAAAGCATTGTACACAGTCACAGCAATACTGTGAAATGATCAAATCTGATAGACAGCTTAATACAATGATCCAGGACAATTCTGAGGGACTTATGACAAAGGATGCTATCCCAACTCCAGAGAAAGAACTAAGGGGAGTCAGAATGCAGATGAAAGCATACAATTTTTCAATTGCTTATTTGGCTTTATATTTTGGGGTTTTGGTCTTATAAGACTACTCACTTACAGAAATGAACAATATAGAAATGTTGGGTTTTTATTAATTTTTAATTTTTTTTATTTAGAAAAATTTTCCATGGTTACATGATTCATGTTCTTACTTTCCCCTTCACCCCCCTAACCTCCTCCTCCCCCCCACCATAGCAGACTCGAATTTCCACTGGTTTTAACATGTGTCATAGATCAAGAACCTATTTCCATATTATTGTGGAATTGTTTTGCATGATAATACATATATATCCCAGAGGGAATCACCTGCCAGCACCAAAAGGGGGAAGGGAAGAGAGGAAAGGAGATAAGTTTGATCAAATACCTTAGGAAAACTTGTATAGAACTTTATTACATGGAATTGGTTATATGTATATTTAAAATATTAAAAATATATAATAAAGTAGACCCTTACTACTGCTAGGCAATCCTTCTACCCTTTCCTTATCAACTCATTATTCCATTCTACAAACTTTTTCATCCCTCTTCAAATATTTCATGTTTCTCCTTTCTCTCACCCCCTCATTTGAGGATCTTGCCTCATATTTTACAGAAGAAATGAAGCTATTAGCTATGAGCTCCTTCTTTCTCATCTCATATCATTCATATGCCTTCTGCCACTATTTCCTCCTTTACCCTGTCACATGAAGAAATGGCCTTACTCCTTACCAAAGCTAACTCCTCTGTCTGAACAAAGACATCCTGTGTATTCCTATCACTTATTTTCTACCTCTCCCTATCTACTGGCTAATTCCCTAATGCCTATCAACATGCTTATGTCTCCTCCATCTTCAAAAACCTTCACTTCCTTTCCATCCCTACTATCATTCTATATCTCTTCTGCTTTTTTGAGGCTAAACTCCTTGAAAAAGGTTTCTTTGATATATAGTCCCTTGCTTTCTCTCTTCTTGCTCTCTTCTTACCCCCTAACAATCCAGCTTCTTTTCTCAGTTCTCATTCTTGGCCTCTCTGCAGCTTTCAAGGCACCTTCTCTGATACTCTCTCTGTGTTCTCCACAAACCACTCTCTCCTGGTTCTTCTAAGTATTCTTTGCTGAATCTTCATCCAGACAATACTGGTAGTGTCACAGAAATTTGTTCTAGACTTTCTTTTCTCTATAATACTTTACACCTCTATTATATTTTCCTGGATGATGTCATCACTTCCCATGTACTTAGTTACCATCTCAGTGCTAATGATTCTCAAATCTATCCATCCTGCCTTAATCTCTCTATTGCCCTCCTATTGCCTCTTAGTCATGCCAAATTAGATGGCCAGTCAGCATCTTAACTTTAACATGTTCAAAATAGAATTCATTTCCTTCTCTCCTCCCACCTTCACTATTACCTTAGAGGGCAATACCATCCTCCTCCTATCCTCTCAGTCTGGAAATCTAGAAGTCATCTTGTATTCCTCATTTTCTCTTGTTTTCCATGCCTAAGCTATTGCCAAGGCATGTCAATTTCAACATCTCTCAAATAAATGGTCTTCTTTCCTCTTAACAGTCACTGCCCTAGTACAGCCCTATCATCTCACACCTATACTATTGCAATTGCCCATTGGTGGATCTTCTTGCTCCAATTCTTTCCCCATTCCAGTTCATTCTCCTAACAATCAGTGATTTTCCTAAAAAGCACAGGTGCAGACTGTCATCTCCCCACTCAAACTCTAGGAATAAAAACAAACTGCTCCATAAGACTCCTATGGTCTCCAGGATAAAATATTAAATTCTCTTCTTGGCATCCAAATTCCATCATAACTTAGTCCCCACTACTTTCCAATCTCCTTACACCCTATATATTCCCCAACACATAATCCTAGGGACCCTGGCCATCTTGTTACTGTTATATTCATAATCTGGGAAATGATGGATGCAACCTTGAATGACAGGGAAGGCAATTGGAAGACAGAATGTTCCCAGGTGCCGTGAGCCAGGGGCAAACGTCGGTTGGCCCCACAGTATAAATACCCCCGACAGCCATTTTGAGGGGTCTCTCTGGTCTCTGGAGGTCTCTAGACAGGAGTCTCTGGACTGGGAAATCTTGGAGTGGGTGGTGAAGGGAGGCAGGGAGGTCTATGAAGAAGAGGGTAGGAATAGGTTTGAATATTTCCTGAAAATTGTGAAAGCTAGTGCATCACCAACACTGGTAGTGAGAAAGCTGAGAGAATAAGATCATCAATACAGCTGCATCAATAGCATTCTCTGGCTTGGCTGTGGCCAGGCTGGGCCAGAGGTAGTGGAGAGAGTAAATCTCCAACTTCCACCTGATTAATGGCCTCCAGTTGTGATTGTTAACTAGATTATAGTTAATAGATTGATAGGGTCTCCAATCCCCAATCCTTGCCCTGTTTATCCTTTCCCTGATTATAGATAGGGTTCAACAAGTACCTTCCTGAATGGTCCTTATATCACAACCCTTGGGGAAGGAGTCAAATGCAGTCAGATGCCAAAAGTCATCCAAGGCAAATCATCATCTTGGGCAACTGTTAGAGAGAAAGGGGTACATCAACATCATTGTACATCTATATCTCCCTAGGACCCTTTATTTTTGTTTATAACATTACTAAATAAGAAATTCCAGTTTTCTCCAAGCATTTTCTCTGTCCATTCCTAGAATGCCCTCCCTCATCAACATACTGAATTCCCTTAAGTTGCAACTTATATCTCATGTTAACAGAAACTTTTTCAAAACCATCTTAATTCTATTTTTTAAAAATTGCTACATTAAAATATATATAGCATATATTAACAGTTAATATATGTGCTATACAGATATATGCACAAGGAGGTGGTCCATTCTTGCAGCATAGAGGAATTTGATTTGTATAATTGTTATTATACTGTTATTAACTGTTAATAACTGCCTCTTTCCTTTTCCTCTATTGGAGAAGGCATCATTTGACCAAAAAAAAGTATATTTAAAACCTGTTTTCTAATGCCACGTCTTTCAATGTCCTCTTTGTAAAAATGTTTTCATTTTAATTTTTCAGAAGTTTATTTAGAATTCTTTAAAAAAAATTTCTATGTTCTCTCCCTCCCTCCCACCCATAGATAAGGCAAGTGATACAATTAAATTTATATAGATATGTCTGTCATTAAATTTTAAGTTGCTTGGGGGGAGACCATCTTTTTGAATCCCCAGCACTTTGCAATCACTTTGTACACAATACACAGGAACTTAAATGTTATGCTCTCCATTTACTACATCTATGTACTTTTTACTACTTTTGGGAAAATCACTTACCTCTGAGTTTCCTCTATGACCCAAAGAGATAACATTTGTAGGTATGGGGAAACAGCTAATACTATAATATCCTATCCATTTATATCCAGTTACTTTAACTTGGATATGCAAAGTAATTCCATGGGTTTGAGATGGAACAATGAATCTAGAAAACTTGATGGAAAAACAAAGCACTAAAGATAGATGAATAATAGATGAGGCAAAGTATTTTTCTAGGTTTGGCTACAAAGGAAGATACAGCATCTAGTACTGATTGGTAGGGGGGAAACTAGGGAACTGGCCATTTTGGAAAGTGAAATAGTAATTGAAGATGTGAAGTGACAGGATAAAGGCTGAAGATAGTTTTCTTGCCCAACCAGTATTCAATTCATTTCCCAAGATTCCAAACTATTTTGGGGTGTGGTACAGTTGTCAGACCTAGAAGTTGGCAATATTTTAGTTTTCTCTCAGGGAAGAAGTTGAAGCCCAGTCAACTAGCTGCAGATTAGGAAACAATTACTCAACAATTGCATTAAAAGGAAAATTACATAATTGGGCATGGGCTGTCTTTGTCCAAAGCCAGCACTGGCAAGAGGTCTATTCAAGGTGACCTCATGCCTGGTAGTCTTGTTCCTCATAGAGTAGGTTAAGTATTCAGAAGTCCAACATTTTTCCCTTATTCCTTTTTGCACTGTGCTCCCCCACAACTTGGCCCACTTTTTATTGTTCAGTCATTTCAGTCTACATTGGACTATTTGTGATGCCATTTTGGGGGGTTTTCTTGGCAAAGATGTTGGAATGGTACCTATTTCTCCAGCTACTCTTATCCCCTCCCTCCCCATCAAGTTTCTAGAATGAAATGTGTTGAGTGGCATCCCCAGGCTCCAGCACATGGAAGACAATGATTAAAAACAGACAAGAATCAATTAGTAGGGCCATCACCAGATTTTGCAGAAGGTAAGGCTCAAGAAAAGGCAGCCAATGAGGGACTTGAGAAAGAAAACTAGCCAGAGGAAAAACTGTGGGAGGAGAAAATGCTTGAACACATGGGCTGATGGGGATATTGGGGAATGTAGACACTAAATAACTCTAGTCTAACTATCAATATGGAATTAGGTCTTAATACATGTAAAACCCAGTGGAATTGTGTGTCAGCTAAGGGGGGTTAGGGAGCTTGAGGGAGATAAAGAACATGAAACAGGTAACTATGGGAATATTCAAATTTAAAATGTAAAATAAAAAAGGTAGCCAATGACAAAGGTGGAATGCTATATTTATGTTGAAATTAAATATACAGAAAGGAAAAACAAAAACAGATAAAGTGATAACTTTTAATGAAATAGGTCCAGCAAAATGTGAATAAGCAGCTGAATTGTCTTACATGATTCACAGCTTTAAAAATTCACTTAACTTTATAATACAAAAATGGGTTCACTCAAAATACTTTTGCCATAAATTAAATAAATAGACCCCTCAAACCAGAGTGCTATGCCACCTGATGTGGAAGGCACATTACAATTGCAAACAAAGCCCAAATATAGAAAACCTATTAATTTCCCTGGGGGAGGTGAGAAAAGAATTCCTGCCCTAAAATTTAAATTTGCCCAATTTTATCTTTTACCCATTTCTTAAACCCATAAATTCCCTTTCCTGCAAAGGCCATTTTCTTTCAAATCCATGCACTCAAGTACCCCGTACTCAGGTCAAGTCCAAAATGTTGCTTGTTAGTAACAAACTTTACAGACACATGGAATTGGAAATGACAGTCTTTCAATATATGTAAGATATCAAGGCATATTACAACATATTCAGTGGTCATAAAACTGATGTAACTAGAAATCCTGTTTGAGAGCTGGTGCATGGTTCACAAGGCTCACAAGGTTCACAAGAAAAAATTCACTTAAGTTATACACCATGTATAACACTGACTTGGATCTACACTACTTTTTCAGCACTTCAAAATCTTGGTGGAAAAATGCTGGAAAAACTCCAAAAACTCCCAAGTTGCTTTTAAGGTGTCTTTGTCTTGATTGTAGTTGAAAAGAATGACTGAAAAAATCTTCAAGGTAATTTTTTCCCTAGTAGATTCTTGCTCTTGGAGAAGGCTTTAAAGAAGCTTCTCTAAAAAAGATGTTTCTTTAATTTCCTGGAAAATCTCTTATTGAGGAATTGTAGACATACTGAGAGAATCTTCGGTATTGAAGCCATCCATCCTTCAAGTCAACTTCAAGTTAGACAATGTAGCCAATGCATTTTCGATAAGATAGCTTAAATATAGCTTGTCTCCAATTTTCCGCATTAGCCGAGCCAATTCAATGACACCTTGATTAACTTCTGGATCTGGAAAATTGAAATCAGAATTTTCAACATGTTTCAAAACTAGATACAATATAATAGGTTTATAGTGGAATTAGTTGATTTCCAAGTGCTTTTCTAACCTAACAAAAGCCTTTTTAGTCTTTTTTAATTTTTTTAAATCTACCCTACTAAATCCAAAGGAATTAAAATGAACTTCCTACGTTGACTTTTCTGATTGTTATTTATGGTATGGATTTATACTATATTCCTCTAGCAACTTCATTATAGTTTAGGGGAAACACTGATTTACAACCTGAGATGGTCAATTTTTTTTACAGAAGCCCAAGTTGGTCATTGATGAATTGTTCCCTTTTTCAAAAAACCAGCTTTTCTCCCTTTACAAGGTAATGGCTAAAGGGTCAATTTAGGGTTCTTCATTAAGGAAAAAGGCTTTTACAGGCCCTGAAGTAAACTCTAATCTAGGCATTTAATACATGAATAATTCCCGGCAAGGTTCCTATCTAGGGAACGTGCTAACGCCACCAGTGCTAAATGTCTTCTTTACAGTTATGTGACCATAGGGGTAGGGAGTAATGTGTGATGGAGAGGGAGATTCACCCCATCCCCAACCTAGGATTCAGTGATCCTATTTAGCATCCCTAAACCTCCAGGCCAGACTTTCTCCTACCCCCTCTTCCCCTTTCCCCCCTTCCCCCCCCCCCCCCCGCAACCAGGAGAAACGGATCTATTCAAACCCCAAGCCGCTGAACCCAGAGCCCTTGACCGTGACGCAGATTAAAAAAACCCTTTATGTCCAGATGTGGCGTTTTCCGTTCTTCCCTTTGGGCACTAAGCTGGTCTTGACTCAGCAATCAGGGAAATTCACTTCTCTGCTCCGTTCCTAAAGAAGCCTCACTTCCCCCTCTCCAAGCCGCTATTCTCGACCAGCACCAGCCTCTACCTTTTACACAAATCTGACCCTTTCCAGTCTTGGAACCAAGGGGCAGGTCAGGAGGTTGCATGGCTCAGTAAAATTAAAGAGGATCTGGGTTCGAATTGTTCTATACCAAGTCAATATAAGCGAGTCACTTAACCGCTTTAAGGATCAGTTTTAGCGTTTGTAAATATAACTAAAGTTCAGGTCACATCAAGAAATGTGACCTGAGTGACTTAAGAGATTAACCACCTGTTAATAAAAATTAAAAAAAAAAAAAAAAAAAAAAAAAAAAAAAAAAGGCCTGCTTGCAACCCCCGGGCTTCCGTATCCTTTTCCCAACTCAGACTAGCCATCTTTCTTACCTGCAGGTTGCAGAGGCGGAGAATTGGCATCACTGGCTTCGGTTGCCTTCTGCTCAGACATCTCGGTCAGGCTGTTGGACAGTGGAACCTCTGGCCTTGACAGAAAGAGGCAGATCGATGACAAAAGCCCTGTTTCAGACGCTTGGCCTGGACGGTGGCTGGCGAGTTAGGAGCGGCGCTGGGGCAGCGGCAGCTGCAGGCAGAGGCCACGCGGGGTGAGCCGGGTGAGCGCACTAGCCGGATATCTAAGAAGTGACCGACCTCCTAGCCTCTCCCCAGAGCTTCTGCTCAACTCTAAGCCACAGCCCAAGCTAGGCTCAAAAAGGGGACTTTCCCAGTGACGTAAGGAAACCTCCTCCCTCTGTCATGCCCCTCCCCTCCCCTATTCCACCTTAGCCCAAAGGCGCCTAGCTTGGGGTTCCTCCTTCCCCTCCCCCGGGGCAGCTGAGCTCCCTACCAGTTAATTCATTTACCCTCCAGCCCTAGAGAAGAAAAGAAAAGTTGGCTGGTTGGTAGCTGTCACCAGTAGGAAATCCTCCGGGTATGCACGAGTGGCTCGCCGCCAGACCTGCCCGAACAAGCCCCTAGGATTGTAGCTGTGTGGGGGGTGGGGTTGGAGGCGAAGGCCAAAAACGGAGCTGACGTCTATGGGGAAAATTTCTTAGCCGAAACAAAAAATAAAACCAAGTCTCCAAGCCACAAAAGGAGATAGGTTTATTGAAAGAGGAATCCTTTCTCACTAGAAAGCCGGTCTCAGGTTCGGTACCCGAAGACTTCGATCCGGATCCCTTCGCATCTCTGGTACAGGACTTTATATTTCCAATGGAAAGGACTGTCCTATCCTTGAGGACTAAACTAAAATGCTGGCATCGACAGGATACATAGGCAGAATATGAATATAATGCTGACCTAGGTGTAGTCACTCTTCTTTGGGTGGTAGAATCCTTTCGTGGGTGATAACCGGGGCTCCCTTCATTGGACCACTACAAGACAAACATGCTTCATGCCGCTTGCTTCCGTCACATGGGTGACAGCAGATGAGCTCTGGCTTGTGCCTTACACTGCCTAGCCAATTTACAGCACAGAAACCGGAGATATTAAACTCATTAATCGACTTTTGAAAATATTAAAAGCATATGGGGTAGGGAATTTCTCCTTCACAGCACCGAGGAAGCTTTCCCTTGACGAGCCCCTTCTCTCCTGTGGTACTCTGGTTACATTTGTTCCCGCATCCTCAAATTCAGGGGACCCAAGCCCAAACCTTCCTCCTTTCTCCCCATAACTTCCTTAAAATCAAGGGACAGAGAGACAGAGGCGAAGGTTGAAAAGCTGTCATAAAAGGATGAAGAATTTCTTCTTTGGGGCAGGTGCACTTTCCCTCTGGAGATTTTCCACCTCAGGCTGGGAAGAGGAAAGAAAAGGCTTGGGGCTGGAAAGTCAGGGTTGGGTAGGGAGGACTTGGGGCGCCTTCCCAGCACGTGGCTCAGATAAACAAACAAGCCAGACCTGGAAAGGGGAGATTTCTCCTTTAAGGCAGTAACCTAGAGAAGCGGCCACACACTGAAATTTAGAGGCAGCTACGACAATAGTTCGAAAGGGAAAAGCATCAGATTTAAGATTTCTGAGTTGGAAAGTGCAAAAAAAAGTTTGATCTTTATACTGAGGGGAGAGAGAGGGGAGGGAAGAGAGTTCTCATTCTTTTATTCCTCTCATATGAAAAGGTTTATCAAACCCTGTCCTATCCACAGACAAGGGTCAGTTATTTTCCAACCTGAGTACCATGTTTTTGGCATCACAAAAGCTCATTTGCCAACTTGGGAGTATCAATAAGCACATGAGAAAGTGTTCTAAATCTCTAATAATTAGAGAAATGCAAATGAAAACAACTCTGAGGTATCACCTCACACCTAGCAGATTGGCTAAAATGAAAGAAGGGGAGAGTAATGAATGCTGGAGGGGATGTGGCAAAATTGGGACATTAATACATTGCTGGTGGAGTTGTGAAATGATCCAACCATTCTGGCTGGCAATTAGGAACTATGCTCAAAGGGCTATAAAAGAATGCCTGCCCTTTGATCCAGCCATACTATTGCTGGGTTTGTACCCCAAAGAGATCATAGATAAACAGACTTGTGTGAAAATATTTATAGCTGCACTTTTTGTAGTGGCAAAGAACTGGAAAAGGAGGGTATGTCCTTCAATTGGGGAATGGCTGAACAAACTGTGGTATATGCGGGTGATGGAATACTATTGTGCTAAAAGGAATAATAAACTGGAGGAGTTCCAGGTGAACTGGAGAGACCTCCAGGAACTGATGCAGAGCAATAGGAGCAGAGCCAAAAGAACACTGTACACAGAGACTGATATACTGTGGTAAAATTGAATGTAATGGACCTCTGTACCAGCAGCAATGCAATGACCCAGGACAATTCTGAGGGATTTATGGTAAAGATGCTACCTACATTCAGAGGAAGGACTGCAGGAGAGGAAACATATAAGAAAAACAACTGCTTGAATGCATGGGTGGGGGTGGACATGATTGGGGATGTAGACTCGAAACTACCACACCAATGCAACTAACAACAATATGGAAATAGGCCCTGAACAAGGACACATGTTACAACCAGTGGAAATGTGCGTCGGCCATGGGTGGGGAAGAGGGGGGGTGTGTGAAGGAGAAAGTAGGGGCATGAAGCATGTAAACAGGTTAAAAATGAATATTAATAAATGTTTAAATTTAAAAAAAAAAACTAATATTATATGATTGACCTGCAAAGTTAGTCATGGTGCTGTACTATCCTATCATCAGAATGAAATATACATTTTTGGACTGTGCCAATTTAGGAATTTCTTGTACTTATTTATGTATATTTGTTGCAAGGGTTTTGTTTTTCTTCTTTTTCTTTAGGGCCTAGGGTTAGAATGGCAATATGTGAGTGGGAGAGAGGATTATTGTTTAATTAAAACATAAAGTAAAAAAATTTTTAAAGGATTTCTCTGTATTTGTAACTAAGACTATGTGTCACTATTTTTCTAGCCTTAATTATGTTATAAAAAAATAAGAGTTTGGACTGGAAGATCTTGAAGTTCTTTCAGCTTTAAAATTCTAAGACTTGATTTTGAGTCTTAAGAAAACTTGTAAATAAAGATTTACTGAAATTTATTTTATCCCTAGATGGAGACTGACATAGATTTTCAACTGGAAAATGCCTTAGAGCTTATTTAGTCTTTATTTTTTACTGATAGAAAAACTAAAGCTCAGAGAGAAAACTGCATAGTTAAATAGGCCTAAATGGCAAAGCTGGGGTTTTTACTGGGGGATTTGTTGTTCAGTTGTTTCAGCAATTTCAGATACTTCTTGACTGCAAAGATACTAGAGTGGTATGCCATTTCTTTTTCCAACTCATTTGGCAAATGAGTTGGTGAGGCAAACAGAGTTCAGTGGCTTGCCCAAGGTCAGACAACTAGTAAGTGTCTAAGGCCAGATTTGAATTTAGGAAGATGAGTCTTCCTGACTCTACTGGGGGGTAAGAGGGGAAATAGAATTAGGTAAATAAGCTATGGGTCAAAATTTTCAATACTTCAATTTCTGAGTTTTGAAACTGGCACTGGGTGAACAGCTTTCAAATAACCTGCATCAACATACTAGGTTGTTGTAAGAAAAGTGCTCTGTCAGTTGAAATTTGCTAGAGGAGCCTGGACTGTTATTTCAAGAGGGACCAGTTAAAATGTGCCAGCTTCTTTCTGGCTATGTTAATAATGTTGCCACTCAGTTAAAAGAAAATTGAAAACTAGGAATAATTACATCAGTACTATGGAAAACTCTAGGATAGAAAAAGGAAGTCCCTGATGATGATTAAACATTCACTTAAAGAAATCTGAGAAATGAGGCCTAAGATAGGAAATAAATTAGATTTTACCCAAACCAATTTCTTCACCTTTTCTCTTCCTAAAATCATCACTCTCATCAGTTTGCCCCCCAAATTTGATCTTTTTGAGTTTTTGTTTTGTGTTAGCCAGTAGGAAATTAGGGTTAGGAGGTGGCACAGTCAATAGAGTGCCAGACCTGAAGTTCAAAAGAACCCAGCTTTTGATTTTTTTATAGTTGTTCGTTCCATTTTCATTATTGTAATCGTATATATTGTTTTCTTGTCTACTTACTTCTCTCTGCAGATCAAAAACAGAGAAAGAAAACTATAGTCCAATCTCCTTAATGAACGTGAATGCAAAAATCTTAAATAAAACATCAATCTTGCTCCTGCCTGAATTAATTGGATTTGACCTCATTAGGCAGCTAAGGTTTCCACCACCTCAATTTTCAGATGCAGCTGCAGCTATAATCTGGAGTACTGTTGTGCTCCTTCAGAAAAAGTAAACACTTGGGGGTAGCTGGGTAGCTCAGTGGATTGAGAGCCAGGCCTAGCAATGAGAGGTCCTAAGTTCAAATCTGGCCTCAGATACTTCCCAGCTGTGTGACCCTGGGCAAGTCATTTGACCCTCATTGCCTACTCTTACCACTCTTTTGCCTTGGAGACAATACACAGTATTGACTCCAAGATGGGAAGGTAAGGGTTTAAAAAAGAAAAGAAAAAGTAGACACTTACCCTAGGCTAGGCCATGATATAGGAGACCAAGGTCATGCTTGCTAAGAAATGGCCTTTTTAGGCTTATTGTCTCTTCCATAACTGGTACAGGGCTAGGGCCCCAAGCTAAGAGTTTTCATCCTAATTTATGGTGACTAATACATTTCTCAAATCTTCATCTCAATAATTTAGGATTATTTACCCTATACTGACCAAATAGCTTAGGGGTTTAGTATTCTCCAGTTTTTAGACCTTAAATAGTTTCTTTAGACATGTAGAAATGGATGACTAGGGAAAATGCCAAGAAATATCCATTCCCTGGAGGCAAGTCCATTCATCCTGGCTACCCAAAAAATCTTCCTAACTTTTCATAAGCAAATGAGCAACTCTAAAAGTAGAATTGATAACTATAAGATTATATCATTCATTGAATTTTTTAGGTCTTTATCAGATGACTATAAATGAAGTTGCTATTTGTTAATCTCTCTTGATTTGTGACCTTTAACTCCCTCGGATCTTGTTAAACCTGCAGCAGCAAGCTCCTTATTTGTCTACCACCTACTCATCAAGTTCCTCTCTTCTGGAGTCTCCAGAGGCAAAATGCTAGTTTATCTTCTAAGCTTTCAAAAGTTGCTAGCATATAAACCACCACAAGTACCCTGTTCTTGCTCAGAAATTGCCAGATTTGAAGTAGTGTTGATTTCTCATCATTCTCACTTTTGTACTTGCTATATTTGAATTTCCAACTTGGCATAGTGCTATTCATATATGTGCCTAATAAATACTTTTCATTCATTCATTCATTCATTTATACTCAGTACTTTGTTCTTAATATACAGGGCTGTTTGGAACTCTTTTTCTCACCTCTCTATACTGTTTCACCCTGTGATCTCTTCAGTTCCTGTGCATTCTCCTATTATCCCTATGTTGATTATTCTCAGTTCATTTAATTAACCATGGCCAATTATTATAGCATATTTACAATAATCAGCCTTTATTCTGTATTTTTAGAAATCACTTATTAGAAATGCTGAATAAAATTCTAATGAAATAAAAATCAAATAAAAAAAAACATTAGCTATCCAGTCCAGTTTTTTTTTTCTTCAGTATCCCATCTCCAGTTGTCTATTGAACATTTAGTTATAGAGATCCCATTTATTGTTATTTGGTCATATCCAAGACTTTGTGACTCTGTTTGGGATTTTCTTGGCCCAGAGTCACCCAAGTAGTAATTGTCTAAGTCTCTGGGCCAATCACTTAACCCTGTTTGCCTCACTTTCTTCATCTGTAAAATGAACTAGAGAAGGAAATGGCAAATCACTCCAGAATCTTTGCCAGGAAAACCCCAATGGGGGAGAGGGGGCAGCTAGGTGACTCAGTGGATAAAGAGCCACGCCTAGAGACAGGAGGTCCTAGGTTCAAATCTGTCCTCAAACACTTCCCAGCTGTGTGACCTGGACAAGTCACTTAACCCCCATTGCCTAGCCTTTACCACTCTTTTGCCTTGGAGCCAATACACAGTATTGACTCCAAGAGGGAAGGTAAGGGTTTAAAAAAAACAAAACAAACAAAAACCCCCAATGGGATCATGAAGAGCTAGACATAACTGAAACAAAACAAAACCTGCTATTATCCTAGTTCACAAATATAACCTTAGTGACTAAAATGGAGGTAAATGATATCTAAAGTAAATATTCTTGAGGGCAGCTAGATAGCTCAGTGAATTGAGAGCCAGGCCCAGAGATGGGAAGTCCTGGATTCAAAATTGGCCTCAGACACTTCCTCACTGTGTGACCTTGGGCAAAATCACTTATCTCCCATTACCTAGCCCTTACTGCTTTTCTGCCTTGGAACCTATGCACAGTAATAGATTCTAAAATGGAATGTAAGGTTTTTAAAAACAAAAGGATTCTTAACCTTTTTGTCTGTCCTGGACCCCTCTAGTAGTCTGGTATTGATTCCTTCTCAAAATAATGTTTTAAAATGTATTTTATAACATATAAAATTATAAAGCAAACCATTTATATTAAAATCCAATTATCAAATTATTAGAATACAAGCTAATGGAGCCCAAGTTAAGAATCAATATATCATTCTCAGACATGACCTTTTGTCACTTTGTGGGGAATGATATGAAACAGCAGAGTAGTTTCTTGTTTCCCTCTGGTAGTTCCCACATGAATCACCAAAAGTGGCTAAAGATCAGGGGATCTGACTCTACTTTGGAGAGGTTCTTCATTATACACACACACACACACACACACACACACACACACACACACACGGAAGACAACAAGTTTTTCTATTTTGCTTCCTTGTTGACAAATAGCTGCCTTAGTAGAAGCATCAATCACTCACTATGACTCATTCAGAATCCCTTATCTCAACAACTATACTTATAGCTAGTTCCAGTAGAATAGAAGTTATTTTATACTTTTGTCCCCCATAATGCTTGGCACTGAAAACTCTGCCTTCCCACAATATAACCCCTGGAGTCACTATCATGATTGGATCAAAAAATGGTCTGATCCAGAATGATAACTTCCTGTTTGCCCATTAGATAAAGCATATAAATATACAAAAAGGGAAAGCAGAAGAGAGCAGAGGGACAGCAGCAGATCAGTCCCTCTAAAAGCAATTATTAAACATCCATTATGTGACAGGCATTTTGATAGGTTCCTGGGATACTATAGCAATCCAGGTATACATTAATTGTGGTATCACTAAGCTCTATCCTCAAGAAGCTTCTTTTCTATTTAGAGGAAATAACACGAACACTTTAAAAATGAAATATATACAAAGTAACATTTAGGGATAGAGGATTAAACACAAGAAAAAAAATGAAAAGGAACCAGACTTTTCCTCAAAAGATTTATCCCTTACTGCTCAGTGTTATAATATTGTCTTAGCCACTTAATCCAGCTATATATCCATCCAACCAGATGGCACAATTGGATAGAACACAGCCTGGAGTTAGGAAGATCTGAGTTCAAATCTAGTCTAAAATTCTTACTATCTATATGACCCTGGACAAGTCTATAACAGAGACTGTCATAACTGGTAGGTGAGCCTGTTGAGGAAGCAACCCATAAAATTAACCTTCATCCAGCCTAGCAGTGGACCCACCTGAGCAAAGGAGTAACTCCTTGACCATAGCATACCCAGAAGCAAACTGGGTAAGGATTCTAGGGGAATAGAAAAGGACTCTGGAGATCTGAAATCATAAGGTACCCCTCAGCTCCACATAGTTTTTATGTGAGTTCCTGAAAACCTTTGTACTTTAAATCTGAAGCCACTTTCCTCAGGGATAAGTGTAAGCAAAGAGGAATATATTTCTGTTTTGTGAGATGTATTTGTAACTCCTGTCCTTGATAGACCTTTTCAGTAAATAACCCCTTATAAAAGCTAACTGATGTCAATTGGTAATGCTGGAGGAACACACTAGATGGGACCTGTGAATGATGGTGTTGGAAATCCCTGTGCTATCAAAGTTATCTGATGATTGAAGCCCAAGGGGAGAAAAGTCAATAGGGCTCCATTGGAGTTTTTTGAGTAAAAGGATGACATGGTTATCATAGCTGCTCTTTAGGAAAATCATTTTGGCACTATATGGAAGATGATTTAAAGTGATAGGCAAGCCAACCAAAAGAATATGGCAATACTGTAGTCTAAGTGTGAGGAAATGGGGGCCTGCACCAGGATGGTGGCAGTATCAGAGAAGAAAATAGACAAAAGTGGGAAATGGTCAAGAGATGTTGCAGAGATGAAGTCAACAGGTCTCCCCAGCAACAGATTACATATGAAAGATGAGAGTTAATGAGGAGTCAGAGATGACACCTGTGATGTGAGCCTGAGGGACATGGCAACATGGTGGTGCCCTCAACAGTCAAAGGGAACTTTGGAAGGAGGGAAGATTTAGGGTGAAAAAATAGAGTCACGTTTTGGACATGTTGAATTTAAGATGTCTGTTGAACACTCAGATCAACATGTCTGAAAGGCAGTTTAGATGAGAGAGTAGAGGTCAACCAAGAGGTTAAGCCAGGACAGGTAGATTTAAGGTCAACAGAATGATAATTAAATCCATGGAACCTGATGAGTATAGAGTCTAAAGTGGTCCCTGTGCAAAGAGGTATTCTCCCCCTTTCTTTCTTTATCTTTGCTTCTCTGCTTGCCCTTCTGTTTCTATCTCTTTCTCTTTCAGCACAGATAGTAACTTGCAAGATAGTAACATAAACATTGACTATAACAATGTAAATGAAAAAAGCAAAGGGAAACTGAAAACTGAATGCTTAGTAAATCTATGACCAAGTTTGACCCAAGGAGAAAATCAGAAAATAAACCAACCTGTCTTCCTTTGCAGAAGTGGGAAAGCCTGAGTATGAAACTGTGTATATCAGACTTGATGTATATGTGGTTAGTTTTGTTGAATTCTTAAAAAAAATTTTTTTTCATTTTGTGTTATATCTCTAGATAGAAAGGAAAACTGAATGTTTTAAGAAATGAAGGTAATATAAAAACAAAAGTTATCAATGCAATGTAAAAATTAATTTTTGAGATGCAGTTAAGTGGTTCAGTGGATAGGGAGCCAGGCTTAGAGACAGGAGGTCCTGGGTTCAAATTTGATCTCTAGATACTTCTTAGCTATTTGACTTGTTCAAGTTATTTAACCCCAGTTGCCTAGCCCTTGCTCCTCTTCTGCCTTGGAACTGATACTTAGTGTTGATTCTAATACAGAAGGTAAGTGTTTAAAAATAATAATTGTTGATTTTTTTTTAGGCATTATACTCCTAGAAGCAAAATAGGTGCCCATAAATGACTGAATAAATTATGGTTCATCAATGTAATATACTATTTTTGACATAAGAAATGATGAATATAAAGAAATCGAAGGTATATAGGAAGACTTTTACGATCTGATTCAAAGTGAAGAAAGTAGAACCAAAAAAATACATAGTGACTACAATGTAAATCAAATTTAAATAAGTGAATAAAACAAAACTGAGTACTATGTTATTATAATGACAAAGCTTATTCCTGAAGAAGACATGAAAAATTATATCACAATCTATTTTCTTTATAGTAGTCAGGGATGTAAAATTGTATTTATTACCAATCTCAGTTATTATTGATGAATTTTGCTGAACTTGTTTTCTTTTCTTTTTCCTTTTGGTTACAAGGGATGGGTATCTGAACAAGAAGGGATATAATTGGAATGAAAGTGATGTAAACCTCCCCCTCCCCCTTATAATAATTACCAATTTGGCTTAAGGAAAGAGTAGGGGGAAAATGCCTCTTCACCTTTACCTGGAACAGTAGAGGATTATAGGTATAGAATGCCACATATGTTGTTAGACACAATCAGGGTATTAGTTGGTTTTGCTGAACTGTAGCATGTCTGTGTGCTCACAGTGCATGCATGTGTATGTTTATGTACATATATAGCTTTCTTCTAAGAGAAAGCTCTCTGGGCATAGAAGGGAGGGAAATATATTTGGAGATGACTGAAAATTTTTAAAAGGCATCCATTTTTAAAAAGGTATCCATAAAGCTTTTCAAAGTAATATGTAATTCTCTCTTCACTTCTGACAGTGTTGCCATAGGAACATAAAATCCAAGAAGTGACTGTGTCAACTGAGCAGACAGTTTTTTTCAGAGATCCAAAGACAAGTAATATTGAACTTGTTGGAGAAGAATGTGGAAGATGAGGGAAAGGGAGAGGGGGTCTGGCACAGCTATCCACTTGGAGGATCAAGACTGACAAGAAATCAGGGAGTACAATCCCATTCCCCTCCTGACTTCTTATGGGTATCTGAGAACTAGTGGAATTTGAGAGATTAAGGGACTAGTCAGAGATTGCCAGAAACTGATAGGAACATTGGGTATTGCTTTTTCACCTTTCTCAGTTAATGTTAATGGTAGCTTATCCCAGAATTGTCTCTTGCTCATTTAGCTGGCAAACAACCAATTTACTTTGTCTGATGAGGGAGAGAAGAAAGGAAAAAGAGAGAAGCTTATTGTCTATTTTTTTAATGTTATTCAGAAGTTGTCAGAGACTAAGCTTTTTCTTTTCTGAAGGGTTATCTCTTTTAAAATTCCTATATAATTTCTTAAAAAATAATATTTAAGCCCTTGCCTTCTGTATGAGAATCAATACTGTGGATTGGTTCCAAAGGCATAAGAGCAATAAGGCCTAGGAAAGGAAAGTAGCTTGCCCAGGGTCACATAGCTAGGAAGTGTCTGAGGTCAGATTTGAATCTGGACTCTCTCCTCTCCAGGCCTGGCTCTCAGTCCACTGAGCCTCAGAGTTGCCCCCTCCTGTGTTAGTTCAATTGCTTAATAAAACTGATGGTCACCATCCCAGATAGATGTGGTAAAGGACAGAGACAGGCCTTGATTGGAAGAGAAAAATGAATTTTTTCTCTTAAAGTGATAGGAGAATTTTTTCCCCCTCAGTAGGAACTGGGGTGAAAAGGTAAACCCTAGAACAAACCAGCAATTAAGATTATTCGAATCCAGATTATCCTGTAGATCTATAGACATAATTAAAGAGATCCATAATGGAAGGTGGGCCAAGGAAAACTCTAAGCTATAAAGTCTTCTGAACCCTAAAGTATTTTGATAGATTCCATCCAGAGAAAATCCTGGTTTATCCAGATCTAGGAATGCCTAGAGCAAGGCTTCTGGGAGATTTTATTCAGAGATCACCTGGTATCTTTGATGAGCTGAAAATATCATTATATTAATATCTCTATCTTCTTTCCTTTGCTTTCGCCTAACTCCCATCTTTTACCTCAGTTCTATTCCGAGATGGAATATTTGAGGTGGATATCCTATCCACATCTCAAACTCAACAAGTACAAAGCTAGGTTCATTCTCTGCCCCTTCCAACATGTTTCCCCCTTCTGAACTCTCTGATTTATGTTATAACAACAGTACTTTCATTATCCCAGGTTAGAAATCTTAGACTAATTTTGAGTTCTTTCTTTTCCTTTCACCTCTTATACCCAAACTGTCACTAATACCTATTTATTCTTCTTTCCAAATGCCTCTGAGATTTCAAAATTTTGGATAGAATTGGAAAATCTGGGAAGATTGTGTGAACTGATGCAGAATTAAATGAGCAGAACTAAAAAAACAATTCATACAATGACTGAAATAATGTTAAGAAAAATATTTTGAATTCTTGAGAATTTAGGTTAATGTAATGACTTCAGAAGGCTGATGGTAAAGCAATTGGGGACATATTAGAGATAGAGAATGAGGGATGGTGGTCATTGGACATGACCAATGTATGACTTTTTCTCTTGGACTAAACTTATTTATTACAAAACAATGTTTTTATCTAAAGGAGGGCAAGAGTTTCAGAAGAAATATGCTAGAAACAGGAAATGGATCCATGATTTCATTTGTTTAGGGTAAATTGAAAGTTGATTTAAAATTTTTGCTAATGTCAACATGAAAATAAAGACAAAGTAGTTACAAGGGTTAACAAATTAACAAATCAGTTCACCAGACAACAAAGGAGAATATTTTAGTACCCACTTTCAGCTAGAAAGAGCAAGTTTAAATAAACTTCAACAAGGAAGGATGATCAGAGAGAGAAGCAGTGGGGAGATGTCACTTGCATTTGGTGATATAAAGACTCAACTATTTTTAAGTAGCAAGGGGGAGGAGTGTTGAGATTAAAGTAATTAAATTCTGATAAAATCAAAGGCTCCAGGAGTGTAAATTTCCAAACATATATCACAAGACCTGCAGCAACCTTGAGGTCAAGAGGGTGAAAGGCCCTCACTTGGGATAGCTGAATTTAAAACTAGGACTTAAGCTAGATTTAATATTGCTTATCAATGTTCCTTCCCCTAGTAAACTTCATGCCCCACCCATATCCCAGAAAAACTTGTGGGAAGGTCAGGTTTTTTTCTTATTCACTATTTTTCTGGGACCTCTACCTTTGTAACCCCATCCATCATCCACTTTCAAAGAAATGTGATTAACTAAATAAGTCAAATCCCATCAACTTAAAATATTATAGCAATTCCCATTGCTGGAGACTACTCCCCTAACCTGAGAACTTTTGTCTTGTGATTGGAATCACATGCCTTGACTGTGTTTAAGGGGATTTCAGAAATGGGGGTCCAAATGATGTCATCTCTCTCTCTTTTTTTTTCATTTTAAAACTCTTATTTTCAGTCTTAGTATCAATTCTTACTGACTTAAGGGCTTCAAGAGCTAGGCAACTGGGGTTAAGTGACTTGCCCAGGATTACGCAGCTAGGAAGTATCTGAGGCACTCTTCGAATATGTCAGAATAATATAATAAAATTAAGACAAGATGAAAAAAAGCTTGTAAGAAAGGCTTATCTCAATAAAGTTAACAATCAGAAATGTTTTCCTGTTTTGTTTTTAAGGGAAAAGATTTCAATAAAATCAATTATTTTTAGAAAAGAGCAACAGAATATAATTTAGTCTTTTGATGTTATAATTAAAGTTAAACGAGCATCTTTTAGTCAAGTTCACCATCTCTCAGGGTTGTTTGTGGGGAATAGTTGCTTGTAAAGTTGCTTAGCATAGTTAGTTGCCCCTACCATCTATCAAGCATCATAGAAATGTTGGCTATGATGATTACTTCATTCTAGATAACTATATACTAGGGTTTTATCGACGAACTGGCTTCCCAAAAATTGCTGGGAGTGGATAAAAGCATAATTCCTCGCCAATTGCTGCATTGAGATAGGTCACCTTTCTTGGGTAGCTTCACCAGGTAGCCTAGCTTCCAATCTGTCGGGACTTGTTCCTGTTCCCAGATCTTCTGTAGGAGGGTCTATAGCTTCTCCGCTGACATTTCTGGATCTGCCTTGAGTGCCTCAGGGGGGATGCCATCTGGACCTGCAGCCTTGCTGTTTTTTCATGGTCTTGATGGCTTTGATGATCTCAGCTTTGGTAGGTGGGCCCGTGTTCACCTGAAGCAGTTCAGTGGCTGGCGGTATGTCCGGAACAGTTGGTGGAGGCGGTTGATTCAGAATCTCCTCGAAATGCTCTGCCCTGCATCACTTGTTATTGTCTTTCCATTCTTATCCTTCACTGGCTTGCTAGGGTTGTAATTCTTTCCCGATAGAGTTCTTGTTATTTCGTATAGCCTCTTCATGTTCCCCTGCCCAGCTGCTGTTTCTGCTTCTTTGGTCATATCATAAATGAGCCGTCTCTTGTCATATCTTGTGCTCTTCTTGACTTGATGGTTGATTTCCCAGTACTGTGTTCGAAGTTCTTCTTTCTCCTGTTGACCTTGGCACTGGCTGATTTTCTGTTTCAAATCTCTTCTCTGTTGTATCTTGGCCCATGTCTCCTGTATTAACCATTCCTTGTGCTTTCTCTCTCTCTTTCTCAGGATTTCTGAGACCGAGGTGATCACAGTCAACAGCAGACAGGACCTGCCAATCCAACTACAGGGAGAAAACATCAAGGAGACGGACCACTTCACCTATTTGGGTAGCATCGTCAGTAAGGACAGCAGAGCAGATGAGGACATCAGAAGCCGAATCAACAAAGCCAGACAGGCATTTAACACCCTGCGGTCTGTCTGGATCTCCAAAGCACTGTCCCTCGTCACTAAGCTCCGAATCTTCAACACCAACGTAAAGGCCGTCCTCCTATATGGATCAGAAAGCTGGAGAGTGACGAAAGTCAACACCAACAAACTCCAGGTCTTTGTTAACAGATGTCTACGTCACATCTTGAACATCAGATGGCCTGAAAAGATCTCCAATGCCAGACTCTGGGAAAGAACAATTCAGTATCCCATCAGTCAGGACATAAAGAGACATAAGTGGAGATGGATAGGACATTCGCTACGAAAACCGGAGGACAACGTTGCCAGACAAGCACTGAGCTGGAACCCACCAGGGAGGAGGAAAATCGGAAGGCCAAAACAGACCTGGTGAAGATCTGCCGAAAATGAAACAAAGACCCTCGGAATGACATGGGTCCAGCTTGGGGAAGTTGCCCAGAACAGAGTCCGCTGGCGTGAGATGGTTGTGGCCCTATGCTCCTCTGGGAGCCCACAGGAATAACTACTAAACTACCGTAAACTAGGGTTTAGATGTAACTACTGTTTAATAACTTAAGTGTTTTCATATAGTATGTAAGAGTAAGAGAAAGAGATTACTTTTCTAGTTTCTTTGTTTAGCTTGCTGTTCCACAGCAGCCATGTGGGCAGAGTCAAATCAGATGTCGTGAAACTGAAAAAAATCCAGTTTTGCCTCAGTTTATCAAACTTTCTCCCTCTCTCTCTTTCTCTTCTCTTTCTCTCTGTCTCTCATCCTTTTCCCCTACTCCTTTCTGATTAAATAAAATAATAAAAGTTGTGGTCAGTCTCATAATTTTAGTCTTATAAGTGCAAATTGAGAATTACTGTATTAGATCTCTTTATTTTCCATGGGCTCTCCGCCTCAGTGTAGTCATAACCCCTGTTAAAATTCTCAAGGGCAGTGGTTGGAGGAAGTGGGATCATAAACCATCAGAGAGAGATGAGACTTCTTAGAGCCCTTTTGCTGGACCAAAAATCATAATACTCTACCAACCTTCCTTCTACACTAGTAGATCAAGAAACTTTAATAATGGCTTATACAATTTAGCCCAGAAAGCATACTTTGAGCTAACTAACAACCACACTTTTGAATTTAAGCTAGACTCATGTGTATTCTCTAGTAAGTTTTTTTCATTTTTTTTTTAAACCCTTAACTTCTGTGTATTGGCTCCTTGGTGGAACTGTGGTAAGGGTGGGCAATGGGGGTCAAGTGACTTGCCCAGGGTCACACAGCTGGGAAGTGTCTGAGGCCAAATTTGAACCTAGGACCTCTCATTTCTAGGCCTGGCTCTCAATCCACTGAGCTACCCTGCTACCCCTCTCTAGTAATTTTAGTGTGAGATTTGCTTGTCTTGTGTGACTTCATTTACAATGAGGTTCATCTTTTTATTAGGATAATTAATTAGAACTTATTACCATTCCTTGTCACCTCTGTTTCGCTGTCCAAAGGGATAAGTAGTGTGTGAAATTAATATAAAAATGTAACCCCTTAATCTGACAGTCAGGAGGCCAGCCAACAAGACATGTGATTAAAGGGCCACACATGAGCAAAGCAGAATTTGAAGTAACTCAAAAGAAATGTAAGATGTATAAATTTAGAGACATCTCCATCCTAAATGTTCATATAGGTTATTTGTGCCCAACCTATGGTAGAGCCTTCCAATTTCATATCAGCCACAGCTGAACACCCTGTTCACCAACCTCAACATAGTGATGTCACTTTGGTCCTCTTCTGAGTGTAAAGGACAAGAACCAACCAAGGATAGAGGTAAAAAGGATCCATTTTCAGACCTAACCACTTTGCTTTTTTTTACTTAATCAATTTTTATTTGTTTCAAAGAATGGTTCTAACCATGGAGGAAGGGAAGGAGTTATTGGGAAGTAGTAGTGATATTAAAAAATAAAAATAAAAAATAAAAAAGCATCAACTTAACATTAAAGGATGACATATGCCTAAATTTCAACATCTCATATCTGCTAAAAATAAACATGACCTCTTTTGAGGTACAAAGGGAAAAAAAGGCAAAAATGACTTAGGCAAAGAGGAACTAAAAGAAAAAGAGGAAATGAATTAATCTCTGTCTTACGCCCACATATGATATACCCTGGGAAAAATGGTTTCAGTGCCACTTAAAAATTTAATGTTTCCTTAACTAAATTTTTTTTTCATTAAGGCAGCTATGGTTTTAAAAAAAATGACCCTTACCTTCTGAATTAAAATCAATAAGAGCAGTACTAGTAAATAATAAATAGTTTTTAAAACAATAGTAAAAAAAAGATAATAGTAATAATAATAATCAGTTCTAAGGCAGAAGAGTGGTAAGGGCTAGGCAGTTGGGATAAAATGACTTGCCCAAGGTCACACAACTAGGAAATGTTTGAGGCCAAATTTGAACCCAGAACCTCCCATCTCCAGGCCTGGTGGTTCTGTTCTCTCCACAGAGCTATCTAGCTGCCCCTCAGTTATGGTATTATTAAATAATGAGTTAATTAATTTGGAGTTTATTGATATCTTTCATTTCTTAAATCACAAGAATTCCCAAATATATGACCCTCTTTCCCCACTGAATGCTCTCTTGCAACAATAAAAGCTAAGTAAAACCCAACCAACAAGACTAAAGTCCGAGAGCAAAAGAGGGAAGTATGTTTCATAATCTGTTCTCTAGAATCAAGATTGACCATTGTAGTTTATCTGAGTTTGGCAGGATGTGAGAGTGTATGTACATGTTTGGTTCTAATTTCTTTGCTCCAAATCAGTTCATATTAGTCTCCCAATATTTCTAAATTTTTCATAGTAATTGTTTCTTTCCATATAGTAATATGCCATGGCTTTTATATACCTCAATTTAATCAGCCATGCCCCAAACAATTGAACACTTTTGTTTTTTGGAATTTTTTGCTACCACAGAGAATGCTGCTCTTATGAAAATTTTGTTATATATTTGTTATTTATTCCATCCATGGAACTCCATGGATTGTGTACTCATACAGTAGGTGTCTTTTAGTTTTATTTTAGGAAAAGTTTCAAGAGGAGCAAAAATCTCTCCATGTATTTGCTAACGTGTTTGGAGATAGGTGGAAACAATTCTACTTCAAGTGAAAAGACTATTGGCAGATCCTACACCTCAACCTCTTTCCCTTCAATTCCAATGGATTTAAGTTTAGGACTAGATATGGACTTCAGAAATCCATGTTCAGTGCTCAGCATGCACAATCTGGGTAAGGACTGGGATGTGATGTAATCTTTTACCAGGTAAAGACATCCTTCAAATCAAAACTCGGAAAGCACAAGCATTCTACTAATTGGTTGTTACTGCTCAATATCTGACTGACTGGATAGGTCATCTTTTATTATCTCTCTTCATATCTTCTTCAAAAAGGTTTAAAATAGCTTCTCTATGCAGATAACTCAGATCTATATAGACAACCGCAATCTCTCAGATCACCAATTGCCTGTTGGACATTTCTAAGTGGATGTCCCAGAGATATCTTAGACTTAACAAGTCTTAAACTAAACTCATCTTTTCCTCTTCCACCTTCCTCTTTTTTCAGGATTCTCACTTTATGTTCAGATTATGACTGTCCTTCCAATGTATCTCAGTATTATTCTGGACTTTTTATTCTTCCTCCTTTCCTCAATCAGTTTCCAAATTTTTGTCACTTCATGACATTCCTCATATCTCACATTTGACTCCTCTATACTCATACAACTATCACCTTAGCTCAAGTGTTTATCACCTTTCACCTAGATTATTGCAACAGCCTAATTGACCTCCTTGCTTCAAGTATCTATCTACCCACTCCAGTGCATCCTACTTATGACTGCCAAAGTGATTTTCATTAACTGAAGATCTCTGTGGTTTCTCTATTCAACCAGTTCCAATAGCACCCTATCACCCTTAGAATAAAATATAAATTCCAAGGTCAGGCCTATAGAACACAAGGATGAAGCCTTTGATCTCTTATGGACCCTTTTAAAGTTATGATTCTCCATTTCTAACCTGGACTTTTACCCCCACCTTAGGAGGATATAATTGCAGGCATTCTAAAGGAATGAGAAATATATGTTCTAATTAACATATGAATTGAAGTCAAATGAGATTCACTTTCAATTTGGCTCTCTTCAGTAAAGGAGCATAGACAAGTTAAATATATATATATATATATATATATATATATATA
>NC_058130.1:387861162-387887165 GCF_016433145.1 Gracilinanus agilis
AGAGACAGAGAGAGAGAGAGAGAGAGAGAGAG
Organism: Gracilinanus agilis; assembly: GCF_016433145.1. Taxonomy (NCBI): domain Eukaryota; kingdom Metazoa; phylum Chordata; class Mammalia; order Didelphimorphia; family Didelphidae; genus Gracilinanus; species Gracilinanus agilis. The sequence continues at coordinate 387,861,195 of NC_058130.1, forward strand.
AGAGAGAGAGAGAGACAGAGACAGAGACAGAGACAGAGACAGAGACAGAGACAGAGACAGACAGAGACAGAGACAGAGACAGAGACAGACAGAGACAGAGACAGAGAGACCTGGGGAGGAAACAAATGAAAATAAGGAGAAGAAATTCCATGAGATAAAAATTAACCACAAGTTATAGCGAGCAAGTCATAGCTACAGACGGGATCAAGAAGGGGTCACTCCCCTCTTCTCAGCACTGCTGAGAGTTCAGTATTTTTCCTTCCTGGGCACTTATGGGAAAACAATTGATGTCAGACACCCACCTGGGGTGGGGGTGTGGATTTTCAGGGCTGTGTTTTATGAAGCGCCAGATGGGGGGATGATAAGCCTATCTTGTATTATGTAACCCTTGTTTACAGGAGCCGCTCACCAGAGGAGGTCCGAAGAAAGGAGGAAGACCAACTTTCCATTGACTTTGTAGTAAATATAAAAGACAAAACAAGCCCCACCCAAACCTCTTCTAACTCGCGACTCTTTCTAGTGCTTTGGGGGCTTTTGGTGAATGGCCTCAGCAAGTCCTTTACTGGGGACCCAGGCAGAATCAGTGAAAAAAACCGGCATTTATTTTGTGCTTCCTTACAAGGCTTAGAAACTTCCCTTCAAAATTTTCCGTCACTGGGCATGTTGATATCTGTAGCACGTGTGTATTTACATGCATATTGATATCTCTGTCACTGATTTTTTAAATATTGTTTGTATTATTATTGACACAAACCCGTGATCTTTTGAAAGAAACGTGAATAATAGTCTTCATCCTTCACTAGGATCAGCAATAGGTTGAAATAAGGAAGTATTCTAAAAGTCTAAGGGAAACTATGTGGTTCAGTAGATAAGAGTGCCAGAACTGGAGTCAAGAGGACCAGAGTTCAAATGTGGCCTCAGATGCTAGCTATGTGACTTTGGGCAAGTCATTTAACTCTGTTTGCCCAAGTTTCCTCAGGTGCAAAATGAGTTGGAGAAGGAAATGACAAATCACTCCAGTATCTTTGCCAAGAAAACCCCACATAGAGTCACAAATAGTCAGATGCAACTGAATAAAAATTACTAAGAGCCCATCTGGTCATTTTGGCTGACTACACGAAAGCCCGAAAATTTCATTTGAGTCTTTTCCTTCAGTTTCCAGTGAGGGAAAATTTTGAAGGGAATTTTTTGGGGTCATATTAAGCATATAACATCTAAGTAAGTTATTTACACAGGGATGTGTATATTCCTTGCCTCTGCTCATGTAATGCTTTCTACACTAAGCCTTTCATGATCCCAGGTTACTAGTTCCTTTTTCCACTAAATGACCTTGGGGGTATTTATTTTATATATGCTTGTACATGTATGGTCTATCTCTCCAAAGAGAATGCTATAAGCTGCTTGAGGACAAAGACTGGGTCATTTTTGTCATTATATCTCAGTTAGTTATATCTCTGTATGGTTAGAAAATCTTGAAACCTTTTGAACTCTGTTTCCCAGAATTTTTTTTGATCTCTACCATTTGTGTGGTCAGGTATTGTATATAGTTTACTGTAAACGCTTCCCCTTGCTTCCCCGCCCCCCCCCCCCCAGCCCTGCATGCAGAGCTAAGGAAGGTAGCTTTTTGCTCTAGCTCTAGCTTTTTAATGTTAGTTATTATTAATAAATCTTATTAAATATAATACTTAGAATATTGTCGTATCCAATATTCTATTTTGAAACTCACATAGCACAGTACCTGACCCACAGTAGGCACTAAATAAATATTTATAACACATGTGTATACATACATACATCCATGTATATGTACTGTGTAGATATGTATTTATATGTTTGTATTGCTATGTGCAAATGTGTGGATCTACATGGCTTTGTGAATGGAGATCTCAGTCAGGAAGACCTGGAATTCCATCCTGCCTCTGGCAAATACTGTTTATATGACCCTGCACAAGGACATTCAATCTCTCACTGACCTAAGCAACTTTCTAAAAGTGTAAGTTGCAGAACAGGTTCCCATCAGCATTGGCAGAGGGAGTTTCTTCACTGGAAGTTCCCTGTACCAAGGAATGAAATCACAGCTCCAGCTATAATCTTTTTACTGATAATCTTCTTTTTGAACATTTCTATAAAATTATTCCCTCTCTATTCATACTTCCACAAAAGAACAAAGAGGCACCATTAAGCAAAAGAAATCAAAATATTATCCAGGATTGAAAATGTATGCTTCTTCCAACCTAAAAACAAATAAACAAAAAACACAGCCTTTCTTTTCTCCACCCTTTAAAAAAAAAAAAAAGGGAAGGAAATGTATGCATCTGTCTTCTTTCTTAGCTATAATCCACAACCACAGTAGGAGAAAGAAGGGAGGCATTCTTTACTCAGAAAGTCTTCTGACCCATTATACTGTTTAGTTTCAAAAGCAATTTGCAGGCATTATTTTTGACTTAACAATAATGGCATCAAACTCAAATAGAAAGTTGGGGGAAGCACTAAACCACAGTAAGAATCCCTGTGGGCAACATATCAATTTAGAAAATGACATGTTAACATTATCTATGTCTCATTGTATTTGTACTTATTTTGTTAAATATTTTCTAATTACATTTTAATCTGGTTCATGTTTAATACTACTATCTTCCAATAATCTGGAAAAAATTATAATGATAATGATGATGCATTAGCATCATTATAATTTTCATAGTATTTTAAGACTTGCAAGGCGTTTTATATACATTATTATATTTTTGATCCCCAAAACAACCCCATAAAATGAGAAGAGATTTTTATTATTCTCATTTCACGGATGGAAAAACTGAGACTGACAAAGGTTAAGTGACTTATCTAAGTTCATATATCTAGCCTCATATACAGATCTCCTGGTTTCAAGTCCCAGGCTCTTTGCCTTATATTTTGTTGCTCTTCTACTATGATACAGTCAGGCTATCTATAAAAGCACAGATCTCTCTGGGATCCCTTAAAGTTCATTTTTTAGGATTGGCCAGGCTTGCCAGGTGGTTCAGTGAATAGAGTGCCAGACCTGGAGTGAGGAAAGCTCATCTTCCTGAGTTTAAATGTAGCCTCAGACACTTAATAACTGGGTGACCCTAGTCAAGTCTCTTAACCCCATTTACCCATTTGCTCAACTGTAAAATGAGCTGGAAAAGGAAATGGCAAACTACCAGCTTTGCCAAGAAAATCCCAAAAGAGGTCATGTAGAATCTAAGAGAACTGAACAAAAAAGGCACCACTGTTTGGGGTGTGAGGGTGGGGAAAGGGGGCCTCATGTCTCCAAGTTTCCTTTCTGGATGAATGAGGAGGGAAGTGATCAAATTCACATTTGGTCAGAGTTTTTAACCTCTTCTGTGTCCCGGACTCCTCTGGAGGTCTGCTGTAGCCTCTGTGGACCCCATTTTAGAATAATACATTTCAATAATTGTATGAAATGCTAAATTTCAGTTAGATGGAAGATAAACCTCTTTTTTCCCCTTTTCAAGTTTACAGACCCTGTGAAATCTGTCTCCTGGTTAAGAACTCTTACACTTTGAAGGTACTGGTATGGTACCAGAAAAATTTTGGGAATTCCCCTGTATGGCATTTCATTCTGTGGTAAAAGTTTATTAGCCAAGACATGAGAAAAACAAACAAACAAAAAAAACAGGTCTCTGAGCCAAAAAGAAATGGGTTTATTGAGAGAGGGCTATAAATAGCCAATAAAGCCAGATTCAGGTTAGCAACCAAAGATCTCTAGCCTTGAGAGCGGACCTCTTATATAGCACAGGTTATAGAAGTGATGTCAGGAATACAGCTGAAAAAGGCACGTCTTTGTCCCTGGGTAATGCGCAGAGCTTGCAACTCAGGCCAGGGTTAGTCCAGAGCAATGTACAGAGTGTGCAACTCAGCCCAGTCCTGTAGATACAGGCTGTGTGTTTTGACTTCAGTGTATGTGAAAAAGCACAGAATCATAACAAAGCAGGATGTGGAGGATGTACAGCTTAGTCAGCCTAGTATTAATAAGTTTAAATCATGGGGTGGGAGGGAGCCATATCAGAAAGGAATAGATATAAAATATTATAGAATTATGGGGATATTTGGGGGAGGAGGGACATAGGATTTCACATTCACAATTTGCCAGAGCAATTAACACAAAGAAATATAAACCAAAAGAAACTCTTGCTGATAATGTGCACCCAGCTATCACATGAAAAATCTTCAGCCAGGGCTCATGACCTTTTCCCAGTTCTAGCACTTGATATTAGGGGTCCTGCGGGCTCAATCTAGGGAAGAGCTGTAAAAAAAATAACATTTTCTCTTTTATTAATGCTGAAGTACATCTGTTAATGGGTCATAATGTGTCCCACATTCTCCCACCCCACACAAATTTACATCGATATCTGTGTACTGTCTACAGACTTACCAGGAAATATCTCCCTTTTGCACTTGTCAGAAGTACAGAGTCTCAGGATATGAAAGGCGGTTAGATACCTCTCCCAGTGCAGGCTACTCAATCGACCTTTGTCATTGTTTGGGGAGGTGTTGCTTGTAAGAAGGCAGTAAAACTTTTTTTTTTCTTTTTTTAATGAAGACCTTTTCTGAAAATTGTACTTCAGGATGTAACAAACCTGCTTTTATAATGGAAATCCTGTTTAACTTCCTTCAGAAAAAAAGGTTTCCAGCAGGAGAATATTATACACAGTAACTGAAACATAGTGGGGTGATCATGTAATTGATTTTGCTACTAAAGGCAATGTAATGACCCAGGACAACTCTAAGGGACTTATGAGAAAGGATGCTGTCCACATCTAGAGAAAGAACTGTGGGAGAAGAAATCCAGAAGAAAACATATGATTTGTCACTTGTTTATATGGCATATGATTTGGAGTTTTGGTTTTAAAAGATTACTCTCACAAAAATGAATAATATGGAATAGATTTTGAGTGATAATGCATGTATAACCCAGTAGAATTGCCTGTCAACTCTGGGAGGGGGGGGGGAAGGGAAAGGAGATAACAAGAATCATGTAACCATGGAAAAAGTTTTTAAAATAAAAACATTTTTTAAAAATGTGAAAACTCACAAAAAAGGGTTCCAGTGATCCCAAAAGTTTTGCAAAGCCCATAATTCTTTTTTTTCAATATAATCATTAGATATTTATTATACACATATTTTGTTCAAGGAGGTGTTCTAAGAGTTGGACATATAAAGACAAATAAAACATTTTCTCACTTGAAGTTTAAATTGTCTTAGGGGAAACATACATATGTAACAGGTCAATAGAAAGTATAAACATAATAATTAAAATAATTTGTGGAAGGGGTAGAAGTAATTGGTGAGTAAAAGCAGAGGAGAACAAGATGAATCTCATATAAGTAGAGGGGCAAAGTCCATAATTCTAAAGCAGTTGCTTTCTTATTTTTTTATTTTATGAAAGCAGAGAATCATCACCACATAATATTCACTAGAAAGCAATAATCATAGATAAAACATTCTTATTCTCTTCTCTTTTTTTGCAATTTATAATTTTCATTTTTTCATTTTTACTTTAATAACAATGTTTTATTTTAATAACAAATTTCCACATACGTTTTCCAAAGTTGTATGATCCTTATTGTCTCTCTCCCTCCTCCCAGAGCTGACAAGCCATTCTCTGATTCTTTTATTGAACCACATTGTTCGTGGTGACTAAGTCAAAGTGCTATATAAAATTATCTGAACAGAAAAAGTGGGTTTTTTTTTTTTTATGACCTTCTTAGGGATCAAAGAATTTAAAGCGTGACAGGATTTAAGCAGTGGTGTGCCAATAAATGTCTAGTTGGATGGATGTGGGGGAAGGGAGAAGTCATACTAGGAACAGAAATTGAGTCTTCATTTATTAACCTTTTCTGCATCACTTTCCCAGCATTTAGCATAGTGCTGCACACATAGTAGGTGCTTTATAAATGTTTATTGATTTATTTATTAAGTTCTTATGTCTATAAAATCAAGAGAACAAAAAGCAAACCCTGACTGTATGTTTGCTGATTTATGAGCTGTAACTTCTTGCTGAAAATTGAACCATTCTCTCAACAGGCTGTTGGCTCCAGCATGCCCCTGAAACTCAGATAATTTTATCCCATCCCTTAATTTACAGATGAGATCCAGAAGGAAGGAACTTGTCTGGGGAAAATCTCACAAATTCTTCACAGATTCCTTTTTGCATTTCTTTCCCCAACCCCCCACCTGCCCCAATCACATCACCATACACAAAAATGGGATTTACATTTTTAGATTCTTAAAAGAAGGGTAATCACATTTTTTTTTTCTTGGCCAAGAAATTTTGGTGGCTCTACCTCCTTCCCTCCATGAACTATGTACTTCTCTGTTTGGTATTTAATAACCTTTCATAATCTGGCTCCAGACTATCTTTCCAGGCTGTTTGGGGTTACTTTCCTTTAGACAACCTACCTCCCCGCTAAATAGGCCTATTTGATGTTTTCCCCTAGAGGAATTAATCCTCCTTCCTATGGAAACTTTGTATAATCTGTACCCCAGGATGCAAGGAATGCACTCCACCTTGACCTTTATTCTGGAGACTCCCAATTCTCTTCAAAGCTCAGGTCCCACTTCATCCAAAGTAACTTTTCTGATTCCTCTAGTCCTCAGCAGGCTGCCACCACCCACCCCCACCCTCCAATCACTTTGTATTTATTTTGTAAATATTCTACAGTTTGATTAGATAGTGTATCCTCCCAGTAAAAATATAAAGCCAGACTGCTCTTTTATCTTTGTTTCCCCCGGCTTTAAGGTTTAATCCCCTTCTGATCATCTTTTCACCCTAGACTATAATCTAATTTACTTAAATCTGAGTTTAGTTAGGGGGAAGGAGAAGCTAGAGGGATGGACAGGGTTGCTAAAAATTTAGTATGGAGGCAATATTGATGGTGTGGACATAGTGTGATCCCTTGGAATACCTCCAATTCTTTTTATATTATTATTTTCTTTCTGTCCTACCCCTAAAGAAACTGACATGAGAGGGCATCTTTATTCTCTTTAAAAAGAAGTTTTTTAGTTAGCATGGCAAACTGCAATGAAAACTGCATCATGCTAACCAGCTCTGATGAGACATGTCACAAAAAGAGAGATGTGTTTGTACCTCTAGGAAAGTCACAGACACACTGGTTGAAAAATCTTAGGTAATGGCCTGATCCCAGACCCCAGATTTAGACACTGGCCTGGGGACACTAGGTTGTGTGTGTGTGTGTGTGTGTGTGTGTGTGTGTGTGTGTGTGTGTGTATGTGTGTAAGAGAGAGAGAGAGAGACAGAGTGTAAATGATGTATGTTATGTTGGAACATACAGGAGACCAGGGGAAACCTATGAATGCTAGAAGTTATTGGGGAGTTGGGGAGTTGTTTAAGCCTTTGTAGGTCAGTGGAGGAGCTGAATCCTATAGATGAGGATGAAATCATCTCTGTGTTAGAAAAATAGCTTTAGGGGGAGTGGAGAGGGAATTATCTTTGGCTCAGTGGCCTTTGGCCACAAGTATGCATTAAAAATGCAATTTAATGAGGAGATTTCTTACTTCTGGACTTGCCTTAGCTTACATATTCAAGGATTTACTCTTCCTCTAGGAAACTGGATTAATTTAAAGTTTCTTTGAAGTCAGTAAATATTTTCATTTCATTTTATAGATTAGTCAACTAGGATCCAGACCAAGAGACTTGCCCTAGTTTGCACAGGTCCTATCTCTCAAAGAATTTGGACCCAAATCTCTCTCTACTGTGCCAATTACAGGTAAGCTGAGGAAACAGGGACAAGAGAGGTGAATTGATTTTTCAAAGGTTATTCAAGCAGTAATTAAGGCATACAGAGAAAAAACCAAAGGCAGTGTGCAAAATGGAACTCATTAGCTTTCTCCCGTCCTTGTACAGAGATGTAACACATTAGGGGAAAAAAGTGCTGGATTTAGATTTTTAGGAAATGAGTTAGAATCCCAGTTTCCTTTCTTGCTACTTAGTTGATCTTGGGCAAATTAACCCCTTTTGGTCCTGATTTCCTGTCTCTAAAACGAGTGAGTTGTAATAGATGACTTCTAAAATTCCCTTCAACTCTGAATAAGCGGCCTGATTCACTATACTACAGAATCACAAATTTCCTTTCTAATAATTGGAGTAAATAGCAATAATTGTATTTACTTAGTTTAAAAAAGCCACCTTGCCACTGTTTATATGGGCCATCAAAACCATATATTCAACGGTGAGCCCTTTTGCCTCTACCACAAGACTCAGAGTTCAGAGGTTCGCTCCTAATTACTTGGAGACATTTCTGGCAGTAGAAGGCTTTATTTGTAAACATTTCCTTGGCTAGCTTTCAAATGGATGTCATAAAGTAAATAAATCCTGGCCCAGCCTCTGCTGTTTCTGGCTGGCCTTGTTTATTGCTCTTTGGTGTCTCCCAGGTCCCTGCTTTCTATACAGTGGAAAGCCAGTGACTTTTGAGGCAGCATTCATATTCATGCCAGGGCCATAGGTTAACAATACTAGCCCAACCCCTAATCTGCCTCCTGGAAAGCTCAGTTGGACTTTTGTAGGAAGAACTGTTGTTTATGAAGCTCCAGATCTTGAAAATGAGTTGGGAGAGGGAGGGGAGAAGAGAAAGTCAAGGGATGGAAAAGAAAGGGGGCAGGGACTTGAAAAGGAGTCAGCTCAATCAATAAACATTTGTTGAATATATAGGTGGCCAGTGGATAAAGAGTCAGGCCTGGAGATGGGAGGTCCTATGTTCAAATCTGAATTTAGAAGCTTCCTGGTTGTGTGACTTTGGGCAAGTCACTTAACCCTAATTGCCTAGCCCTGACCACTCTTCTGCCTTAGAATGAATGCATACCATCCATTCTAAGTCAGAAGGTAAGGCTTTAAAGTGGTAGTTTAATAGAAAAAAAAAGAAGATACGGCATTAAAAAAATCAAACAAACATTTATTAAGTGCCTGCTATGTTCCAGGTAGCTTGAGGATAAAAAAGAGGCAAAAGACAATCCTCAAGGAGCTTACAATCAAATAGGGGAGACAACATGAAAATAAATACATACAAAGCAAGCTACATAGGATATATATGAGATAGTTAATTGCCAGAGGGAGAGCATTTGAACTAAGAGAAGCTGAGGAAAGTTTCCTGTAGAAAGTAGATTTTAGTTGAGACTTAAAGGAAACCAAGTTAGAGCAGAGGGAAAAGGATATTTTAAGCATAGAGGGACAGCCAGAGGAAATGCCTAGAGCCAATAGGTGGAGTGCCTTGTTCATGGAAGATCCAGGACCCCTGCATTTTAGAGAATATGGTAGGGAGTAAGGTATAAGAAGACTTGAAAAATAGGAGTAGGCTGTTATAAAGGGCTTTGAATACCAAAGAGCATTTTGTATTTGATTTTGGAGGCAATAGGGAGTCACTCAAATTTTGAATAAGGGGAATGTCCTGGTTAGATATATGCTTCAGGAAAATCACTTTAGTAGCTGAATGGAGGGTAGATAGGAGTAGGGAGAGCCTTGAGGCAGGCAGACCCACCAACAGGCTTTTGGAAAGAAGGTGGTATATAGAAGAGATTTTCGAAAGTGAAAATGACAGGTCTTGGCAATAATAGGATATCAGTTTGAGAGAGAGTGAGGAATCCAGGAATGACTCCTAGGTCCTGAGTCTGAGGGTCTGGTATGAAAGTGTTGCTTTCTATACGGAAAGGTTATGGGTAAAAGCTAATGAATTCCATTTTGGACAGGTTGAATTTAAAAATACCTTAGTTGACATCTAATTTAGGAAGCGTGAAAGGCAGTTGGAAATGTTAGATTGGAAGTCAGCAAGAGTTTGGGGCAAGATAGGTAGACATGGGAACCATTGGCATAGAGTTGGTCATTAAATCTAAAGGGAGATCATTAAGTGAAGTAGAATTGAGGGAAAACAAAAGAGGGCCCATAAACCAACCCAGAGGGACAACTATCAGTTGAGGACTTGAATTGGAACAGGATTAGCAAAGGAACTTGAGGAGTGGTCTGATAGGAGAACCAGGAGAGAGTAGATTTTCCAAAGAAGAAAGAAGAGAGACTTGATCTGTTGTGTCAAAGGCTGCAAAGAGGTTGAGGAAGAATGATGATTGAGAAAAGGCCATTGGATTTGCAAATAAGGGATCATCTATAGCTTTGGAGAGAGCAATTTTGTTGGAGAGATGAAGTTGGGAGCACTTGGGATTCTAAAAGCTTAAGGAGAATGAAAGGAGAGAAAATGGAGCCTCCTATTTAAATGGCCTTTTCAAGTTTAGCTACAAAGGGCAGGAGAAGTAGGAGTGAGGATTTTTCAGCATGGGGAATTCAGTAGGTAATGAACCAGTAGACTGGGAGAGATTGAAAATGAGTAATAGAGAGGACAGTCTATTAGAGGAAACAGGATGGAATAGGATCTCTTAAATAAGTAGCCAGAAGAGTTAACTTTGATAAGGAGTAAGGCAACAAGTAGTCCAGTTTTAAATAAAAGACCTCTAGAACAACATATGTGATTGTCATAGTTATATATCTTATATCTATGACACTTTAAGGCATTCAATAACTCTGTGAAATAAGTAGAATAGTTATAATTATCACCATTTTATGGACAGAAATGAGTCACTATGATGTATGGTGATTTGACCATTTTTGCGTAACTAGTGTCAGAACTAAGCTTTGCCTTTTTCTAAAGAAAAGGATAAGATTCTATGAAGGCTTCTTGCCAGACTAAGTCTTTTTCAATGTCTGCTGCTTTTTATTTAATTTGTCTTCGATGTATCTCTATGTTAGACCCTGAACTCGTGAAAGCAGAATATGTCTCTTTATTTAACATGGATCTTGGTCCCAGTACATTGTTCAAGTCTTAAAATTCCTTCTGAAATCCATGAGACTGGGACAAATAGAAAGGGATGTGGGTAAATCAGGTCTTTTGGTTTGTATTGTAAGATACATAGAGTTAGGAGGATCATAGATTGAAAGGTAGAAGGGACACAAGGAATCATCTAGGATAATGGTAACAAAATTAAACAGAAATGGGGGAGGACTCCCTAAACTGTTCATAAAGATCCCTTTGGGCTGCATATTGAGTTAAAAAGTATGTGTTAATATTATCTATGTTCTATTGTATTTTTATTTTGTTTATTTAAACCCTTAACCTTCCTTCATAGAATCAATACTGTGTATTGGTTCCAAGGAAAAAGAGCGTTAAAGGTAATAGGGGTTAAATGACCTGCCAGTGGACACACAGCTAATAAGTGTCGGAAGTCATGTGTGAACCCAGAACCTCCTATCTCTAGGCCTGACTTTGAATTCACCGAGCCACCCAGCTGCCCCCTCCCAATCATATTTTAATCTGATTGGGCTGCACTCATGAGAGTTCTGAGCCTCATGGAGCCTGAAGACCTTATGTCTGACATCTACCATCTAGTCCAAACTAATCACTTTCTTCTTCAGGCAAGATAGGTAGGATTGTGAAAGTGATTTATCCATGATCATCTAGGTCATGACAGAGGCAGAATTTGAACCTCAGTTTTTTTTTTTTTATTTCAGAGTCAATATTCTTCTTAATTAAATTATTTTAATTGCCTCACAATTATAGGTGAGCTAGTGGAATTGCTTGTCAGCTCCAGGAGGGGGGACTGAAGAGATGAGGGATAGAACATGAATTATATAACCATGGAAAACTACTTTAAAATAAAATAAAAAAAAACAATTATAGGTAAGCTGAGAAACCAGTGTCCATCAAAGCAAACTGACTTGCCCATTCACAAAGATAATAAAACCCAGGTCACCAAATTCTAACTTTGCACCTATTTAAGTCAAATCAAGTTAACAAACATTTATATTAAGCACATATAATATACCAGGAATTCTTACCAAGTGCTGGGGAGTAAAGGAGGAAAAAAAATTTCTGCTCTTTGGTGGCTCACAATCTGAGAGACAAAACATGCCAACAACTGCAAAAATTTAGCTAGACTTCCAGAAGAATCATGGGTTAGATGTGTGTCCTCAGTCTTCCATCCCTAGGATTCCTTGTTCATAGATAATTAGCCTTAGAAGGGATGTTAAAGGTTTAAGTTCCAGCTTCGCTACAAATTAATTATGTGATCTTGAACAATCACTAGATTAGAATTGAGAGACTATAATTAGGTCTCTTCCCTCCCAAGTCCTGGGTTCTCTCTCTATTACAGTATCTGGCATTTAATAAGAACTTTTTTTAACCCTTATTTTCTATCTTAGAATCTATACCAAGTATAGGTCCCAAGGCAGAAGAGCAGTAAGGGCTAGACAATTGGGATTAAGTAATTTGCCCAGAGTCATCTAGCTAGGAAGTGTCTGAGGCCAAATTTGAACCTAGGACCTCCTGTCTCCAGGACTCCATCCAATGAGCCACAGGAACTTAATAAATACTTGTTTCATGGATGGCATCAAATTGTCTCTCTTGGTTTTTCTCCATTATGTTGTATATATGCCACGAGAAATCTGTTTAGTTATTTAGGCTGGAGATGGAGATTAGTAATAATAAGTATGAATCATCAGGGTATTTTTATCAGGATGTCACATTACAAAAAACAAATAACTCTTCAGAGAAGGAAGTACTTGGTAATCCCCTAAGTTTTGGTCACCTGAGCTTCCTGAGTTACTAGGAGTGGTAATAGTGGATACCATTGACCTGAAATTTCATTTTTAGCAGAATAACTCAAGTATAATATATTGGGAAGGGAAGAGGATGCTATGAGGGATTGTTTTATATCTATCTATACCTCTTTCTAGCTGTAAATATAAATAATCCCTGGGTATTGTTCAGAGATTTTATGCATACACATATAAAGAATCCTTTGGACTTAAGTTTTGTATGACTAGATTTTAGGGATGGGTTAGGAGGAGAAGGGTTTCTTGCTCTATTTTTGTGTTTGATGTAAAGAGGGACAAATCAATCAATTTGCACACTATGTTAGGAGTTCTTAATTTTTATGGGTCATTGACACAACCACAGACAGTGGATTGAAGATAGCTTGATGGATTTACTCATATAGCATTTTAGATAATCCTTATATGGTGAGGCTATAATTTCGGTTCCTTCCACATAGCAAATTCTTGCTCCAAATCTACTGATTTGAGCTCCTTTACTGCAAATTGGGATTAAATAATGTATATATTATTAACTCCATTTTCTTGAGAAGAAAACTGAGGCCAAGAGATGGCAAACCCTAAATCACAAAGCTAGTTAGCAGCAGAAACAGGGAGAATTATTTTTTTCTTTTCTTTTTTTAAAATGTTTATTAATATTCATTTTTTAGAAAAGTTAACATGGTTACATGATTCATGCTCCTACTTTCCCCTTCACCCCTCGCCCTCCCCCCAGTCCTGGCCAATGCGCATTTCCACTGGTTTTAACATGTGTCATTGATCAAGACCTATTTCAAAATTGTTGATCATTGCATTGGTGTGGTAGTTTCGAGTCTACACCCCAATCATGTTTGCCTCAACCCATGTGTTCAAGCAGCTGCTTTTGTTCTGTGTTTCCACTCCTGTAGTTCTTCCTCTGAATGTGGGTAGGGTTCTTTTCCCTAAATCCCTCAGAATTGTCCTGGATCATTGCATTGCTGCTAGTACAGAAGTCCATTACATTCTATTTTACCACAGTCTATTGGTCTCTGTGTACAATGTTCTGGCTCTGCTCCTTTCACTCTGCATCAATTCCTGGAGGTCTTTCCAGTTCACATGGAATTCCTCCAGTTTATTATTCCTTTAAGCACAATAGTATTTCATCACCAGCACATACCACAATTTGTTCAGCCATCCCCAATTGAAGGACATACCCTCCTTTTCCAGTTTATTGCCACCACAAAAAATGCAGCTATAAATATTTTCATACAAGTCTGTCTATCTATGATCTCTTTGGGGTACAAATCCAACAATGGTATGGCTGGATCAAAGGGCAGGTATTCTTTTATAGCCCTTTGAGCATAGTTCCACATTGCCATCCAGAATGGTTGGATCAGTTCACAACTCCACCAGCAATGCATTAATGTCCCAATTTTGCCACATCCCCTCCAGCATTCATTACTCTCCCCTTCTTTCATTTTAGCCAATCTGCTAGGTGTGAGGTGATATCTCAGAGTTGTTTTGATTTGCATTTCTCTAATTATTAGAGATTTAGAACACTTTCTCATGTGCTTATTGATACTTTTGATTTCTTTACCTGAGAATTGCCTATTCATATCTCTTGCCCATTTTTCAACTGGGGAATGGCTTGATTTTTTATACAATTGATTTAACTCCTTGTATATTTGAGTAATTAGACCCTGTCAGAGTTTTTTGTTATTAAGATTTTTTCCCAATTTGAAACAGGGAGAATTATACTCAAATCTATCACCTTGTCAAGAGTACCTTCCATGAGGGCACATACTACCTTTTTCATTTGGAGAATAAGTTAGAATCATGGCCACCAAGATTCATGCTTACCCAGCTTCTGAACCCTTTGATTCTACAACTGGTCCTTTATTTACAATACCAAGCCTCAGATTAAAATTCACTCTTCTGTTCTTCTGAGGATCAGTGACTTCTCTGGCTTATTTAGAAACAATAGCAACTCTGCCCTTCTGATCTGTGAAGGTTGTGAGTAATTACAGCATGATTTGATAAGGTCAAGATTTAAGGAGACTCCCAATACTGATAAGTATGCAAAAGAAAAAGTTGTTCACTGTAGCTAAGAGGTTCTCAAATACAGTTCTCAAATCTTAAAATCCCTTTTAGGGAGTGGGATAGACACTATTGCTTTCTGAAAGAAATACTCTAAAATGAAGTGACCCTAGGTTCTTAAGGGCGATGCCAGCATAGTCAAAGCTCTAACAAAAACTATCAAACTGAGAAAGTTTGAAACACAATCCAGTCCAGTTTAGCTAAAAATGAAGCAATTAATGAATAATTATTCTGGCCACTAGAAGATGAATGTATTGGCCCTAGCATCTCATAAAACAAATATAAATAAATATAAAGTGGCCATTTGCCCTACTCAGCCCCTTTTGGTCCTGATTAATGGTAGAAAAAGAGGCAGAAAGCAATGATTATAATTTTTAGGTTATTTGTAAATAGTAATTTAACTGTTGTTGCTCTAAATTTGAGATAATTGCCTAATAACCAAGGAGTTGGAGAATTAAATCACACCAATATTGACATTATTATTATAATGAAATAAGAAGTCATAAAGATATTGTAGCCAAATGGAAATGTCTTTTTTTATATCTTTTAAATTTTTTTTTAATTTTAAAAATGTTTTTTCATGTTTACATATTTCATTATCTTTCCCTCTCCAATTCCCTCCCACCTCCTGGATCCCAATTGTTATCACTTAGACCTATTTCCATATTATTCATTTTTGCAATAGAGCAATCATTTTATAAGTTTGAGCTATATAAGAGAACCACTCACAAGGCTCAAAGTCCCCTTTTCTTGACTAGAGTCAGGCTTTATTGTGAGATTGGATCTCTCAATAAACTATTTTTTTTTTGGCTTAGAGATTGTTTTATTTTTTGGAGTCCCAGCTAATCAATTTTCCCCACACTGACTCCATTAGTTCCTTCTATGGTGGTGTTTAACATTTTTTTTTGTCACCAGTCCCTTGGAGTTGGTCTGCTTCCTTGCATTGCCGGTAATAGCTGAGCCATTCATAGTTGATCATTGTACTTTTTGCTATTACTGTGTACAAGTCCTGGTTTTGCTCACTTCAGTCACTTCATATATGTCTTTCCAAGTTTTTTTTTGTGATCCTTTTATTCATTATTCCTTATGGCACAATAAGCATTTCATTACAATCATATATCACAACTTGTTCAGCCATTTCTCAAGTGATGGACATTCCTACAGTTTCCAGTTCTTTGGCATTGCAAAAAGAGCTGCTATAAATATTATGGTACACTTGGGTCCTTTTCCCCTATCTTTGATCTCTTTGGGATCCAGACCTAAAAATGGTATTGCTGAGTCAAAGTGTTTGCACAGTTTTATGGCTCTTTGGCCATGGTTCCGATTCATTCTCCATAACAGTTGGATGATTTCACAGTTCTATGAATAGTGTATTAGTGTCTTCACTTCTCTTCCTATATTCTTCCTTGGTAATTTCATGAGCACCCATAGGATCATGAAAGATGACTTCCAGTTTTATATATATAGTCCTAAACTCTTTCCTGAACTCTGGTGCTAATTCAACAGCTTCATGATATACATCTCCATTTGAATGACCAGTAGCATCTTAAACTCAGCATTTTCAAAGCAAAGCTTCTTATATTTTTTCCATGATCTATCCCTCTAAATTTTCTTATTTTTGTTGATGTTACTACCGTACTTTGAGACTTCTAAGTTGAAACTTTGCAGTCATCCTATAAGTGAAAGAGTGGAAGAAACACTGACTATGAAGTGAGAAGACCAAAACTTGATTCCAACCTCTTATACTATGTGTGTGGTCTTGGGCAAACCATATAGCCTTCTGGAGCTCACTTTCCTCATCTGTAAAATGAAGAATTGAACTAGACTGCCTCTGAGATAAAATTTGTAGCTCTTTTAACACTGGGCCTGGCACATAGTAAGTACTTAATGAATATTTATTCCTTTCTGCCTTTCCAGTTGTAGCTCTAGTAGCTCTATAATTCAATAATCCTTAACAAGTTGGTCTTTCTAAATCCTCTATCCTGTGAGTTGCTAAGTCTTGTCAATCCTACTTCCATAACATCTTTTCTTTACTAGTTACAACCCTATCCTAGATGCTTACCTCTCACTTGCACTACTGTGATGGCCTTCTCCTAATTCACTTTCCTGCATCTAGACTTTCGCCTCTTTGATGTTCTCCACATACCTGCTGAGTTAATATTACTAAAACACAAAATCTGACCATACTGCCTAATGCTGAAAAATCTTTAATATGCCCCTATGACCTCTGGGATATAACATACACTTTTCATCCTTTGGGATAATCAGCCCTGCTTCATCTCTAACACTGAGTTCACCGAAGTTCCTGAGTTGACCTTCTCTTGGGGTTAAGTCTTCCTGGATCTTTATAAGTTTCAGAGTGTTGAATCTTCAGGGCCTTCTATGGCATCTCAGGACAGAATTCTAGGGAATTTGGAGCTCCTGGCACTTCCTTACTTGAGTTTATAAAAGCCCTAGATCTTTCTGCTCACTGCTCCTCTGTTCTTGCTGCTTCCAATCAAAAAGTGCTGCAGGCTAAACATGTTTCTCTGGCCCCTTTCCCATCAAGCCAGATTGTTTATTTGCCTGTTCTGGTGTTGGAGGTTCAATTTTCCTATTGCCCTATTGCCCAAGGGCTATTGTCTAACCTTTTGTGTAGTTTTGAGGTGAGCAAAATCACCTTCTGTAGTTTTATTATTTTTGATCATTATTTGATTTGTCATAAATTTTAGGATTTTGCTGGAGTCTGGAGTAGATGTGGAGGAACTGAGCAGCTCTACTGCCACTGTTCAGGCAACTATCCTGGTTAGAAGTCTCTACCATGGTTATTTCTCTATAGGAAGGGGCTCCTTCCTCTACCCTTTGTAACTACCCTCCTTTGTAACAAAGAGCAGATTAGCAAAACCAGTATCTGAAGTTGTACATAACATTATATACTCCCACGGTGTCTCACTTCTCTAAGGGAATGTTTCATCAGGTCCTCTGAAACAAGACCAACCATTGCATTTTATTTAAGTTCAGATGTCTTTTAGGTTTTTTGTTCACTTTCTTTTTTATCTTTATATATGTATGCCTAAATGTACCCAGGCACTCTTAATTGTTTGTTTGTTTTTTTAAACCTTTACCTTCCTTACTGACTCCAAGGCAGAAGAGAGGTAAGGGCTAGTCAATAGGGGTTAAGTGACTTGCCCAGGGTCACACAGCTGGGAAGTGTCTGAGGCCATCTAACTGTTTTTCAAAGGACATGGTTTCCTGATTCCTTATTATATAGCTAGGTTGAGCTGAGTGCAAATTTGCATAAAATGTGGAATCCAATTTAATGCCAATTAAATTGAGCTACCAGATTACATTTAATGAAAGCCAAATTCAATTAATATGAAGCATGTGAGTTTGTGAACATGAATCATTCTTCATTTGCCTACTGTCATATATGATGTATTGCTGCATGGACTGTTACCAATGGTGGTATTAATTTTTTCAAGACGGTCCCATAGCAAAAGGGACACAAGGAAAAATATTCCAAATAGAAACATTGCCAGTGCAAAAAAGAAAGGTTTGTTATTACATTAGAGCAAATATTTAGTTTAATTGAATGGCGTGAATATAGTCATGGTTACTCTAAAAAAGAATGACATGTAAGCATGCCCAATTCTAAGCTATGGAATATTATAAAACATACAAATGAAATTAAAGAAAAATAAAATGTGCACCAGCTTTTTGTCATTTTCAAATAACTATGAGGAATAGAAGAATTACAGTGATAAAATGGAATGTTTTTGATTTTTTTTTAGCAGTATGGACCAATAAAAATACACATTCCTCAAAGCAAAGCTGCCATTCAGACAAGACTTTTTTCATTTAAGGAAGTGAAAGAAAATAGAAATGAAGTGGATGGTGAAGAAACTTTTATAGCAAGCATTGGTTGCTTTTTGATAATCTTAAAAATCAAGTTCAATTGCAAATTAACATTCCATACACACACACACACACACACACACATATCTCTTAGAAATGAGACTTTTCCAGAGAAACTTGGTATAAAGATTTCCCCCAGAATTTCTTACTTTGCTTCTCATTTTAGATGTATTACTTTCATTTGTTAAAAATGTTTTAATTTTATGAATTAAAACTGTCCATTTTATCTTCTATGTCCCTTGGTCTTAGTTTGGCCAGATACACTTCCCTTATCCATAGATCTGACAGGTAATTTCTTCTATGCTCTTTTGGTTATGATGTCACCCTTTATATCTAAATCACACACCCTCTTGGAACTTGTTATACAGTGTGAATGTTGGCCTATATCCAGTTTCTGCCAAATTGTTTTCCAGTTTTCCGAACAGTTTTTGATGAAGTGAGTTCTTGACCCTCTAGATGGAATCTTTGGGCTTATCAGCACTAGATTACTGTGCTCATTTGCTTTTATAGTGTGTCCCTAATCTGTTTCATTTATTAATCTTTCTGTTTCTAGCTCAGACCCAAATTGTTTTGATGATTATAGTGTGTAGTATACTTTGCAATTTGGTACTGCTAGGTACCCTTCCTGCTCTTTTCATTAATTCCTTTGCTATTCTTGACTTTTTGTTCTTCCAGATAATTTTTATAAATTTTGGCAATGAGTGAGGAATTAATTTGCATGGAGTTGTCACATTTTATTAAGCTTTTCTATTAGCACTGAATGCTTCTCCATTTATTTAAATAATCTTATTTGTATAAATAGTGTTTTGGAATCATGCTGACATAATTCTTATGTGTGTCTTGGCAGATAGACTCCCAAGTATTTTATGCTACCTGTGTAGTTATTTTAAATGACATTTTCCTTTCTATTTCTTCTGACTGCGTTTTATTGGCAATATACAGAAGTGTCAATGACTTAAGTGCATTCATCTTATGTCCTGCAAATTCACTGAAATTGGTCATTTAATCTTGGAAAGAGTCAGGAGTCATTTAGAAACCAGTGTGGTGAAAAAAGGAGGACTGATCAAACTGGATAATGCCATTTGGGGTAAAAAATGAGATTGAATATAAAATAATGTGACTGATTTTCTTGTATGCTTCATTAATTGGTTCAAATGGCAATTCCCACGGGGAATGGAAAAAATCTTTGAGGAAATTGCATAGAATTACATTGGAGAAAACAACACTAATTTGGACACACAAGTTCTGCTATATGTAGACTTTTAAGAAAATCACTTGCTAATGTGCAACTATTTGCAAAGATGCTAGAAATTAAGAATTTATTTAGAAAGTTTGAAGTTCAAAATATATTTATTTTATTGGCAGGTTTGGTATAAAATGAAAATAATTATTACCTTCCCTTACTATTCATCCTCCCCATCCCTCATCTTACACAGGAACCATATACCTAGCACTGTGCCGTTATATGGCAATGTCAGGAATGGGTACATGGGAATAACAAATTCACATACTTGGGAAAGAGAACCATTCTTTTTTAAAAATTTCATTTATTCATTTAATTTGGAATATTTTTCCATGGTTCCATGATTCATGTTCTTTCTCTCACCTCCTCCCTCCCCGCTCCTGTAGCCAATGAGCATTTCCACTGGGTTTTACATGTGAAATTGATCAAGACTTATTTCCATATTATTAATATTTGCATTAGGGTGATCGCTTAGACCAGTGGTTCCCAAACTTTTTCAGCCTACTGCTCCCTTTCCAGAAAAAATATTACTTAGCACCCCTGGAAATTATTTTTTTTTTAAATTTTAATGGCAATTAATAGGAAAGATGAATGCACCTGTGGCCATCACTACTCTCCTGGATCACTGCAGCACCCATCAGGGGGCAGTGGTGCCCACTTTGGGAATCACTGGTTTAGAGTCTACATCCCCAATAATACCTCCATCGACCCATGTGATCAAGCAGTTGTTTTTCTTCTATGTTTCTACTCCCACATTTCTTTCTCTGGGTATGGATAAAGGCAAGAAGGATATAAATGGCTGAAGAGGGTAGGGAAAAGCATTTTAAGAGGAGGGAATAATATAAGCAAAGGCAGAAACAAGATTGTCACAGGTCAGACAACAGATGCTTAGGAGAACAGTCAGTCTTGAAGACAAAGGTATATTTCATATCTCAGGGTCTGCATGATTCAATTTCCTCAAGAAGCTTCAAAACCGAAATTGGAGTGGAGGAACAGCTGGGTAGCTCAGTGGATTGAGAGCCAGGCCTAGAGACAGGAGGTCCTGGGTTTGAATCTGACCTCAGACACTTCCTAGCTGGGTGACCCTGGGCAAGTCACTTAGCCCCCTAGCTCTTGCCACTCTTTCTTAGTTCTTGCCACTCTTCTGCCTTAGAACCAATTGGTTCTAGGGTGGAAGGTAAGGGTTTAAAAAAAAAATCCGAGGAGGAGGCTACATAAACCAGACTTTTACAGTGACTCATCTTTTCCTTTTTGTTAAACCTGGGCAGTATCCCAGGGACCTTTAAAAGTTTAAATTCTTCTAGTTTGGGGGCTAGTGGTGGAGCAGACAGAAATAGAGACATATACATATATATATATATATAAACATGGAGAGACAGACACAGAGACAAACTGAGATAATAAGTGTCAGAGAGGGAAAAGCAGGGCTTGAAACCCTCCACTCACCTAGGGACTTTTTCCTCACAGCCTTGAAAGAGAAGGAAGCATTAGATTGCTGGCACTAGTTAGCATCCAAACTCCTTTGGACCACTCTATTTAGAACCTGACAGATGAGATGTGCCTCAAGTAGTAGCTCCAAGAACAAAAAGGAGTGGTATGTATGTCCTTGCCTGTCCAGGTAAGCCCAAGTCATGGACATTGCTTGATGATGTGCCACAGAAGGCACTGAGCTCATTGGTAGTAAGCTGCTACATGGTACCAGTTAGGATGCCATGCTTGAAGATAATCATAATCATGATTATTGTCCCTGGATACTAATTCAAGGAATCCATCTGGGAATGACAGTGAGGAGGTGCCCTGGGTGGAGGCCAAACTAGTCTAATGGAGAGATACAGAGGGTAGCCAATCTGGCATCCCATACCCCATGAAGATCTTGGGGTACTTAAAAATTAAATTAAATTCTATAAGCATTTATTAAATATTTACTATGTTCTATGTAGTGTGCAAGGCAACTCTCTTATTCCTTCTTTGTTTATTCTGTACCCTTCAAAGCATAGGTAAAGCAAAGCTCTGGATCTTAGGGTAGGAAAGGATAGAGTATTAGAATAGGGGAAATCAGACAAAGAGAAGGTTGGATCCTAATCCTTAAATGTGTAGTTGTGGAAAATACATCAAGCACCTCACAGAACAAAGGCAGAATGATATTGGTCTAAGAAAGAGTCTGGGTTTGAATCCCCACTTTGCTACTTATTGCCTATGATAAATCATCTCCCCATTCTATTCTTCCCTTTTTCATCTGTAAAACTAGGGAATCAGGGCCTCATAACTAGGATAGAACAATTGAAAGTGTTTCCCCAGGGTGTCAGTATTTGAAAGAGAATGTGCGCCTCTCCAGAACAGTTATGTAGTCCACAGGCTGCATACCTTCCAGTATTCTACTGGCCAGGCATCACAGGACATGAATACACAGCTAAGTCTGCTCTCTAGTTTGGCTCTCAGACTCCTTCTACACTTCTCCCAGACTTTAGGGATTCCTAGGTCAGAAATTATCAGCTGCTATAAGAAATGATAAACCACATGATTTCAGAAAAAGCTGGAAAGATCTACATGAACCATTGCAGAACAAAATAAGCAGAATCAGGAGAGCATTGTATACAATAACAGCAATATTGTATGATGATCAACTATAAAAACTTGATTATTCTTAGCAATGCAATGATCTGGGACAATTCAATAGGATTTATGACTAAGAATTCTGTCCATCTCCAGAGGAAGAACTTTTTTGAATAGAAAGGATGCAGATCAAAACATACTACCTTTCATATCAGTGTATTTACAGTTTTAATTTGCGGTTTTGTTTTTCTTTGAGGGTGCTCTTACAACCATGACCAATATGGAAGTGTGTTTTGCATGATAATACATGTATGGCTCGGACCAAATTACTTACCATCTGTCAGTATGGGGAGGGTAGGGAGGGAAGAGGATGGTTTAGATCTTATAATTTTGGAAAATATATGTTGAAAATTATTATTACATGTAATTGGGAAAATAAAATATCTTTGAATTATTAGAAAAAGGGATCATCAGCACTACTTTGAGAACACAGGCTGGGTTCTCTAGAGAATAAAAAAAGTTATCTCCTATCCCAATGTATCAGTTTCTAAATGGGGCTGTATTAAACAATTGTTTGACCTCTTCTTCAAATTTCTTTAAGTTTTTCTTTTAACCAACAAAAATCTGCCTTCTATCTCTCCCACCTCTCCCAATGCTTTTTAGAAAGAATCAAAAATAAAATTCCATTACAAATATGTAGAGTCATACCAAAATTCTACATTGGCCATGTCCTAAAAAATATGTTTTTCTGTCAGGGATAACTAGCATTTATCATGAACCCTCTGGCATTATGATTGATCATTATGTTAAACAGAACTTCTAAGTCTTTCAAACTCATTTATCTTGACAATATTGTTATAAATTGTACTTTTGGTCCTGCTTATTCCACTTTGTATCAGTTCACAGAAGGCTTTTCATTTTTCATTGAAATTGTCTCCATCATTTCTTATAGTATAATAGCATTATGTATAAAATGCATATAGTAATAATTTTACTTAGGTTTGATATTGTGGCAAAATTTCTTAGCCAAGACACAAAAAAATAAAAACCAAGTGTCCAAATCAAAAAGAAATAGGTTTATTGAGAGTGGGATCAAGTTTCAAAATAAAGCCGGTTTCAGGTATAGAATCTGAAGACTTCAAGCCTTGAGATCAGATTCCTTATAAAGGCACTTTTGACAGAAGTGAAGTCAGAAATACAAAAAGTCATATATACAGGGTGGATGAATCAGAAACACAAAACATAAGTATGTGGTATAACACATTCTGTTGCGTAATTTCTTTTTTTAAACTTTTTTCTTTTTTTCCCCCCTCTCTCTTTTTTTTAAAAATTTAGAATATTTTCCCATAGTTACATGATTCATGATCCTTCCCCTTCCCTCCCCACTCCTGGAGCTGACAAGCAGTTCCCCTGGGTTTTACATGTATAATTATTCAAAACCCATTTCCATGTTATTCATATTTGCAGTAGAGTGATCTTTTAACATCAAAACCTTAATCATATCCTCATTAAACCATGTCATCAATCATATGTTTTTCTTCAGCATTTGTTTTCTCACAATTCTTTTTCTGGATGTGGACAGCTTTCTTTCCCATAAGTTCCTCTGGATTGTCCTGGGCCATTGCATTGCTGCTGGTAGAGAAGTCCATTTACATTAGATTGTGCCTGTATACAATGCTCTCCTGGCTTTGCTCCTTTCACTCTGCATCAATTCTTGGAGGTCTTTCCAGTTCACATGGAATTCCTCCAGTTCATTATTCCTTTCAGCACAATAGTATTCCATCACCCTCAGATACCACAATTTGTTCAGCCATTCCCCAATTGATGGATACCCCTTCAATTTCCAATTTTTTGCCACCACAAAGAGTGTAGTTATAAACATTTTTATACAAGTATTTTCTCTATTGTCTCTTTGGGAAACAAACCCAGCAGTGGAAGCCCTTTGTGTATAATTCCAAATTACCCTCCAGAATGGTTGGACCAACTGTTGAATAATTTCTAACCACAGGAATGCAAATGATAGTCTTTAAGTCATAAAGAATTAGATTTATTGTAAGAGGACCAAGGCTCACAATAAAGCTGGACTTCTGGCCAAGATCAAAAGATTCCAAACACTGTGAAAGACCTTCCTATATACCCCAAAGAATATCACAACTTATATACCGGTACAGAAATAATTCAGGATAGTGATAAAAATAGAGAGATGTGGATTGTTTGAAGTAATCTGGAAATACTTCTCATTGGTAGAAGTCACTTGATAGACAAGGGGTAGGGAGTGGGGAACCCTGAATCCTACTTTCTAAGCCTGATGAAGTCAAGGATGATATATATTAAGATGACCTCATGGAGGAGGTGCCAGACCTTAAAACAGGGCAAAAGCCTGATGATGTATAAGGGGTGCATACAAAGGTGAAGTGGTGTCTGCAGGCTTCTAACTGAGGCAACAGCCTCTATGCTAATGAAGACCAAATCACCAGTTCAAGACCATGATTGCTGAGGGTGCATGATATAGTAGTTTTGAAGGGTGAGGCTAAAACTGAAGCCTGTGGTAACAATGATTAATTCTATTCAGCATGAAGATGAGATTGACTCTTCCCTTGCCTATTTTTTAATTAATCAACTAAACAAGTTTGAACTCTCCTACATTAAGTAAGTAATCTTACTTTAAAACATATACTAAAGACTCTTAAGAGATCACCCTAGTGCAATTATCAATAATATGGAAATAGGTCTTGATCAATGATACATGTAAAACCCTGTGGAATTGCTTGTTGGCTACAGGAGCAGGGTAGAAGGAGGGGAGGGAAAGAACATGAATCATGTAACCATGGAAAAAGAGCCTAAATTAATTAATTAAATAAAACCTCAACCCAAAACAAATCAATCAACCAAAATAAAATAAATAAAAAAATATACTAAAATGATCACAAAAGGCCTTCTAAGATCATCACTTATGCTAACATTATTTAATTATCTTAGAATTATAATTATGATTATCTAAAGACTACCACTAACATTAAAATCTAATCCTCATAAAAGGGGCTAGGGGATTTTTCTCTCACAGTTCACATTTACAATTCCAACAATTTATTTAATTTAACTGGATAGATCTAATCTAGACTTTTCTTTCAAATTTTCTGGTCATTTTTATTAGAACTACTGTGTCACCATATCCTACTTAACACATTTTTTTTTCTTTTTTCCCCACCTATCTCATAAGCCTGATGGTGGTACTTATTAAACAATTCCATTCCATGGAGAGGTTATTAACTTTATCTTATTTATCTTGTAATTTATGTATGTTGTACATTTCAAGTGAGATAAGTGGAGACACTAGCAAACAGGACATGAGATATGGGATAACATCCTGAGCCCTTCCACTCTGAATTTTTCCTCTGGTACCAGAATTCCTAATTATGAATCAGGTTGCCTGCCTTAGAAGACCCATAAAGGCCCAATTGGTGATCTCTCTCTCTCCCTCTCTCTCTCTTTTCCTTCCTTCCTTCCTTCCTTCCTTCCTTCCTTCCTTCCTTCCTTCCTTCCTTCCTTCCTTCCTTCCTTCCTTCCTTCCTTCCTT
>NC_058130.1:387887293-387950193 GCF_016433145.1 Gracilinanus agilis
CCATGGAGCAATTAGAAGACACCCAACATTTATCAGTTAAGTTCATGGGTGCTGTTTGTGGTGGCCCAAAGCAAAAACAATAATAACATTAAATCACTTATCACAGAGCACCATAACAGATATAATGAAAAATTTGGAATATTGCAGGAATTAAAAATGTGACAGAGACACCAATGTGAGGACACACTATTGGTAAAATGGTGCTGGTAGACTTCCTTGTGCCACAAATACTCTCTCTCTCTCTCTCTCTCTCTCTCTCTCTCTCTCTCTCTCTCTCTCCTTCCGTCCTTCTTTTCCTTCTTTTTTGAGAAACTTGTCAAGGATATAGATGACTATATCATTTTATTGAACTGTTCCTAAAGTAATAATGTAAACAAATTTGTTTATTGGAGAGAATAAAACTGTTGGTTGACAAGAAACTAAATCATGAATGTCACTAATATTTGATGGTGGGGAGTGGGGGCTACTAGGTGGCTCAGCTGATAAGAGTTCTGGGCCTGGAGTTAGGAAGTCCTGAGTTCAATTGTGACCTCAGATACTTATTAACTGTGTGACCCTGTGCAAATCCCTTCATCTCTGTTTGCCTTAATCCACTGGAGAAGAAAACATCATTTTTTAAACTGTCCTGAAGAACATTTATGATATCAAAATGTTATACATTTTCTTTATGAAAAATTAATTATTTCCTTTCATTAATGCTTTATGCTCATGTGCATGGTAAACCCTAGTTTTTATTTCCTTTGATATTAAATAGGTGGCACAAGAAGATTTGCTGAAAAAAATAGGGGGTTCCAGATTGAAAAATATTGGAAACTCCATCTTTAAAACATAATGACAGCTTTTATTTACTTAGTATTTTTAAAAAACCCTTACTTTCCGTCTTAGAATTAATACTGAGTAACTGCTCCAAGGTAGAAGAGAGGTAAGGGCTAGGCAACTGGGATTAAGTGACTTGCCCTGGATCACACAGTTAGGAAATGACTGAGGTCAAATTTAAACCTAAGACCTCCTGTTTTCCAGGTCTGGCTCTCTTTCCATTGAGCCATCTATCTGCCCTTTTAGACAATACTTTATAGTTTAGTCAGTCAGTCAACAAACATTTATTAAGCACCTACTATATTTCAGGCACTGTGCTAAAAACTGGATAGACAAAGGCAAAAGACAGTTCCTGATTTCAAGGAGCTCACAGTCTAATGGGGTAGACAACTTGCAAACAGGCATGTACAAACTATATACAGGATAAAATGGAAATAATAAGAGAAGGAAGATACAGAGTTCAAAGAGGATTAAGAAAGGTTTCCTGTGGAATATGGGTTTTAAAGTGGAACTTGAAGAAAGCCAAAGAAGTCAGGAAGTAGAAATGAGGAACGAGAGAATTTGAGCCATGGGTGGCAGCCAGTGAAAAAGTCAGGCATTTATAAAGTATTTCTTTGCAACAACATCCTTGTAGAGGAATAGTTCATTTATTACTTACGGCACTTCTAAAATGAAGAAACTGAGGCTCAGCTAGGACCAGTCATTTCAATGTCAATCTTGAAGTGTACTGAGAATAAATTGCCCAACTCTTAAGTAAGTAGTAAGGCTTAAACTAAAAGCCAAGGTACCTTAGGTAGAAGTTTCTTGGGGTCTTTTTTTTTTTGTTTGTTTTTTAAATGTTTCTAGCATGTCAATTCACGTTAACAGTTTCATAAGTTTTTCAAAATGTGTCCAATTTTGAGACACTTTAGATTATCAGAATTTCCACTTAAAAAAAATAAACAAAAGTTTCCCTGCTCTTCTCTGCCCCAGCCCACCCCCTAGTCCTTTCTCTGGTCTGCCTGCCCTTTCCAATACTTTCACAAAACAAAGCACAAGTAAGCAAAACAAATCAACATGTGGTCCAAGGCTTTTAAAATTCAATTAAAGTACATTAACTTAACAAGGAATTATCCAGCTGCTGGCCCTGAGATGTGTACCAGGCCTTCCAGAAACAAAAGAAGAAAAAGATGTAAATTTAGTAGTTCCCTGCCCTAGAGATGTTTACCTGAAGGAGGGCGTATACTTACATAGAAAAATAAACAAAAACAAATAATTTGAGGAAAAGGAGAGTAATAATTCTAGGCTAGTATCTGAAAGAATAACTATTTGAATATTGTTGGAGGGCTAGGGAAGGCATATGCATTTGTTTGTTTGTTTGTTTGTAATGCGAAGGATTAAGCAGTTACCAGAGTCCAATTTATAGCTGAAATTCAAGTCCCCAACTAAAAGATTTATCTTCCTCCTGGCCAGGCTGGCCCAGTATCTTTGCCAAGAAAACCCCAAATTGGAGCCGCAAATGAACAACTCAATAATGACAATCAACTACTAGTATTTTTTTTTCTTCCCCATCTCTTCAATCCCCCAATCTGGGTCTACTTCCCATAAATCCTCTGATAAAGATGCCACGTGGAATTGTTTGCAAACAAACCTTTGCCTAGGCTTGCTCCTTTTGGTCCTAAGGTAAATTAAATCCCTTCACAATGGGTAGTTAAAGTGCTAATGAGAGATACTTAGGTCTGGGTGGTTCACCAAGAACTACATTAACATATTAACATTTTGATGGGTTTACTCTGCTCTCTTTCTTTTGGGGAGAATATGAAATGAATTAGAAGGGAGAAAAGACTAAAAACTAAAAAATGGGAGACACCATCTTCTAAAATTTTGCTTTAGCTATGGAAGTATTGAGAAGCAAACAGTGGATCACAGTTGTTTAATGAAGATAAACAGTTTGGGAGGTGTTTTAAGGTTTAAAATTTTGGGAAAAGGAGAGGAATCAGATGGAATGAATTTAATTTCTTGTGTTTGTCAAAGGAAGCTGTGATATCCCAGCTTTCAAACTGATTTTTTTTAAAACCCTTATCTTCCTTCTTGGAGTCAATACTCTGTATTGGCTCTAAGGGAGAAGAGTGGTAAGGGCTGGGCAATGGGGGTCAAGTGACTTGCCCAGGGTCTCACAGTTGGGAATTGTCTGAGGCCAGATTTGAACCTAGGACCTCCCATCTCTAGGCCTGGCTCTCAATACACTGCTCCCCCCCACCCTCAAAGATATTTTGGCTTGGGATTATTATATGCTTAGAGTTTAAGTGATGAGTATATAGGAAAAAGCTGTGGCAAGGACTGTGCTAAGCCTTGGAGATGTTAATAAAATTGCTACACTCAAAGAACATTCATTCTAATGAGAGAAGACTACACATTTAGGGGTGTTATAGGGGTGCAAATGGTAAACCCCTGGGTTCAGGAAGGAAACCTTTCTCAAGAATGAGAGGACTCCAAACTTAGCTTAAAAGTAAAAAGAAAGATTTATTAGTAAGATAGGATCAATGACCAGCAAGACAGCATCAAATAATTTATATAGTATTGGGATTAGTTGTTCTTTGAATGTCTGATAGAATTCACTTGTGAATCCATCAGGTCCTGGTGATTTTTTCTTGGGAGTTCTTTGATGGCTTTTTCAATTTCTATTTCTGATATGGGATTATTTAGGTATTCTATTTCTTCTGCTGTTAATCTAGGCAATTTATATTTTTGTAAATATTCATCCATATCTCCTAAATTGTTATATTTATTGCCATATAATTGGGCAAAATAGTTTTTAATGATTGCCTTAATTTCCCCTTCATTAGAGGTGAGGTCTCCCTTTTCATCTTTAATACTGTTAATTTGGTTTTCTTCTTTCCTTTTTTTATTAGATTGACGAGTATTTTGTCTATTTTATCTGTTTTTTCAAAATACCAGCTTCTAGTCTTATTTGTTAATTCAATAGTTCTTTTACTTTCGATTTTATTAATTTCTCCCTTAATTTTTAGTGTTTCTAATTTAGTTTTCATCTGGGTTTTTTTTTTAATTTTTTTAAATTTATTTTTTAAACTCTTAACTTCTGTGTATTGACTTATAGGTGGAAGAGTGGTAAGGGTAGGCAATGGGGGTCAAGTGACTTGCCCAGGGTCACACAGCTGGGAAGTGTCTGAGGCCGGATTTGAACCTAGGACCTCCCGTCTCTAGGCCTGGCTCTCAATCCACTGAGCTACCCAGCTGCCCCCATCTGGGGGTTTTTAATTTGCTCGCTTTCTAATTTTTTGAGTTACATACCCAATTCATTAATCTCTGACCTCCTTAATTTGTTAATATATGCACTCAAAGATATAAATTTCCCCGAGTACTGTCTTGGCTGCATCCCACAGAGTTTGGCAGGATATCTCATCATTGTCATTCTCTTCAATGAAATTGTTGATTGTTTCTATGATTTCTTCTTTGACTAATTGGCTTTGGAGAATCATATTGTTTAATTTCCAATTGGTTTTTGATTTGCCTGTCCAGCTGCCTTTACTAATTATTATTTTTATTGCATTATGATCTGAGAAGGTTACATTTATTATTTCTGCTCTTTTGCATTTGTTTGCAATGATTCTATGCCCTATTACATGATCAATCTTTGTGAATGTACCACGTGCAGCTGAAAAGAAGGTGTATTCCTTTTTGTCCCTATTTATTTTTCTCCACATATCCATTAAATCTAATTTTTCTAGGACTTCATTCACCTCTCTTACCTCTTTCTTATTTGTTTTTGGTTTGATTTATCTAGATCTGAAAGAGGAATATTTAGATCTCCCACTATTATGGTTTTACTATCTATTTCCTTCTTGAGCTCTGCCAGTTTCTCCTTTATGAATTTGGATGCTATACCACTTGGTGCATATATATTGAACAGTGTTATTTCCTTATTGTTTATACTGCCTTTAATCAGGATGTAATGACCTTCCCTGTCTTTTTAAATCATATCTATTTTTACTTTGGCTTTGTCAGAAATCATAATAGCCACTCCTGCCTTCTTTTTCTCATTTGATGCCCAAAAGATTTTGCTCAAGCCCTTAACCTTAAACTTGTGTATGTCTACCCGCCTCATATGTGTTTCTTGTAGACAACATATGGTAGGATTTTGGTTTCTGATCCACTCTGCTATTTGCTTCCGTTTTATGAGAGAGTTCATCCCATTCACATTCAGAGTTATAATTATCAGTTGTGCATTCACTGACATTTTTGTATCCTCCCCTAGACCCACTCCTTCTTCTTACACTATTTTCTTTTAAACCAGTGGTTTGCTTTGAGCCAGTATCCCTTATCCCCTCCCTTGATTGACTTCCCTTTCTGCCCCCTCCCTTGTTATTCCGCTCTTTTTGTTTTTAAAGGCCTATTGAATTCCCTCCCCCTTCTTCTCCCCTCCCTTTTTTGACCTCCCCACTCCCCTGCTCTCTTTGGTTTATCCCTTCTGACTTTCTCAGTAGGATTACATAGAGTTTTTTATCCCAATGGATAATATAGCTACTCTTCCCTCTCCGGGTTGATTACACTGATAGTAAGGTTTAAATATTACCTCTTAATGCTCTTTTCCTCTCCTTCTTATAATTGTATTTATCCTCTCCCCTTCCTATGCGCTCTTTGTGTGTAATAGACTATCCTATTTTTCTTATTTACTCATATTTCTCTTGGTGTCCCCTACTATTCCCCCCCCTTCTTTCCCACCCCCCATGTCATCTTAGACCATTTAGTATCCTGTCTTCTCCCTATGAATTATTCTTCTGGTTGCTATATAGTGAATATTATAATAGTGAATAGAGTTCACTACAGAGAATTATACATAGCATTTCTCCACATAGTAATACAGATAATTATATCTTATTTAAGCCCTTAAAGAGTCAAATTTAAAAAATTATGAGTTTTCTTTCTTTTCCCTCTGTGTCTTATTTACCTTTTCATGTTTCTCTTGATTTTTGTGGTTGGATATCAAACTTTCCATTTAGTCCTGGTCTCTTTTGTGCAAAAACTTGGAAATCTTCAATTTTGTTGAATGCCCATACTTTCCCCTGAAAGTATATAGTCAGTTTCAATGGGTAGTTGATTTGTGGCTGAAGGCCCAGTTCTCTTGCCTTTCTGAATATCGTATTCCAAGCCTTACGATCTTTTAGTGTGGAGGCTGCCAGATCCTGTGTGATTCTGATTCGTGCTCCTTGATATTTGAATTATCTCTTTCTGGCTTCTTGTAAGATTTTTTCTTTTACTTGAAAGCTCTTGAATTTGATTATTATATTCCTGGGGGTTGACTTTTCTGGGTTCAGTGTAGAGGGTGATCTATGGATCCTTTCAATGTCTATATTGCCCTCTTGTTGTAGGACTTCAGGGCAATTTTGCTGAATAATTTCTTTAAGTATGGAGTCCAAGTTTCTATTAATTTCTGCTTTTTCTGGAAGACCAATGATTCTCAAATTGTCTCCTCTAGACCGGTTTTCTTGGTCTGTTACTTTCTCATTGAGATATTTCATGTTTCCTTCTATTTTATCAGTCTTTCGACTTTGTTTTATTTGTTCTTGTTGTCTTGAGAGATCATTGGCTTCTAATTGCTCAATTCTAGCCTTTAGGGACTGGTTTTCCTTTTTAATCTGGTCATTTCTGGTCTTTAGTTGGCTTGCCTCACTTTCCAATTGTGAAATTCTGCCTTTTAAACTGTTATTTTCTTGCCAGATCTATTCCATCTTCGTCAACATCTCATTTTTGAACTCTTCAATAGCTTGTGAGCAGTTTTCATTGTTTTGGGAAGGTTTGGATACTTGTTTGTCCTCCTCTGTTGTCTGGATTTTCTCTGTGTAAAAGTTGTTGAGGGTTCCAGAGTTTTTCTTGATAATCTTTTTCTTCTGGGGTTCTTGGCTTGCCATTGTTAGCCCCTCCCCTTCTCAGCTTTGTCTTCACACTCAGGGCCTGTCTGCTATTTCTAGGCTCCCGAGGAGAGCTCAGGTCTCCTTGTCCTTGGGGTCAAGCCTCCTGGTCATCCCCGGTCTGCCCCTCTGCCCGAGGCTCCTTCAGCAGTCTCAGGGGCTGCTTCTACAGCCTTGCTCCTGTCTGCACAGGGTCCCCACTCGAGGTCCAAGCCTGCGCTCGAGATCTTTGTCCATGCCTACGGCTCTGCCTTCACCTGTGCAGGCGCTCTGGAAAGTCTGTGCGCATTCTTTAGCCACTTGGGATCCTAAATCTTGCAGCTCTCAAGTACAAGCCCTGGAGCTGCCAGTGACTTACTGGGTACCCCAATCCTGCTTTCACTCTTGTATGTTGGCCTTGGTGCTGTTCGTGGTGTCAGGGAGGGGCTTCTTCCTCTCGTGTTTTAGTGAGAGCTGTTTCACCCCTTTATAGTGTGGAAATACCCTGATTCCACTTACCTTCAATGCTGCATCCTGTTGTGGGGTCCCTTCGTTCATCTAGATTCTTTTTTATGTCCCCTTGAGGAGTCCTGTATGCTTCGGTTAGGAGAGATCAAGCAGCTGCTCCTTACTCTGCCGCCATCTTAACCGGAAGTCTCCAGAAATACAAGATTTTAGAGTATAAAGTTCTTGTTCTTATTACTGTCCCTCACTGCCTGCTGTCTACCCCCTTTCAGAATCTAAAGAATATCTTGAGGTAGCCATCCTTTGGGGACCTGGTCTGTCATCTAGAGGATAGCCCATGAGCTCTTTAAAAAGAGGCAATATAAGGAGCAGCCAGGTAGAATAGTGGAGAGAGCGACAGGTCTAGAGTCAAGAGGACCTAAATTCAAAACTAGCCTCAGTTCTTCCTATCTTCCTCTCTGTGTGACCTTGGGCAAGTCACTTGACCCTATTTGCCTTTCTTAGAGTTGTCATTAGGACAGAAGGTAAGGGTTATATAAATAGACAATATAACATAATGGAAACCGCTGAATTTAGACTCAGAGAACCTTGATTCATATATCATGTCTTTTCATTGACTGTTAGCATGCGTGACCCTAGAGAAGATTCCAGAGAATTCTCTGGGCCTCAGTGTAAAACGAGTGGTTGAAATTCAGTCATTTCTAAGGTGCTTTCTAGTTTTGAATCTGTAATCTTAATAAATTTTCTTTCCCCAGGTAACACTAACATGAGAGAATTGCCAGGGAATGTCCTTAAAATATTCTGCTCCTTTAGAAAGGTAGCTTACCAGTATCAGGAATTAGTTTGAGTAACTAGAAGACAACACATGCTCTGGGCTTGCTCTTTTTTCTTATTCAATGACTATTCAACAAGCATCTCTTAAGCCCCTTCTGTGTGGACAGCTCCATATGGGCACCACAGTACAAAGACAAAAACAAAATTCAGCTCAGTTCAGTTCAACAAGTATTTGTGGAGCATAATATGTGGGCCAGTTTCCTCTTCTGTAAAATAGGGGTAATAATGGCACCTACCAAATGGTATTGTGAAGATCAAAATGAGATAACTTGCACAGCACTTTGCAACCTTTTGAAAAATAAATGCAACCATTACTATTACCGTTATTTGAAGCTACTGGTCCATCATCCTCTCTTATGACATATGGTCCTAAGAAACTGGCCTTGAACCTTTTAGCCTTTTTTGTTCTTTTCCATTCTAGAGGAGAGTTGACAAACCTGAAAGTTTTAAAGTTTGGGAGAGGAATCTAGGAATTAGAATACAGGTGAGTTTTAAAGCCAGCACAGCAAGAAACATCTTTGGGAATGCCTTTTAGGGAATCCTAGCCCAGAACAAAGCTATACTTGGTGGGGCCATTTATATATAGGAATGGAACTAAGATTTGAACCTGCTCCTGCAGAGACTGAAGTGGTATAAGGGACAATATACTTTGGAAGTATTAAGGAAAATATTTGAACATGTGTTCTTTTTTTATTTTTGTAAATCATTACCTTCTGTGTCTTATCATTGATCCCAAGTATCAGTTCCAAGTCAGAAGAACTTTAAGGGTTAGGCAGTGGAGGTTAAGTGACTTACCCAGGGTCATACAAGCTAGGAAATGTTCTTGTGAAATCCTCTATCCCCCCACCATGATTATATTTAATATAAACATCAATAGATATTTTACATATTCTATTATCTTGTTCTCTTATTGCTCTGTAGTTTGGTAAGCATTCACTGCTTTGTAATTTCTGACATTTTGCTTTATAAGTATTTAGTTCTTTCTGCAAAATTCCCACCAAGGACTGTACGTTCAAAGATTCTGTACATTCTACATAGAAAGCCTTCATAGCATGCATAATACATGTATAATCCTGCACATCCATGTACCCATATACTACATTGGTTTTACACTTTGGAATCCTCTACTCTGTACATTTGTACCCTGTATGCATGCTGACTTTACTTCTTATCCTAAGCTCATGGGGCAAGAAGCATATATAAAATTAATCAGGTTAAATCCCTTGTATTTTTCACATAACTTCTGTATTTCTAGCACTGTTTACTGTGTCTCTAGCTCAAATTTGTGTTAGGTATGGGGGCTGCTCTCAAGGTTCAAGGTCTTCAGTTGCTTACTAGACTCCGGCTTTTTTTTAAGACCAGCCCTTTCTCAATAAACTATTTCTTTTTGGCTTGGAGACTTGGTTTTTGTTTTTGTTTTTTGGCTAATAAATTTTCCTAACAGAAATGCTAGATCTGAACCGAGGGTGTCGCATCTCCAGGTCCAGCTCTCTATCCATTGAACTGTCAAGCTGCCTTGTACTTGTGTTCTTGTTATA
This sequence comes from Gracilinanus agilis, assembly GCF_016433145.1. Lineage (NCBI taxonomy): Eukaryota > Metazoa > Chordata > Mammalia > Didelphimorphia > Didelphidae > Gracilinanus > Gracilinanus agilis. The sequence continues at coordinate 387,896,835 of NC_058130.1, forward strand.
TCTTTGAAGTAAATATCCTTTTATACTTAAAAAAAAATTCATAGATGGGTTTATTTTTTGGCAAAAAAGCCTTTTAAAACATGATGTCATTGATGATGTTACTGTTCACAATTCTTTTTTCAACTATTTAAGTCAGTATTTGATATTGATAAAAGCTTCAGCAGAAAACTCCAGTTCACACAAATAAGTTAATATGGAGAAGAGCAAACTTTGTGTCACTTTATTTAATCAACCAGAGAACCATTTGTTTACCTGTAGCCAAAAGGAAATATGATTTTTTTTCAGGTTCAAATGCTTGATTCAGTGTACAAGACAAATCCATTAACTCTTCTTATTCAGATTGGAGAAAGATCAGATATGTCATATTTGGACTTGGAAACGGGTTTCCTCATCCATTCATATTTAGAAATATCTAGCTTTTAAAATAAAGTGAAAAATTGTTTCAGTAAACTGATTAAATAATGAACAAGTAGTTCTTCTATTTCACTTGCATTGCACACATATCTGAGAAATCTGTAAAAAACATTATTTGTGGGTTTGTTATGCATAGCTCTAAATTTTTTTATAGAGTGATTTTATCTTCAGAAAATGAACTTGAGGACCTTGCAGTGACTTATTTACTCAGTTTTTAAAAAAATCTAATAAATATACAAGTTTTAGGAGGAATGTTTTTCTCTAAAATGAATTTGCTTTATATTTATTATTATTAAGAAAAATCCCATTTCTTTCAATTCAAATACTTTTCAAAGTAATTTATTGTGAGAAAGAAGGAAAAGATATGCAGTAATTTAAATGAGATTTTAAAAAAGTGCTGTGTGCTTGCTCTTTTCCCATATTATTACACATTTTTACAAAGAGCCTTAAGGTTTTTGTTTTTTTTTAACTCTTACCTTCTATCTTAGAATCAATACTGTGTGTTGGTTCCAAGGCAGAAGAGTAGTATGGGCCAGGCAGAGGAGGTTACATGCAAGATCACATATCCAGGAAGTATATGAGGTTAGAACAATGATGGGCAATCCCATGGGGCCAGATGTCGCCCCCTGAAATGTTCTATCTAGTCCCTCGACATTATTACTAATCTGACGAATACAATGAAGCTTCAAAAGTTGCCTTAGACTGCAAATGAGCATTTCCTTTCCTTTAGCCCCCCTCTTTAAAAAGTTTGCCCATCACTGGGTTAGACCTGAATCCAAGACCTCCCATCTCCAGACCTGGCTCTCAATCTATTGAACTACTGAGCTGTCCCTGAGCCTTCAGTTTTTTTGTTTTTTGTTTTTAATCCTTACCTTCCATCTTAGAATCAATACTATGTATTGGTTCCAAGGCAATGGGGGTTAAGTGACTTGCCCAGGGTCACACAGCTAGGAAGTAACTGTGGTCAGATTTGAACCCAAGACCTTACTCCACTGAGCCACCCAGCAGCCCCCTGAGCCTTCAGTTTTAATGGACTCTATCTTTCTTTATAGCAGTTTAAAAGATATATGTAACAGGTATGGAACATGTTTGGATACATCTTTCCTGGCAAGTGGGATTATGGGTTGAAAAGAATATGTACAAATATTCTCTACCTAGTCCCAGCGAACTGCAGAGCTTTGGGACTACTTTTGGCCAAATGTCAACTTATCCCCCTGGCCCGTGATTTTAGCAAGAGGACAGTCTGCTATATCTGCTAAGAGAAGAGATAGCTTCTGGCTGCTAGGTCTCAAGTACAGTGCTGGAGGTGGGAAGATAAACCACAATAAGGGATGAGGAAGTACCAAGTCTTTCTCCTCAAGCACTGGTTCTATGTCGCCTCTTTCTTTCTTAGCCAAAATCCTTGAAAAAGCCTTTTATACTCTTGCTACCTAATGTTCAGTAGTTAGATGGGATGCTAGTCATAGCTCCTACCAATAGGGGCATAGTGATGAAGGCTTGAGTTAGTGGCTGTCTAGACTCCCCAACCCCTTAGGATCACCCCCTAGAACCCTGAGGAGCAAGATGTGGCTCCCTGTCTCTGAGAGAGAGGGTCAGAGCACATTTACTGCACACCATTTAGAATGCCTGTGTTGTCCTAGATACAGGGGATACAGGTTGGGTAGAATGTGCCCTTTTCCTGAGAGAAGGAAGGTGTGCTAAGTAAACAGAAATATAGAGACCAAGTTCAGAAAGGAAGCCTCTGTCCTAAGGCTTGAATTTATCCTTGTCTCCTGATTAGCATAGCCAACTGTGCCAGGGATCAATTTAAAGTAGAGTTGCCTTTGTAAAGGCTTCTAGCTCCCTGTCTCTGCTCTGGGACTACATAAAGCCCCCTTCAGACTCTAGATGTTCCAGACTACTCTGAATCTGGATTGTGGTTTTTTCCCCAGAATCAGACAGAGACTGAGATGCAAAGCTAAGGCAGGAGTAGATGTTTCCTTTAGTACAACTGAATATTCAGCTGTAGCTTCGATGCTATTATTAATAAACCATGAAGTCAGAATAAGAAGTGGTGATGGTGGTAGTGTGAACATCTAGGTGACTCAGTGGTTAGAGAGCTGGGTCTGGAGATGGGGCGTCCTGACTTCAAACAGATTTGTGTGACTCTGGGAAAATTACTGAAAGCTTGTTGCCTAACTCTTACCATTCTTCTTTCTTAGAATCAAAATTTAGCATTGATACTGACAGAAGGTAAAGGTTTAACACACACACACTCTCACATACACACTCACACTCACACACACAAACTCACTCACACTTACATACTCATACAAGCACAAACACTCACACACTCACACACATTCATACTCACACACATACACTCTCACAGTCACATACTCATACTCTCACACGCTCTCACAGACACACACTCATACACTCACAGTCACACAGTCACATACTCACACATGCTCACACATACCCATAGTCGTACACAGACTCTCACAGACACCCACACCCACACACTCTAACACACACATTTACACACACTTATATACACTCATACTCACACACATGCATACTCATTTACACACACACTCTCACAGACATACACTCACACACAGTCACATACTCACACATGCTCATACATACCCATAATCATACACAGACTCTCACAGACACACACACACACACTCTAACACACATTTACACACAGTTACACACACACTTTCACAGGCATACACTCACACAGACACAGTCACACACTCACATACTCACAAATGCTCACACACACACACTCACAGCTCTCATAGACACACACACTCACAGCTCTCATAGACACACACACTCACATACTCTCACAGATACATTCACACACTCACTTATACACATTCACACCCTAGCCTACATGGCAGATTGTGCTCCTGTGGTAGATGTGATTAGCAATCATGGGAGAATAATTTAGTAAAACAATAGTAGTAGAATTTAGATGTGAAAGAAATACAGAGTAAATAGTAGGTACCATCAGAGTAGAATCACATTCAAATAGAAATGGGGGCCAAGGGTGTCCTTGGAGGATATATATTGACTTAGAATATCACATATGTTTATATCTATATCTATGCATATTGATATCCATATCAACATATTGGGGAAGCAAGGTAATACAATGGATAGAGGACCAGGTCTAGAGACAGGAGGTCCTGGGTTCATATGTGGATTCAGATATTTCCTAGCTGTGTGACCCTGGGCAAGTCACTTAGCCCCCATTACCTTGCCCTTACCACTCTTTTGCCTTGGAATTGATACATAGTATTGATTCTAAAATGAAGGTAAGGGTTTAAAAAATATAGCAACACATTAGCATTAGATATCAATATTTTAACCTGAATTGGGAGTAGTGAGGGCTTCATGTATGCCAGTGTTTCGATGATTCTGATACAGGGTGTTCTTTCCCAAGTCTGGCAGGTAAATGAAGGAGAGCAAGAGATCAAGATTAATTGAACCTTTTTTGTTTGCTTTTTGATGACAAGACCTAAATGCGTTGCATAGTAGTGATAGGAGCTATTCCTGTTTACCATAAATCAGGTTGTTTCTTTAAAGTATCAGAGAGGTCATTTAGCCTCCTTAATACCAGGGACATAAAAAACTTAGCCCATGGAGAATTAGTGTCAGAAGTTTTAGTGGGTAAAAATACCTTTCTGACCTAGTGTTACTAATTGCTGCTGTGACTGTAGAGGTAGAAGGCAGTAATATTTCATTTGAACTTAACCGGGAGTTGTATTCTTTTTAATATATTATCAATAAAGTTGCTTTTGTTGCATTTTGAGGTCCAAAAATGACTTATTGAATTCTAACAGGGGAGCCTGAATCACTGGACTGGCCTACGTTAGGCCAGGTCCAAACTAAAGGGGAAATGGTCAGTGAAGACTCAAGAGAAGATAATGGTGGAAACAGGATAGAAATCCCCTCCTGGACACTGAGGAGCATAGGAATGTGCTCCTACTTGAGCATGCCCAAACACCAATTGGAAGTTGAGTAGAAACTCTGCAACCAAGATGAACATTCCAACATTATTTGACCTCTTACTGCTACTGAATTTTAATGTGCCTGTTAACTATTTCAAGGAGGTGTATTAGGACACATTTTCAGGTTATGGCTCTAGAAACTACAACAGGAAGGAAGTAGGGGGAAAGGGATTAATCAAGCATATAAGAAGAGAGAATTGCTTTCATTAACTGAGATGCATGCAGAAGGACAACAATGAGGACAGAAAGAACCACAGCCCAGAAGAGGAGCTGATGGCCACAGGCATAGGGAGGGGGGATGAAGGAATTCAGTCAACCTTGAACTTCCCAGGTGAATGTGAAATCCCATTCCCTTTATGATTCTGTTATTATATTTTATATATTCTATAATCTTATAATACTTTATAGCCATTCTATTCTGACATTGCCCCCCCTTCCCATGATTTAAATTTCTGATCTTCTGTATATATATCCTGTTATCTTGTTCTAGTCTTTTTTTTTTTAACCCTTACCTTCCACCTTAGAATCAATGCTATGTATGGGTTCTAAGGCAGAAGTGTGGTAAAGGCTAGGCAATGGGGGTCAAGTGACTTGACTAGGGTCACACAGTTGGGAAGTGTCTGAGGCCACATTTGAATCCAGGACCTCCCATCTCTGGGCCTGGCTTTCAATCCACTGAGCCATTTAGCTGCCCCCATCTTGTTCCATTCTTATATGGTCATATTGCTATGCTCTGAAATTATTAAGAATGGGTGCACAAGTGTTACTGCATACACTTTGCTGACTCTTCCTGTGTGACCTCCACCCTGTCTGTAAAACCCTGGTATATACATATCTGCTGATTTCAGGCTTATGTCATCATTTCCTTTATAAGGGGGCTGATCTCAAGTCTTGTGGTCTTTGGTTATTAATCAGAGCCTGGCTTTATTGTGAGCCCAGCCCTCTCTCAATAAACCTATTTCTTTTTGGCTTGGATACTTTGCTTTATTTTTGTTTATATTTAATATAAATATATTTATTTATTTATGTTTGTCTCCACTAATAAATTTCTACCACATCACTAAACTATGATAGAAATCATGCCCTTTGGGAAAAGAAGCCCCAAGTGTATCTGCTCCTGATCATAATATATATTCATAATAGTTAGCATTTATATAGCACTTTGAGATTTACAAAGTGCTTTTACAAAAATGATCTCATTTTGGGCTCATGACATTATTCCCATTTTACAGATAAGAAACTGAGGCAGGTTTTCATGAGGTCACAGAGCTAGTGTCTGAGGCTGGATTTGAACTGAGGTGTTTTTGACTCTGGGTCCAACATCTCTCCACTTTGCTACCAAGCTGTTTCTGGGTAGATAGTCTAAAACCATACTAAGTTTATTTTTATTTTGTCAATTCTTTTATCTTTCTTTTATCAGATAAACAATAAATAGGTAAATAGGCAAGGGGCTATCAGATCTTCATATAACTGTTCCTTTATTATCACTGTTAGTATTCTATTAGCTTTCCCAGAATTCAATCTGGGAAATCTGCTCATTCCAAAGGAGCCTTGATGAAAAATGCTATCCACCTCCAGAAAGAAAAATGATGAACTCTGAGTGCAGATAGAAACATACTTCTAAATTTTTCTTGCTTTGTCCGTGTTTTCTTTTGCAACACAGCCAGTATGGAAATATTTTTCATGGCTTCACATTATATCATATTGCTTGGCTTCTCAGTAAAGGGGAGGAGAAGGAAGAAGGAAGAGAATATGGATTCAAATTTTTAAAAATAAATGTTTAAAAAATTTTATATTATTGGGAAATATTTAATGAATAAATTAAATGAGATAAATAAAAATGTCATTTTAAAAATGACTGCTCTTGAGCTCCTCTTTTCAATGAATCTCTTGGAACCTCTTCATTTTTATCTTTGTATCATCAGAATTTAGAATGTATTGTGTGGTACATAGTAAGCACTTAATGAATTAATTTAATTAATTAAAGATTATCAACGGATTGGTTTGATCTCTGACAAACTAGAATAAGCATATGACATTTTAGTAAGGCGAAGGCACATACAAAGTAGAATGCTAGGAAAATAACAAGGAGTTTAAATCTGGCAACAAAGACTGTAGTCCTCCCAGAGTTACATTTCCTTTTCAATACTGTGCTACTGCCTAGTCATTGCCACTGTATATATCCAAAACGAATAAACAAGCAAAAAACCTCCAGCTTCTTGCTTGTTTCTTCATAGGACAATTGTAGTTGGGTTTGGCATTACTACAGTGGAATTACTGGACAAACTTATTTGGGATGTAGTTTCCAAGGAGATCACTGGCCCATCCATAGACATGCCTCTTTGTTTTTCAAAATCTTCTCATGGTGATAAGACATCCAGTGGAATTGCTTGTCAATTCTGAGAGGAGGGAAGGGAAGAGGGGAAGGAGACAACATGAATCACATAACCATGGAAAAATTTTTAAAATAAAATTTAAAGCAATAAAATAAAATAAAAATACCAAAAAAATCTTATCATGTTATAGAGTCAGTCCTCAATTTTCTAGGACAATTCCAGAGAGGTCCCCTTCTAATAAAACTATTTTGACTAAAATTCCATTTAAAAAGTCATAGCATAAATCCATCTCGTGCATTCCCAAAGAATTTGGGTGAATAAGTCTTTGTAGGCAACAGAAAATTGGAAACAATTGGTGAGATACCACTCTTTGAATTTCCAGTGCATAGTACATTCTAGGAACATAAATGAATGTTTATTAACTGACTAATTGACAGTGAAGGACAGCCTAAGTCTTCTTTTCTCCTGAAATGCTGTTGAATTAGGGTGGGCTAGGTGGCTCAATGAATTGAGACCCGTGGGTCTGGAGATGGGAAGTCTCTGGGTTCAAACCTAATCTCAGATATTTCCTTGCTGGGTGACCCTGGACAAGTCACTTAACCTCCATTGCCTATTGAAAATTTCTTAACCAAGATACAAAAAATAAAAACCAAGTCTCTAAACCAAAAAGAAATAGGTTTATTGAGAGAGGGATCCAGTCTCACAATAAAGCCAGTCTCAGTTTCAAGTACTCAAAGACCTCGAGCCTTGAGATCAGACCCCTTATAAAGGCACTTTTGATACAGAATATCATATATTGCTATAGATATATCTGCATCTTACTTCATGAGCCTGAAGTCAGAAATGAAGTCAGAAATACAAGTGTCATGTTTAAAGGGTGGATGAATCAGATGTGTAGTACCAGTATATGATATGAAGACCTTGGCAGTAATTTTGCAGAACTTACAGAATACTTACAAAGCAACATGACAGAACAATAAGAAAACAAGATGACGGAATATGTAAAATCCCTACTGATTCTTATATTAAATGTAATCCTGGGGAAGGCAGGGAATTTCACATTCACACTAATTCTTGCTGCTCTTCTGCCTTGGCACTAACTAATGCACAGTATTGATTCTAAGAAGGTAAAGGTTTTAAAAAATTAATTAAAAAAAGAAAGAGATGCAGTTGAGTCTTCATTTTGGGGGGGGGGCAAATATTGTACCAAATTTCTAGGAAACATAAATATAATAGTTTCTAGTTATAAGAAGAGGGACTGGACTTGTGATTTCATTGGCAGAAGAAATTCTCTCTATCAGTGCTGATAAGCACATCCTCTGCTGTTTATAATCCTAGAGAGTTTGGGGTGAGGCTGGGAGAAGGGAATGACAGGTTAAATGATTTGCCCAGTGGCTCATAGCCAGTGTGTGTCAGAAGCAGGACTTAAAGACTAGGTCTTCCAGGCTATGAAGCCAGCACTCTTTCCATTAAGTCATGTTGCTTCTCTCTTAGCTAATGGGCCAATAAAGTATATCAGTGCTAATTTGATGTTGATGATGATACAAGAAAGACTGAAGCTGGAATTCCATACCATTGGGATCCCAGATGTCCTTCTAGGTGGGGCAGTTAAAAATGTGTGTTATTGTGAATGAGACTGGAGGTGGGGACTTTCACATTTCCCCAATGGGGCAATCCCCTTACATTCCTTAGTGTTGTTACAATCCTGTGCTCATGTCCTCTCTTTTAGAGTTTCCTGTGCATGATAGACAATGCCATTTGTTTCTTTGTTTGCCATGTGTTTGTCTCTGGAACCAAAACTAGGGCTCCAAAGTTTTTGCACCCCTCTCCTGGGATACATTTTCCCTCTGAGAAAGTGAAAGGAATACTGTCAATAATAATTAGTTGTATTTGCTCAAGCCTCCATTTTCCCAGGAGTTTTGGATACATAACAATGATCCTTTGTGACTAGAAGCTAAGCTTGAGAAATGAGAACCTACCTATTGAACCCTGTCATAACTGTACCAGCTAGGTCTGGCCTGAGAATAATCCTAGGAACCTTTTTCTTAAGATGATCATTATCTCACCAGGAGGGGCTCCAGAGATTTCCAGATAAGATAATTGCCATTAGCCTGTCTCCTCTGGACCCCAAAAGTCACTCCAAGAAGTCACTGTCAAGAATTAAAATTTTTTTTCTTTATTTCATTCCAGTAACATATCTACACATAAGTTTTCCAAAGTTACATGATTATTGTTGTCTCCCTCCCCTCTCCCATAGGTGACATGCAATTCCACTGGGTTTTACATGCATTATCACTCAAAACCTATTTCCATATTGTTCATTTTTGTAATAGAGTAATCATATACCCACATAAACAAGCGATAAAATCATGTTTTCTTCTGCATTTCTACTCCAACAGTTCTTCCTCTGGAGGTGGTTAGCATTCTTTCTCATAAGTCCTTCAGAATTGTCCTGGATCATTGCATTGCTTTTAATAGCAGTCAATTACATTTGATTGTCCCACAATGTTTCAGTTCCTGTGTATAACATTCTCCTGATTCTGCTTATTTCATTCCACATCAGTTCAAGTAGGTCCTTCCATTCTTATAGAAATCAACTGTTTCATCATTTCTTACAGTCCAATAGTATTCCATCACCATAATGTTATAGGGGAGCAAATGGTGAACCCCTGGGTTCGGGAAGGGAACCATTCTCAAGAATGAGAGGACTCCAAACTTAGCTTAAAAGTAAAAAGAAAGGGGGCAGCTGGGTAGCTCAGTGGAGTGAAAGTCAGGCCTAGAGACAGGAGGTCCTAGGTTCAAATCCGGCCTCAGCCACTTCCCAGCTGTGTGACCCTGGGCAAGTCACTTGACCCCCCATTGCCCACCCTTACCAATCTTCCACCTATGAGACAATACACCGAAGTACAAGGGTTTAAAAAAAAAAGTAAAAAGAAAGATTTATTAGTAAGATAGGATTAATGGTCAGCAAGACAGCATGAGTAGAACAGCCATGGGAGGCTGCCCCCTGAATCCCTCAGTCCTGGGTATTATATACTTTTACAACCGTGGGGATGTGATGCTGTGTCATGATGGGGATGTGATTCTAGAGTGGTAAATACTCAGGTATTCGGTGGGGGGTTTGGTCTTCTGATCAAGGTCTGCCTGGAGACATAGGGGGTGACCCTCATAGTTTAGGGGACAGGTGGATGTCTGAGATACAACTTGGTGATATTGAGGAGGTGTATCTCTTTGTCTATCTCAACTTAAAGGAATTCCAAGGATAATGGTCTTTGCCTTAGGAGTCACAAGGGCAGGAAGGGGGAAGGGAATTCTCCTGTTCATAGCCCACCTGAGTTAAGGGGTACAGGGTCTCTGCCATCTCTGCACAATGCCCATGTCAATTATATACCACAATTTGTTCAGTCATTCCCCAATTGAGGGTCATCCCCTCAGTTTCCAATTTTTTGCCACCTCAAAAATATTCTCTCATTCACAATAACACACATTTTTAACTGCCCCACCTAGAAGGACATCTGAGATCCCAATGGTATGGAATTCCAGCTTCAGTCTTTCTTGTATCATCATCAACATCAAATTAGCACTGATATCCTTTATTGGCCTGTTAGCTATAAATATTTTTGTACAAAAAACACTGTCAAGAACTTCCTGTCTCACACTTTCCCTCAAGTAATAATGTGTGTTTTTTTCTCTTCTGTGGGAAGCCGTTCTATGTATTAAAGCCTTTGGAGAAATAGGATCAAATTTAGGGCCTGTTATCTGGATTCCCTATGTGACCAATCCAGGCTGAGGCAGTCTTTGTGTTTGGTCCTGGTCACCTGAGCCCCAAAAGGCTCTGGTACCAGCAGGTAGGTTAATCCAAAATCAACTTGATCCCTCCAAGAGGCTATTAGGAGTCATTTAGAGAAACAGAGTCTGTAACAGATATTTTATCTGGATCCCATTACAAAATCATCGGCAAGTAAAACTGTGTGTATGATTTTTCTGCACTGCATGTCAGGAATGCAGACAGAATGGGCCATCTAAGATAAAAATCTGAGGCTCCTCTTTTGACTCAGTTTTGATCCCCACCTTTCTTAGAACTCCTATTGGAAAACTTTGAAGCGGCAGACCAGCATCTACTGAGTTAATGATTCCTCTCCTTGATAATTAAGAAGCCTGGACCCTGACAAACATTACTTAAGATAAGTCTGCATACTTAGATAAGTATGGCGCTTTTAGTCTTGACTTTATTTGTCCAGGTGCCTATAATCCTGGAAGATAGAACTCAATAAGTGAGCATCTCCATAAAAATATTTCCTCTCCCTGAATTATCCCTACTAATTGATGGTTGGAATTTGGCCATTGTCTTGGTACTTATACCTTTACTCTTTAGACTTTAATGGGTTATGTATGATCTGTTACCCCTTCATAGCTGTGTTCTTTGTTTGAAACCAGTATATAATAAACTCCCAAGCCCACAGACTTTGGGACAGCATGGGCTAACCACTAGTCTAGTTGTTCTCATTTTCTTTCTCCTGCTTTAACCATCCTATGCCACCACGCCGCTCAGGACCCCAAAAAATCATATAGAGGCATGGCCCCCTATACTCTTCCTCATCGTCAAACAGTAAAAACGACTAATTTCTGTATCTACTGAACTCCTTTCCTCTGGAGTTCCACATTTAGCTCATTTTACTGAAAAGGATACAATAAAATACTCTTTGCTTCTCCTTCAGTTTCCAGTGTCTTTCTCTCACTCAGTTTGACTTAGGTTCCTGAGAGCTTAGACACCCGGAGAAGAAGGAAGTGGGTTTATATTTTGACATCTCCTAATGCTGCCCAGCATATGTATTTCCATTGGAAGCTATATAGCTAGCCTTCATGGTAACTTGGGCCAGGTACTGTTTTCTGCTTCTCATGTCCCTCCCCATAACCACTGGGATCTCTAAACTCCCTTCTATTGTTAACAAGCTTCTCATCCTGGATTTATTCATCTCACTTTCCTACCACTTTCTGGTGCTCACAGAAGCCTAGATTTTTTTCTGAAGACCTCAGAATTCCTTGGCATCCTGAGGCTTGCTTCATATTCCCTGTTCCTCAGTGTCATTTTTCAGTCCCTCATCACTCAGCAATCACCCCTTGTTCTTTATAGAATCTGTCTTGTCTGGATGCTTGTTGCTGTCATCTCTAGCCAACAGTCTATTTCACTGGGCAGCTCGGCAGCTCAGTGGTTTGAGAACCAGACCTAGAGAATACCCCATATGCCCTTCCCACAAAACCTCCCCCTCCTCTATTGGATAGTATTTAATCTAGGCTCTAGAATTCTTTTCTTTTCTTTTCTTTTTTTTTTTTAAACCCTTGTACTTCGGTGTATTGTCTCATAGGTGGAAGATTGGTAAGGGTGGGCAATGGGGGTCAAGTGACTTGCCCAGGGTCACACAGCTGGGAAGTGGCTGAGGCCGGGTTTGAACCTAGGACCTCCTGTCTCTAGGCCTGACTCTCACTCCACTGAGCTACCCAGCTGCCCCCTAGAATTCTTGCTTATGATTCTCCTTTTCTCCCCTTTATCTTTGTTCCTCTGCTTCTTTCATTATCTCTCCAGTTCACTCCCTCTCTCTTTCTCTTTATATTTCTATCTGGGTCCCTCTCTTATTTCTGCTCCTCTCTTCTTCTGCCTCCCTCTCCTAAACATATCCTCCATTCTTGACTTTGATTCTTAGGACTAGAATATCATCAAAGCAACATTCAACAGGCTCTTTCCTTCTTCCACATTTCTCTTGTTCCCTCAAGTACACAAAATCAGGAATTTCATATTCTCTGACATTATACCTTTTGTGTTTGGGAGTCAAGAGCAATTATCTGGAATTTCTGGGGAATGAAAGGATGGGGTGGAGAAAGTTTCATTTGTTCTTATATACATTAGCACAAACCTTTATTTTGGTGTTGATATTGACAGCAAAACATTAGAATTGTTATCTTTTGTATTTTTGTCAGTCCTGTGATTAATAAGAGCAGCCTAACTGAGAATCTTCATTGTTAACTCATAGGACCATCTCTTGGCTTTCTGAGTAATAATGTCCTGAATACAATGGACTCCTATTGCATCAAGAATTCCTTCTTGTTTAGCAGGAACCTATTCTTACCCACTTTATTTAGTCAAATTCTCCTTGGGCATCTATTTTTTAAAGCAAATGGGAATTTCCCCACAGTCCACCACCTCTCTCACCTATATTATTCCTTTTCTGAAGTCAATAATCTTCTCCATATTCAAGATTTAGTGATGTGTTTAGGGGCACTGCTGGCAGGAGTAGTTATTTTAATCCCCAAATATATAAATCACAATAGGGTTCCTTCCAAGTCATTTTGGGTGACTTGTCCATATCAGTGAATCATATCTCCAGAATGAAATTCTGGTAGGTGCTCACACAAGCAAAATCCATGGAAAATATCAGTCAAGCTTGTTGGGTGGTCAACAGAGAACAAAGAAAGACTGATGTGGACTCTGCAAGGAAGGAGAAAAGGTCATTCCAGTAGAGAAGTGGTCTGAAGAAGCAATTTTGAAAAGAAGAAATGCAAGTTATCCACAACTATATGAAAGAATGCTCCAAGAAAGAAAAGGACAGCAGGTGCAAAGACAAACAGGATGGAAAGTTTACTGAAAAAGCAATTTCCTGTCCCAGAGCTGGCTTTTGTGGATTTTTCCTTTTGAGGCTCCTTTAAGAGTGGAAACAAATGAAAAATGGCCTCAAGGGAAATGGAAAAGAAAGAAAAAAAAACACACACAAAACAAGAACTATCTCTATGAAACAACTACTCCAGGCAAAACTATCCTGGAAATTATTGTTGCCAGGTAACTTTCTGAGAAGTCTCTCTGATATTAGGGAAATAAAACCTCATTTCTTATGTTTTGAGACCTGGGCTGATCTTAATCATAGCTCTGCTGCTAATTAGTTGTGTGAGCTTCAGTATGTTCTCTGAGTTTTCAGGTTCTTCATTTGTCCCATAAATTTTGATCTCTGTTTCTATCCTAAAGGATGGTTCTATAATTATATATGAGGATCTGAAATTCCATAACTCCCCTTAATAATATGGAATAACATCATATTCTAGCTACTAAGAAGTCCTTCCTTACTGAACTGAACAAAAACCTTACTTTAGGACTTTATTTAGTAAGTTTTTTTAGAAATATTTTCTCTCTCTCTCTCTCTCTCTCTCTCTCTCTCTCTCTCTCTCTCTCTCTCTTTCTCTCTCTTTCTCTCTCTTTCTCTCTCTTTCTCTCTCTCCTAATACAAATTAACTTGCTTCATACCCAAGGGGAATAAGGTTGCAATCAGAGACAAAAAAGCTGGTGACTCATTGATTATTGTATGGTAGGAGTAGCTCAAAGATAGATTCTATCTGGCCTTGAAATCTAAATTAGTAGGAACACTAAGTATATAGAAAAAGTATAGATATCTAGTTACCAGAGATTAATAATACAATTTAAGTTCTATTCATGAAGCTCTGATTAAGAATAAACTTTTATTAAACAACTGTTAGGTCCCAGGAACTGTGCTAAACACTAGGCATAGAAAGAAAGGCAAAAGATAGTTTCTGTTCTTAAAGAGTTCCATAGTGTAATGAGGAAGACAATAGGCAAATGAGTATGTGCAAACAAAGATATACAGCTTATACTGGGAATAATCAGGAGAGGGAAAGCACTAGAACTAAGGGTAGACAGGAAAGGCTTTTCCTTGAATAAAGTGGGATTTTAGCTGGAACTTGAAGGAAGTATGTGTGTGTTGGGTGGGGTTGGGGGAGCACAGGTGGGAGGAGAGAGAAGCCCAGTAATGAAATGGTGTAGATATCATGCTAGGAACTGGAGATATGAAATACTTCCTGTTCTTGGTGAAATTACCTTTTCTTAGGGATTGGAGCGGTGTTATAGTTTTTACAAAGATAAGTAAATAAAAGATAATTTAAAAAAAGACCTTACCTTTAGTCTTAGAATTAATACTAAGTATCAGTTTAAGTCAGAAGAACAGTAAGAGCTAGGCAACTGAGGTTAAGTGACTTGCCCAGAGTCACATATCTAGGAAGTATCTGAGACCAGATTTGAACCCCAGAACTCCTTCAACTCCTAGTCTGGAGCTACTCTATCCACTGAATCACCTTGCTGCTCCTATAACAAAAGGAGGGAAAAAACAATAACAACTAGGGGGCTCAGAAAAAAACTTTCAGTGGGAAGTTATGAACCCTGAAGAAAACTAAGAATGAGGAGAGATGGAGGTGAAGGGAGAATACATATCAGGTCATAGCAGGTCCTGGTGGGGGTAGCTTGTGTCAATAGATGGAGATGGGAAATGTATTACTCCAGTATTTTGTGAATAGCAAGCTAATAAACACTCTCTCCCTTTATTGCTCTGCTGAAAGATGTCATTAGGAATTCTCTTTGCCACCACATTCGGATTTCTGGGAAGGCTGGAAGGAAAAGGTTTAGAAAGTAGCTGGGATGTTGATTATTTCTACATAGGAAAAAAGTTTGATTTATTTGATTTCATTTTACACTATGTATAGTAAATTATGTGGTCACTGTGTGAAAAATATTAAGATCTATTAATTAAATGAGGGTTATTTAAAAAAATATCATCTATCTATCTATCTATCTATCTATCTATCTATCTATCTATCTATCTATCTATCTATCTATCTATCTATTAGTTTGTTTGTTTATTTGTTCTAAAGTATTTTTCCATGGTTCCCCGATTCATGTTCTCTCCCTCCCCTCTTTCTTCTCCCCTTCAGGAGCTGACAAGCAATTCCTCCGTGGGGGCTTATGAATTGAGAAAAGGAAGTCCAAATAGGGTGAGGACTAATGAACTATATATACACATTATAGATTTTACATGACCTTATTTTATATGTTATTTTGAAAAACATTTCATTACATCCCTTAGAATTATTCTGGCCCCGGTCAAGGGGTTGAACTAATCTACTATTTCATTTCATTTCGTTTTGCCAATTAAGCGAATTTATTCCTTCCCTTCCCTCCCCCTTCCCGGTGCTGGCATGCAATTCGATCTGGGTTGTACATGTATTATCATGCCAGACATATTTCCATACTGTTCATTTCTGTAAGCGAATAATCTTGTAAAACCCAAACTTCAAAACATGTTACGCAAATAAACAACGCAAAAATCTTATGCTTTCATCTGTGTTCTGACTAGTCTCCTTAATCTCAAGGCTCAAAGCATGGATTTGATCTTGGGGGAGCTGGTTAGACCTCTGCAAGTATAGCACTCTCTTGTGACCCTTGGGAGTACTGCAGCCTTGAATGAACGCTATTCTACACGGTGCCCCAGGAAACGGGTGAAATTAATTGGTGTTGGTGGCACAAAGAGAGTGTCACTTTATGGGTAACCATGATATCACACTTCCTTACTGGACAATCTACTGAAAGTGTATGCTTAAGGGAAGCAGCCCTTGAGTCGCATCAGCGGATTGCTGCTGGTGTCACGCTGGTGATAACGAAGAAGAATGGGGGGAGAAGGGGTGGGGAGGAAAACTGGGAACTCCAGACTCAGTTTTGAGGAAAGGTAAGAGTTGGTTTTGGATGTGTTGAGCATGAAGCGTTAAGGATCCCAGATAGAGAAGTCTGGTACACACTTAGAGACGCGGTCTGGAACTGACAAATTGACCAAAGATAAGGTAGGTGGAGCTTCTCTTTAGTGCTTTGCTTCCCTTTGCTTCTCGCATCCCTTCCCACCTTGGGTTTGGTCTACATCCCTGATTCCTTCCTAGGGTTTTTCTTCTGCCACCTGATTGAAAAAGGAATGCCCGATAAACCCAAAGAGCCCAACTTTTGGGACAAAAATCCACTATTTGACAAAAACTGCTGGGAAAATTGGAAAACAATATGGGAGAGATTAGGTTTAGACCAACATCTCACACACTACACCGAGATAAATTCAGAATGGGTGAATGACCTGAATATAAAGAGGGAAACTCTAAATAAATTAAATGAACACAGAATAGTATATTTGTCAGATCTCTGGGAAAGGAAAGCTTTTAAAACCAAGCAAGAGTTAGAGAAAATTACAAAATGTAAAATAAATTATTTTGATTATACTAAATTAAAAAGCTTTTGTACAAACAAAAACATTGCAACCAGTTAAAACCAGTGGAAATATGCATCGGCCATGGATGGGGGGGAGGTGAAGGGGAAAGTAGGAGCATGAATGATGTAACCATGTTAAAAATGAATATTAATAAATGTTTAAAAAATTAAAAAAAAACAATGCAACCAAAATCAGAAGGGAAACAACAAATTGGGAAAAAATCTTTATAACAAAAACTCTGACAGGGTCTAATTACTCAAATATACAAAGAGTTAAATCAATTGTATAAAAAAATCAAGCCATTCCCCAATTGATAAATGGGCAAGAGACATGAATAGGCAATTTTCAGATAAAGAAATCAAAACTATCAATAAGCACATGAGAAAGTGTTCTAAATCTCTAATAATTAGAGAAATGCAAATCAAAACAACTCTGAGGTATCACCTCACACCTAGCAGAATGGCTAAAATGATAGTAGGGGAGAGTAATGAATGCTGGAGGGGATGTGGCAAAATTGGGACATTAATGCATTGCTGGTGGAGTTGTGAACTGATCCAACCATTCTGGATGGCAATTTGGAACTATGCTCAAAGGGCTATAAAAGATTGCCTGCCCTTTGATTCAGCCATACCATTGTTGGGGTTGTACCCCAAAGAGATCATAGATAAACAGACTTGGGCAAAAATATTTATAGCAGCACTTTTTGTGGTGGCAAAAAACTGGAAAACAAGGGTATGCCCTTCTATTGGGGAATGGCTGAACAAATTGTGGTATATGCTGGTGATGGAATACTATTCTGCTGAAAGGAATAATGAAATGGAGGAATTCCATGTGAACTGGAAAGACCTCCAGGAATTGATGCAGAGTGAAAGGAGCAGAGCCAGAAGAACATTGTATACAGAGACCAATACACTGTGGTAAAATCGAATGTAATGGACTTCTGTACTAGCAGCAATGCAGTGATCCAGGACAATTTTGAGGGACTTATGGAAAAGAACGCTGCCCACATTCAGAGGAAGAACTACAGGAGTGGAAACACAGAAGAAAAGCAACTGCTTGAACACATGGGTTGAGGTGGACATGATTGGGGATGTAGACTCGAAACTATCACACTAATGCAACTATCAACAATTTGGAAATAAGTCTTGATTGATGACACATGTTAAAAACAGTGGAAATGCGCATCAGCTTTGGGGAGGGAGGAGGTCAGGGGGGTAAAGTGGAAAGTAAGAACATGAATCATGTAACCATGATAACTTTTCTAAAAATAAAAACTATTAAAAAAAAAAAGAAAAAGGAATGCCCCACTCTTACTTGCAGAATTAACTTTTGTTATCTGAGTTGCCTCTCCAAAGAAAACAACTCCAGGGTTGTTTACTTTTTTTTTTTTTGCCATTGCTGTTTGCTTGTTTGTGGTTTTAAAATTTTTCATATAATCCATATTACAAGAATACTTTTTTTTTAAAACCCTTATCTTCTGTCTTGGAGTCAATACCAGGTACTGACTCCAAGACAGAAGAGTGGTAAGGGTAGGCAATGGGGGTCAAGTGACTTGCCCAGGTTCACACAGCTGGGAAGTGTCTGAGGCCAGATTTGAACGTAGGAACTCCCCTCTGTAGGCTTGGCTCTCAATCCACTGAGCTATCCAGCTGTCCCCACAAGAATACTTTTTGATGGAGACAGCATTTGATTTGGGCTTTTATGAATAGTTAAAATTCAAAAGCCAGGGGATATATGCATTCTAGGTAAAAGGATAAACAGGAATAAAATCTTTGTGGGAATGTGGAAAGTATTTCATTGGGTGGAAAGTCACACAGCTTGATTGCAGTACATAGAGGGAAATCATTTGCAAAAGGTGAGAAAGACAGGGCAACATTAACCTTGAATGCCAGGCTAAGGAGTTTTGCCTATGTTCAAATATTTTCTCTCTAAGAAAAGCAAAGCTCTGGCAGAATTTGTATGGAGACTCTATCCCTTCCCACTCACAGCTGATCAATCAAAGAGAATGAAGAATTTAAAAATAGCAGAAAATTTAAAAAGAAATATCTTTCTGAAAATGAGCTTCTGAAAGCAAGTTTTTCAAGTCTAACCAAACTACCTACATGAACAAAGTCAGCTCTGTAGGTGGTACTATTTTCTGGAATTACCATTGCACGATTAAGCAGTTGTTTAGATAGGATATCCAAGTGTTTCCCAAAGTGCCTTCACAGAGTGGGATTTCACAGAGTATTTGGGATAATGAATTTTTTTTTTTAAATCCTAATGTGAATTAGCTACAGTGGAGGGGGGTGGGAGGAGGGGGGTGGGAGGTTGAGGGGGTGAAGGAGAAAGTAAAAACATGAGTTATGTAACCATGGAAAATTTTTCTAAAAATAAAAAATTAAAAAAAAAATAAAATAAACTGCACATATAAAAGAATGGATGGGGAAATACAGAAAGACAATGCCAAGTTGATCATTTTTGTCTCTGCCACCTGTTCAACTAAGTAACCAGTCCTTTCACATGTAAATGAGACTAAAGTAGGAAAGGGGATTTGCCCTGCATATAATGTTACACAACAAAGAAAAATAATAAAAGAAACTATAAGAACCCCTTATGAAATGCTGTACCCATAGTGCATCTCATCAATTCTCTGGAATCATGATCCTGTTCTATTTCTTCTAGAATATTATTTTTATTTAGAGGATCATTGATTTTTGTAATAATAGGAAGTATTTTATTTCTTGGGTCAGGCAAGGTATCCTTTAAGAAGAATATTGCTGGGGGCAGCTGGGTAGCTCAGTGGAGTGAGAGTCAGGCCTAGAGACAGGAGATCCTAGGTTCAAACCCGGCCTCAGCCACTTCCCAGCTGTGTGACCCTGGACAAGTCACTTGACCCCCATTGCCCACCCTTACCAATCTTCCACCTATGAGACAATACACCGAAGTACAAGGATTTAAAAAAAAAAAAAAAAAGAAAAGAATATTGCTAATTAGTACAAGCATATAGCTTATAGAAGTCAACCCAAATTAAAACTCAAGGCAGGAGTCAGGGAAAGGAAAGGTGGAAGTGAATAAGCATTTATACTGAATTTAGTAAAAAGAACTTTACAAATACTACCTCATTTTATCCCCACAAAAATTCTATAAGGTGGTTGCTGTTATACTCCCCATTTTATTGTTGTTCGGTTGCTTCCAGGTGTGTCTTATTCTTCAAAACCTTGATTTGATATGAGTCAGCATAAGGAATTGAATAGGATTTTTTTTGGGGGGGGGGGAGTTCAGAAGCCACAAATGACACAGAAAAAGTTTAGAAGCTCATTTTTACTTAACATCAGCCTCCATATAATCTATGACCAAATACTTAACTCAAATTTTATTACTAGGTACTATAAACATCCCATAAGGGAAAAATAAAAATTCAGACCCTCTGAAAAATACTTGTACAAAAATATTCATAGGCTCACTCTTCGTGGTAGCAAAAAATTGGGAAATAAGGGGGTGTCCCTCCATTGGGGAATGGCTGAACAAATTGAGGTATCTGATGGTGATGGAATACAATTGTGCTATAAGGAATGATGATCTGGAGGCTTTCTATATGAACTGGGGAGAACCTCCATGAAATGATGCAGAGTGAAATGAGCAGAACCAGAAAAACGTTGTACACAAAAAGTAAAACATTGTGGGGAAAATCAAATGTAATGGACCTTTCTACTAGTAGCAATGCAACAAGCCAGAACACTCCTGAAGGACTTATTGTAAAAGAATGCTAACCACACTGAGAGAAAGAACTGGAATAGAAATGCAAAAGCAAAACATATGACATCACTTATCACATGTATATATGGGTATGTGATTTGAGGTTTAGGTCTTAAAAAAATTACTCTATAGCAAAAAATGACTAAAATGGAAATAGGTATCAAGTGACAACATTTGTACAACCCAATGGAATTGCTTGTCGGCTCTAGAAGGAAGAAGGGAAGAAGGAAGGCAAAAAAAAAAATTATGATTTTCACAACATATCAGATTTCACCAAATATATGCCTTACTATTGTATTATATACTGCTTTGCTGTGCATCTCAATAAAGCACGCAATTATGTTATAAAAAAAGTATGTAAACATGGAAAAATATTTATAAATAAACAAATAAAATAATAAAATGACTTTAGCATTCACCTCTAAAAAAAATCCAGACCTTCTCTGGTACAAAGGGAGGGCCAAAAAAATTTATGCCAATTTTCCAGATAGCAGGGATGCCCCCAGCTTGTTTGTTGAAGGGATGCCTATAGTAAGTGTCTGAGGAAGGATTTGAACTTTTGAGTCTTCCTGACTCCAGGCTGGTGCACTATCCACTGAACCACCGAGTTGCCTTGATAAGAAAATACAGAGATTTTTTTGAGCACCTTACACTAGTAAATTTCATTATCCCACCTCAGACACTTCCCAGCTGTGTGACCCTGGGCAAGTCATTTGACTCCCATTGCCCACCCTTACCACTCTTCCACCTAATTCAAATTTCCACTGGTTTTATTATGTGTGGTCATTCAAGACTTATTTACGCATTATTGATAGTTACATAGGTGTGGTCTTTTCAGTTCTACATCCCTAATCATGTCCTCATCAACCCAAGTGTCCAAGTAGTTGTTTTTCTTCTGTGTTTCTATTCCTGTAGTTCTTCCTCTGAATGTGGGTAGTGTTCCTTTCCATAAATCCCTCAGAATTGTCTTGGGTCATTGCATTGCTGCTAGTACAGAAGTCCATTACATTCAATTTTACCACAGTATATTCTCTGTGTACAATGTTCTTCTGGCTCTGCTCCTTTCACTCTGCATCAATTCCTGGAGGTCTTTCCAGTTCACATGGAATTCCTCCAGTTTATTATTCCTTTGAGCCCAATAGTATTCCATCACCAACATATACCACAATTTGTTCAGCCATTCCCCAATTGAACCCATCCATTCTTTTTCTTTTTTTTAATTGAAGTATATTTATTAATTTTCCTCTGGATTTGACCATTTTGACCATAAAGTATCTTATGACACTTCCATTTGTTGCTTTAAAATCATCCAGAAATTGGGGCAGCTGGGTATCTCAGTGGATTGAGAGCCAGGCCTAGAGAGGGGAGGTCCTAGGTTCAAATCCGGCCTCAGACACTTCCCAGCTGTGTGACCCTGGGCAAGTCGCTTGACCCCCATTGCCTACCCTTACCACTCTTCCACCTATAAGTCAATACACAGAAGTTAAGGGTTTAAAAAAAAATTAAAAATAAATAAAATCATCCAGAAATTAATGATCCCTTTTATTCTACACTGTTAGATTATTTTTTTAAATTTTAAACATTTATTAATATTTATATTTTAGAAAAGTTAACATGGTTACAAGATTTATGCTCTTACTTTCCCCTTCACCCCTGACTTCCCCTCTCCCCTGGCCGATATGCATTTCCACTGGTTTTAATATGTGTCATTAATCAAGACCTATTTCCAAATTGTTGATGGTTGCTTTGGTATGGTACTTTTGATCCCCTATCATGTCCTCATCATCCCATGTATTCAAGCGGTTGATTTTCTTCTGTGTTTCCTCTCCTGCTGTTCTTCCTCTGAATGTGGGTAGCATTCTTTTCCATAAATCCCTCAGAATTGTCCTGGGTCATTGCATTTCTGCTAGTACAGAAGTCCATTACATTTGATTTTACCACAGTGTATTGGTCTCTGTCTACATTGTTCTTCTGGTTCTGCTCCTTTCACTCTGCATCAGTTCCTGGAGGTCTTTCCAATTCACATTGAATTCCTCCAATTTATTATTCCTTTGAGCACAATAGTATTCCATCACCAGCATATACCACAGTTTGTTCAGCCATTCCCCAATTGAAGGACATACCCTTGTTTTCCAGTTTTTTGCCACCACAAAAAGCACGGCTATAAATATTTTCGTGCAAGTTTGTTTATCTATGATCTCTTTGGGGTACAACCCCAACAATGGTATGGCTGGATCAAAGGGTAGGCATTCTTTTATAGCCCTTTGAGCATAGATCCAAATTGCCATCCAGAATGGTTGGATCCGTTCACAGCTCCACCAGCAATGCATTAATGTCCCAATTTTGCCACATCCCCTCCAACATTCATTACTCTCCCCTTCTTTCATTTTAGCCAGTCTGCTAGGTGTGAGGTGATACCTCAGAGTTGTTTTGATTTGCATTTCTCTAATTATTAGAGATTTAGAACACTTTCTCATGTGCTTATTGATAGTTTTGATTTCTTTACCTGAAAAGAACTCATCCATTCTTTTATATGGGCAACTAGAAGATAACTATGTTAAAAATTTGAGATACTTCAAACCCACTTAACTGGTAGTTATTGAGCAAATAACCATTACCTAGTTCTTAACCTAGTGGTCAGAAAGGGAAGTATATGGGATAGACAGCATAAACTAGAGTGTGATCTCTGAATAAGGAACTTACATCCTGAACTAGGAAGAGGAGCCCAAAGAAAGGTCTAATTCCGGGGCAGCTAGATGGCTCAGTTGTTAGGGAGCTAGTCCTAGAGATGTGACATCCTGGGTTCAAATGTGACCTCGGATACTTCCTAGTGGTGTGACCATGGGCAAGCCCCCCATTGCCCAAACCTTACTGCTCTTCTGCCTTGGAACCAATATTTAGAATCAATTCCAAGACTGAAAGTAAGAGTTAAAAAAAAAGGTCTAGTCTTATAGCCAGTCAAAAGCTTGGATGACTCCCTGTTTTTAAAGAGTTTGGCACCTAGGACTGAGACTTCTCTTCTAAAAAGATCAAAGACTCAAAAGTAGTCTTTTAGATTCTATTAAAAATGAATAATATGGGGGGCAGCTGGGTAGCTCAGTGGAGTGAGAGTCAGGCCTAGAGACAGGAGGTCCTAGGTTCAAACCCGGCCTCAGCCACTTCCCAGCTGTGTGACCCTGGGCAAGTAACTTGACCCCCATTGCCCACCCTTACCAATCTTCCACCTATGAGACAATGCACCGAAGTACAAGGGTTTAAAAAAAAATGAATAATATGGAAATAGCCTTTTTATTTTAATTTTAAATTATTTAAATTTAAATTTTTTTAGAAAATTTTTTCCATGGTTACATGATTCATGTTCTTCTTATCCCCTCCACCTCTCCAACCCCACCCCTCCCCATAGCCGACATCCATTTCCACTGGTTTCTTCATGTGTCTTCAATTAAGACCTTGGAAATAGGTTTTGAGTGATAATACACGTATAATCCAGTGGAATTGCTTGTCAGCTCTGGGAGGGGGGGAAGAAGAGGGGAGGGAGAGAACATGAATCATGTAAAAGTGGAAAAAATTTAAAAAGTAGCCTTTTACCTGAATGTAAGGGGGAAATGATGAGGGAAAGAAATTTTTCTGCTGGTCCTTCAGCAAACATTTATCCTGTATTTCATAAATTCATTGAAGTGGAGAAAATGCCTAATGAATGAAAAGGGCATGGCAGTAGGTGCTCTGCTATAGCCACTACAGCTGAGCTGTGTGTCCATAGAAAGCATGTGTCTGATAGCTGTATGCTGCTGTGATAGCCTCATGTGGCAGCAGTGAGGTGATATCATTAGACACCAATAGCTCCCCTGCAGCAGCTTCAAAGCCCAAAGGGGCCTCTTCGTGCATGATGATCCTGCCTATGTACGTTTCCTGTGTGTCTGCTCATTTAGACGAGGGTCCAGGGCACGCACGTTCCATATGTGTGCCTCTCCATTTAGGTTTCATTTTGGGGCTTTTTGGTCTTTTTCTGGCAAGGGTGGTAGCTGTGGCAGGGAATCCAAGAACACTACAGCAAGCAGTGGTAACAGAAGTCCACTAGGGGGCACCAGCCGCCTGGCTCTGAAAGTGAATCCACCAGCATTGATTTTGAGTAGAAAGAAACCTTAGTAGTCATTGAGTGTAACTCCCTGGTTTGACAGATGAGGAATCACTGCCCAGAGGTTAAGTGATTTACCCAAGAGTCCAGATACATCCGGACTTCTTGCCAGAGTAAGGAGCAAAGCCAGGATTTGAATCAGCATCTCCTGACAGGAGAAGCAACAATTTAGCATTCTTTGAACCACGGCAGGCAAGTGGAGGTAGGTGGACCCTGCAAAGTGTGAGGAATAATTTTCAGCCAATCAGAAAGAAAACAAAGAGGCAAACTCCAAGCCAGACATGGGTTTATTATTATTATTATTATTTTTAATCCTTACCTTCAGTCTTAGAATCAATACTGTGTCTTGGTTCCAAGGTCACACAGCTAGGTCAGATTCAAACCCAGGACTTTCTGTCTCTAGGACCAGATCTCAATACACTGAGCCAGCTAGCTGCCCTCTCAGTCACAGGTTTATTGAGAGAGATCAGTGACCCCCAGCTAAGCTGGGTCCTTAGGCTTCCTCAGACCTAAGGCAATTGAATGAAAATCTTCCATCATTTTCTACTCTAACATTTTATCATATCAGATCTCAGGAAGACAGGTCACAGGATCCAAGGCCACCTGGGTTCCTCCAGACATGCCCTTGATGGTAAGATAGATCTACCTTATATGGTAAGGGGATATGCCCTATATGACAGTTCTACTTAAAGCACCTGGGCAGAAGCCAGGACCTATAGATCCTCTGCTGAGAGGACCCTCAGAGCCTTCCCACAAATGAGTCACACCTTTCTACTTAGGGTATCCAAGCCTTCTGCCTATGTAGGGCCACACCATTCTGCAAAATGCTGATTTATAGAATGTTATAGAAAAATAGGTGAATATATTTATTTGGTTCACCTCATAAAATATAGTTACTCTAATTCTATTAATTGCTAGTCAATCCTTATCCCAAATTAGTCACTTCCTTTGGCTAAATAATAATTGATTTGAATATTTAGAGTCTTATTTAAAGGGGTCAAGGAATTCTCATTCTCTTCAAGAGATAGGGAGAGGTGCTTCTCATGCCTCCACTCTCCTAACTTATGATGTGGTGATACATTTTCTCATCCCAATAGCCAGGGAAAGAAATCAAAGACTAGATAGTGTGATTTTGCCTCCCCTACTGATTGAATGGTACATAAAATTCCTAAGTGAAACTTTTAGTTCCAGGCTTTGATCCCTGTTAAATGCATATATTTCTGGAAGGGTTAACACTTTCAGTTCTCCACTTGAGAGATCTAAGAGCTAATTTTGGTGGGGGGGAAGTGTGAGGGGGCGAGCTAAGAGGAAGGAGCCCAAGGGCACTGGTAGGAATTCTATCAAATTTTAGGGTTAAACTCCCACAACTTTTGGAAACTTGAAGTTCACTAATGAGAAGTGTGGTATAGTGGACTGAGAATTAATTCTCAGGAAGTCAAAAAGACTTCGGTTAAAGTCCTTCCTCTGACACATAGAATATTTTTATTTGTTTGGTTTTGTTTATCCTGGAAATCTCAACCTCAGTGCCCCAGACAACTCTCTAAAACTGTAAATTCTTATAATAGAGGCCTATTGAGTAGACATCTGTCTGTCTATCTGGGAACTTCCAACATCAGGGAAATTACACTTTTATTTAAAAAAAAGGTCACAAAGTTTCTTTGGAGGATGAATAGGTGTTTATAGAGATAGTTTGAATTTTGCCCTCTGAAATAAGTTCAGCAAGCCTCCTAATGGAGCTCTTTTCTCCATCCTTCTTCCTCTTCATTCTACCTTCTCTCCTCCTTAGTTGGAACCCTGAGTAGCCTTCCAAGATTCTACAATTTCCACATTTTACCAATGAGAACTGAGCACTAATCAGTAAAGAAACTGGGTCCACGTTGGCCTGGCCTGTAGCTCAGGAGCAGAATATGGCATGTCTCTTGGATTCCAACTCAGTGAGTGTCTGTGACACCACAAAAACATCAGGAAAGACATCAAAGACTTCTGTGTCATAAACATCAATTGCTTCCAGTGAGTATCAGCTTGTTTCAGCCCCTTCAAGGACTAAAGCAAGAGCTTGAAATTCCTGAAATGCTCTTCAGAGCTGTCTCAAGGGAATCTTTCCTGTAGAGGAAGTGAATGTGTCCTTGTTGGGGGGACTGCCAACACTGAGGGCACATTTAGCACTTTCCCACCATTTCGCCTGGAGCAGACATGCTTCCAGCTGCAGGCCAGCTGGATTATCTGGAAAAACACCATCTTAAGTAGCCACAAGAGGGAGGAAATGCCACAGAAGAAATCATCACCTAGAGAAACTTATTACTAGAGGCGTTTCCCATATGAATAAGGCCTGGATCTGTGATTTCATTAGAATAGAGGAACGCTTTCTACCAGTCGGTATCTTTTCTACAACTTGACGTTTTAAAGAGTAGCCCAGATCTATCCGAGGTTACCAAGCCAGTATGTATCAAAGGCTGGGCTTGAATGGAGTGTCATCTCTCAGCTTTAAACCCCACTGCTTCTTACTTCTTTCTACTGGACAGGAAATTGCACTGCCATTGCCAAATGTTCTGCACCTGGTTTTGCAGGAATTATCATAGAGATGAATTAAACAAAAATTTAATTTTTTTTTTCAAGTTAAGTGAATGGTAGGGAGGCATTGACAGTGCATCAAAGAGCAAAACCCAATAAAGGATCAACATCGGTACTCTAAAGTTATTATATGTGTGTGCCGGGGAATTAGGTTTTGATTCTTTCAGTTGCTTGCTATTTGAATCCCCAGCTTTAGTCTTATATCTTGACTGTATGCAGTGATATTGTACTAACAGGGTCTCAGAAATTGTGATAGACTATCAAAATGTCAGTTACTAGGTCCGAGACTGCTAGTTTCGTTGGGGTCTCATCAGCTTCCAATGAAGCAAAGGTAGATAGAATAGATAGAAAGCAGTGTTTCTATTGCATGGACATGGAATAATGAGCTGAAATAAGCAAGATTTGCCAATGTACATGGAGAAAGACTCTTTTTTCTTCTGGGCTATCTCCTCATTTATCCCATTCTTTGATTCTCAAGTCTTTCATAATCCATTAAGCTCTAAATTCTCCTTCATAACTTTAAAGCAGAAAGGGACTTTAGAGGTCCAAAGAGCATAGATCTATAAGTGAAAGGATCTCAGGGGCCCCCGTATAACTTCTTCTACCAGGTATAAGTGAAGAAGTGAAAAGGTTAAGTTGGGATAGGAGGAAGACTTTTAATACCATTTTTACTCAAGAGTCTACTCAAGGTCTCATTTACTATTGCCAACTCTGGGTTAGACTCCCAAGTGCATTGAGCAGTGACAAAGAGCCCTACGAGTACCCTACACCCATTTTGGCTTCTAGGGATCTCTGTACTATTGGGGTCCATATCACTAGGGATGCTACTTGTAGAAGTAGCTCCTAG
Source organism: Gracilinanus agilis (assembly GCF_016433145.1). Taxonomy (NCBI): domain Eukaryota; kingdom Metazoa; phylum Chordata; class Mammalia; order Didelphimorphia; family Didelphidae; genus Gracilinanus; species Gracilinanus agilis. The sequence continues at coordinate 387,924,962 of NC_058130.1, forward strand.
GAATTTTCCAGTCTTAATCCAGCTCATCTATAACATCATATAACATAATATGCAGTGGAGAGGATAGAGGAGCAGGGATAAATAGATGGAGAGGTAATCAGCCACTGGAAATCTCATGAATAAAGGAAAAAGACAGAGAACAAAATCTACTGAAGTTATTGACTTTAATATGTTTGCAAGGCATACAAAGTCAAGAAGTCTACAGACACACCCAGTCTGGTATGAGATTCTAAGCATCATTATTGACAGACAGAATTTTACTGGCAAAAAGAGGAACAAAACTAGTCATTAACGTCCAAAGCCAGTGATTACATAAAAAACAACTGAAGAGGAATGAAGAAATTGAGGAGAAAAGAAATTATGTAACCCAAGTTTCTTATCCTTTCTTTGTGTGTGTGTTTTTTTAACCCTTAACTTCTGTGTTAGTAGCAATTCTAAAATAGAAGAGTAGCAAAGACTAGGCAATTGGGGTTAAGTGACTTGCCCTTGTGGGTTTGCAGCTGGTTCTATTCAAGAAACAAATGACTATATCTGAGAGGAAAATTGCTACTCTGACACACTTCATTATCTCTACATGGTTAATATTAACATGATTACCTTCTTATATGATTTTATATATAGACACCTAAATAATTAGCTTGCTATTAATCCTAAAGTTGATTCCACTCAGATATTAAACCTACTAATAATTGGGGCTATCCTTTACTATAAAATCAGATCAATTATAGGTTCATCTTAATAATTATGCTTATCAATCACTAATAGTTATTAATCATTAATCAAACTTATCAGATATCAAACTTAAGAAATACTGGATTAATGTTTTAGAGTTGATCGAAGAAAATGGGGAAGTGACATAGTGACACAGAAAGTGAACAGGACTTGAAATTAGAGGGCAAGGCTCTAATTTTGGCTTTGGTCCTTACTTCCAGCAAATCACTTATTTAACTCTTTTGGGTCTAAGTTTCCTTATCTATGGAATGATGGCAGTTGATGGCAGTGGTGGTGGTGGAGGTGGCATGGATAGGTTAAATTAGGTGAATCTTATGGTCCAGTAAAAAGAGCAATGGCTTTGGACTTAAAAGACTTAGTTTTGAATTTTGCCTCTAACATTTTCTTATTTGTGTAACCTCAAGCAAGTCTTTTAGCTTCCCTTTCCTACTCTATAAAGTGAGAGGATTGGGCTAGGTGGCTCCTGGGGTCCCTTTCAACCATAGACTTTTAAGTTTTGACCTTTAAAGTCCTTTTCTGCTTTATAAGTATAGAGGAGAATTTAGGACTTGATGAATTATGAAACTTTGTTAGTATTGAGAATCAAAGAATAGGATAACTGAGGAGTCAACCTAGAAGAAAGAAGAGCCATCTTTCTTGGTTTACATTGGCAGGAGATCTTGCTCATTTCCAGCTTGTTATTTCATTTCCATATCATGGAAGCACTACTTTCTGTCTACTCTTTCTGCCTCTCTCATTTCCCCCTTTCCCCTACTTTAGCTGCTCTTATTGTTTAGAGGTTGAATTTACTTTGAATTACTTTATTAATTAAAAATTACTTTGAATTTAAATTACTTTGAATATGGATGGTGTTATGCAAAAGTTCCTAATCTCATTTCTGGGGTTAGGAAAGACAGTTCTGTTGTTCCAAGTTGGAATTTGTTGGGTAGATTCAATGGCACCTTTGATACTATATTAATTATACTATGCTATGCTTTTTTTTAATTGGAGAAGCTAGATAGAATGATGGTTAGAGCACTACTCTGGAGTCAAGAAGACCTGCATTCAAATCTGACCTCAGATACTTTCTAGCTATGGACCCTGGACAAATCATTTAATTCTGATCTAGCCCTTACCACTCTTCTTCCTTGGAACCAATACTTAGTATTGACAGGTTTAATATATATATATATTTTTAACATTCATTTAAAAATTAAAAATTTTTGAGTTCCAAGTTCTATTCCACGCTCCACTGCAACCCATTGATCTATTTCCTAAAGATAATTGAGCCCATTCTATTTCTCCTTTCCACTTTTGGGCTCAATTCATTGTTAATCTAGAGTCCCTTTCCTAGTTCTATGAACTGACATTTTAGTAATAGCTAATAGTGTTTTAAGATTTTCAAAGTGCTTTACAAATGGCATTTCATTTTATCTTTATACCTACCTTGAGAGGTAAGGGTTATTATTATTTCCATTTTACATATAAGGAGATTGAGGCAAACACAGGTTAATAGACTGATCACTTAACTCTATGCCATAATTTAGATAATAGCCCCTTTTTTCATCCATTTAATTTATCCTGTATGGAAAGTTAAGGAAATATCTTTTGAGATATCATGGATTTCATTAAATAGGTCCATGTACTCTGATTTAGTGACACTGGCCTCCTTGCTGTTCCTCAAAGAAGACACATCCTTTCTTGCTCTAATCATTTTCTCAGGCTGTCCCTCATGCTTAGAATGTTTCCTTTTTCCTCATCTCTGTCTACTGGCTTCCTTCACTGTCATCAAGTTTTAGCTAAAATTTTATCTAAGAAGCCTTTTTTTTATTTGAAAATTTTTATTTAATTAATTGATTTAGAATATTTTTCCATGGTTACACGATTTATGTTTGTTTTTTATTTGTTTTTTTAAACCCTTAACTTCTGTGTATCGGCTCCTTGGTGGAAGAGTGGTAAGGGTGGGTAATGGGGGTCAAGTGACTTGCCCAGGGTCACACAGCTGGGAAGTGTCTGAGGCTGGATTTGAACCTAGGACTCCCCTCTCTAGGCCTGACTCTCAATCCACTGAACTACCCAGCTGCCCTCTCATGATTCATGTTAAGAAGCTTTTTTCAACCCCTCTTAATTCTAACATCTCTCTGCTCTTCATTATTTCTAATTTTTTATGTATATAGTTTATAATATTTGTTTGTCCTTTAGATTGTGAGCTCCTTGAGAACAGAGATTCTTTTTCTAACTCCTAGCATAATACTCAGCATGAAGGAGATGCTTAATAAATGTTTATTTTTTAAATTTTATTTAATTGATTAATTAAGAAAAAATTTCCATGGTTACATGATTCATGTTCTTTCCCTCCCCTCCTCCCACCTCTCTCCTGTAGCCAACATGCAATTCCACTGAGTTTTACATCTGTCATTGATCAAGACCTATTTTCATATTATTGATATTTGTACTACTAGGGTGGTCGTTTAGAGTCTACATCCCCAATCATATCACCATTGACCCATGTGATCAAGCAGTTGTTTTTCTTCTGTGTTTCTGCTCCCACAGTTCTTTCTCTGGATGTGGATAGCGTTCTTTTTCATAAATCCCTCAGAAATATCTTGGGTCATTGCATTGCTGTTAGTAGAGAAGTCCATTACATTCAATTGTGCCACAATGTATCTGTCTCTATGTATAAGGTTCTCCTGGTTCTACTCCTTTCACTCTACATCAATTCCTGAAGGTTGTTCCAGTTCACATGGAATTCCTCCCGTTCATTGTTCCTTTTAGCACAATAGTATTCCATCACCAATAGATACCACAATTTGTTTAACCATTCCCCAATTGAAGGGCATCCCCTCATTTTCCAAATTTTTGCCACCACAAAGAGTGTGGCTATAAATATTTTTGTACAAGTCTTTTCCTTATTATCTTTTTGGGATACAAACACAGCAATGGTATGGCTGGATCAAAGGGCAGACAGCCTTTGAGCATGATTCCAAATTGCCTTCCAGCATGGTTGGATCAATTCACAATTCCACCAGCAATGCATTAATGTCCCAATTTTGCTACATCCCTTCCAAATTTATTACTTTCTTTTGCTGTCATGTTAGCCAATCTGCTACATGTGAATTAATAAGTTTATTGCCTAAGTAACCACGGGCTTGATGCAATTAGTATAATAGCATTCTAAAGAGGAACATCTGCAGGATCTCACTATTTAAGAGAAACTCTCTTTCCTGTTGACAATAAATGCATTTGTTGAATACATTTTCAAACTTTTAAAAAGTAATATAATGAGTTTCTATTACTATTGAAAGATCTGTGGGTAGTTCTATAGAAGGCATTTATTTGATCTGTTCAACTCCTTCCTTTCTTCTGGAAAAAAGGAAGTTCTGAATCTCACTCAAGCCTGATCTGTCTGCAACTCTGCTTCTCCCCTTGATTTCTGGAGACTGGAGATTTAACTAACCCCACTCTATTCTATTGGCTAGTTCATTTTTAATTCAGAAGCAATATAATATCCCTTAGTTCCGTGTGGTCACCTTTCTTTACTATTTTATGGAGGTTAGATCATAGGAAACATTATCAGTATAATAACAAAGGCTTGGAGCTCCAAGTTATGGAAATTCCCAACATTTAGACAGATGTTTGGCTCTCTGCTCTAATGATGTATCTCTGGGTAAGCCTTTGTCTTTCTTTATTTGAGGCAAAATCTGGAGATAGAAAACCTTTAGATAAAATAAATGAGAAGAGTCTGTTATAGTATCTTTTAACAGAGAAATGGTAATTTTTTGTAAACTTCCCTTGGTTCCTGAAGAAGTGAATACATAGCCGAGTGACCTTGGGCAAATCACTTTGCCCCAGTGGTCTATCCCTTATCACCCTTCTGCTTTGGAACCAATATTTGATATCAACTCTAAGAAAGAAGGCAAGGGTTAAAAAATGCAACTGGTGATATGGGGGTATGAACATCCCCTTGACACCCCAAAGGTATCCCAGGTCAAAAAAATGCAAGGAATTCCTTTTCTCCTTCTATTCTGGAAGTACTGGCTGTGGGAAGAACTTTGAGCTAAGAGGAACATTCCCTCTGATCTCTCCTCCCTCATTTTTTGATATGCACAGATAGGTACCTCCCAGTTTGTTTTTGATAAGCATCTGTTTTGTGTCTCAGGTATCTGCCTGAACTGGACAGTTCACCCTCTTTTGACTTGAGGCATAGGACATAACCACATGGCCCATCCTGGGTCCCAGAGTCCCAAAAAAATCACTCCATCATCCCATTATCACCCTGTTCCTAGTCACATAATTCCTGTTGTCAAGAGGGTATATGATACAAACCCCCATCTCCTCAGGGAGGCAGTGTCTCCACCTGCACCTGTGTCCTGGCCACTCAACTCAATAATTCAGCTCACATTCAACATAAATCTTTTTATTTTTAAGCTAATTTTTGGAGTCAGTCATTCCTGACAAGAGTGCCCTCCCTGGCCCATGTTTTTTTCTAGAGCTCTCCCATAACACTGGTAGCTTCAGCCAGAGTCCTTTGTTCTGAGCTGTCTATAGGGTCTAGGTGGCCAGCTTCAATCTCAGCCATCTCTTCTGATTCTTTCAGGTTCTCCTTTTGTTTTTTTCTTTCACAGTTTGCTCCATACCCCTGATGTCTTTCAACTCTGCTCATTAAGACCAAGGTGAGATTAGAAGTAGTCATTACATAAATTATTTTCCTGGACCAGCTTACTTTACTTTGAATCAGTTCATGTAAGTCTTCATGCTTCTCTGTAATCATCATACTCCTGTATCCAGGTCACTTACCCATTCCTTCTCAGTCTCCTTTGTGATTCTAGTCTTCCTCTTGGCTCAAAAGTCCTAATAGCCCCAATTGCTCTCAGGACTGAGAAGAAATGCTTGTTCTTCTAAACTACAAATTTCCAGAATTCTGGTAAGTTCTCAAGACTTTATTACTCATTATTATTCCTAAAAAGACAAGTATATAAATTCAATTTTTTAAAAATTATTTTTATAAAGATATTTTTCCCAGTTACATATAATAAAATTTCACAGGAGTTTTCCATAGTTATATGTTCTAAATTGCTTCCCTCCTCCCTTCCTTACCCTCCCCTCTCTGAGAGCTGGCAAACAATTTGATCTGGGATATACATGCACTATCATGCAAAATATTTCCATATTCATTTTTGTAAGAGAATACAAATTCAATTTAAAAAAATTAAATAAGTGTAAAAGCCTCAGTGGAGTTTACTATTTAAAAGGACTTTGTATATGCCAAAAGAAATGACAAGCAGGATGATGTCAGAAAAATCTGGAAAAACTTACATGAACTGATGCAAAGTGAAATGAGCGGGTTCAGAAGAACATTATACACAGTGACAGCAATACTTATTTAATGAACAACTATGAATGATGTAGTTATTCTCAGAGGTACAGTGATCCAAGACAATCCCTGAGACTCATGATGAAAAAAGCCATCTGCCTTCTGAGAAAGAACTGATGGAGTTTGAATACAGACTGAAACATATTATATTTCACTTTGTTTCTACTTCTTTCTTTTCTTTTCTTTTTTGGTTTGAGATCTCTTCCATGAAATGACTAATATGGAAAAATGCTTAACATAACAGCACATGTAAAATATATATCAGATTGCTTACCATCTCAGGAAGGGAGGATGGATGGGATGGAGGGTAGAAAGGAAGGAGAAGATTTAGAACTTAATTTTTTTAAATGTTAAAAAATTATTTGTGCATGTATATTGAGGGAAATAAAATATTATTAAAACTAATAAATAGAAGACCCTACAGCAAATTTGTTTGTTCTCTAATCCCATCATATCTGTTAGGTAAATTTAGATTTTGCTCTTCTTTCTTTAAACTCTTGTGGTATTCACAGTATTCTCTTGCCTAAAAACTTTCAAATTTCCCCTAGTCTAAAAAATACTTTTGATTCTTCTACTCCCTCCAATGATAATCTCCTTTTGTCTCAAGAGTAGTATATATTAACAGCTTTCAATTTCTTTATCAACCATTCCATTATTTGTATACATTTTATCTCTCCTACCTTACTATAGGCCTCTTAGCTAGAAGGACTCATAAAATAACTAAGTAATTTGCACATAGGAGACCTCAATAAATATTTAGTGAATGAATGAGGAAGGAGAAAATGCGATGTGCTGCCCCTGAGAGGGGATCTAAGGCTAAAGGGTAAGAATTACAGGGAAGCAGATTTCAAATCATCATAAAGAAGAGAACTTTCTTAAAGTTACAATGATCTAACAACAGAATGATTTGCCTTACAAAGTATTGCATTTCCTATCCCTGGAAGTACTCTAGACCAGTGATGGGCAAACTTTTTAAAGAGGGGGGCCAAAGGAAAGAAAATGCTTATCTGTCAGTCTGTTTCTAAGGCAACTCTTTTGAAGTTTCATTGTATTGTATCCTATTCATTTTATTTGTCAGATTAGGAATAATGTCATGCACAGTTGGATAGAACACTTCAGGGGCCCACATCTGGCCGGCAGGCAGTAGTTTGCCCATCACTACTCTAGATTGATTAGCAATCTATTTGGGAAGATTAATTTGTCCTCCCACTCTACTGAAACAAATCCAGTGGCCTTTTATCTATTTCTGCAGTATCTGACATAGCTCAACACCTCCTTTTTGAAACTCTTTTCCATTGATTTCTATGATACTGTCCTTTTTTTGTGGTCATTCCTTTTTTCTATCTCTAATCCCTCTTCCTTCTATCACCATTAAATGTAGGCAATCCCCAGGCTTGTCCATGGTCCTTTTCTCTATGCCTGTGACCTCATTCATGACCAAGTTTCAACTGTCACCTCTGTGTAGGTGACTTCCAAATGTAAATCTCTGGACCTAACTATATTCCTTAGATATTTTGGGTAGGATATCAAGAAGTTGGCAACCGTCTAAGCCATCTAAGATGGTAAAGGGGGCTAGAAATTGTACCATTCATGAATCAGTTAAAGAGGGGCAGAGGGATTGTTCAGTGGATAAAGAACCAAATCTGGAATTAGGTTTTGGTCTCTTTTCCTACCTGTGTGACCCTGAGCAGGTCACTTAACCCTAATTACCTAGCCTTTAACCCTCTTTTGTCTTGGAATAAGACAGAAGGTAAGACTGTGTGTGTGTGTGTGTGTGTGTGTGTGTGTGTGTGTGTGTGTGTGTGTGTGTGTATGCTTTTTTAAAGAATCTTTTGAAGAAACTAGAGATGTTCAGCTGGGAAAAGAGAAGACATGGGGGATACAACAGTCATCCTTCAGTGGATAAGGGGTTAGACTTGTGAAACTGACCCCAGAGGGCAGAACTAGAAAGAGTTGTTGAAAGTTAGAGAAGCAGAATTAACAGAGCCCTCCAAGGGTAAACTGGTTTGCCTCAGGACAGCAGAAACTGGATGTAGGAGTTACAGAGGGTATTTCATCAGGAGTGCAGATTGTACTAGATGATTTTGAGGCTCCCTTCTAGCTCAGAGATTCTCTGATTTCCATCTATTGCATATTAGGGAAAACAAGGGAAACAATGGATAGGATGATTGAACAAAAATGGGTGGGTCCTTTAATTAGGCTTTCTGAAATAGGGGAGGGATTGTGTAAATGGAATTAACTCTAGCCCATTCATAGTCAAAAATTTACTCATCCTAGGCATAGAAATGTCACAGTCACCCTCACCTTCCTTAGTGGGGAGGGGGAGATGAGTTACCCACGTGTGATAACAAGTAACAAATCAAGAACTTGGGACTGCTCTTTGGGGAGTCCAAATCAGTACAGAGGCTGCCTTTTGTCCACTTGAATTAGAGGTGGACCCCCAGGAAGTGACGAAAGACACTATCTCTTCAAGTATGTTAGTTACTTCCTGTTGAGGCAGTTCCCGCTTAGAACTTGGTGCTGAAGGAGCTCCTGAGTCCACAGACAGCTTCTACTCTGAATGATCACGTGGGTAAGTTAGGCTGACTTCCTTGGCCTACCTATGGCGCTTCTAAACTCTGCCTAAGCAGGCACCAGCCTATCTGGCTGTTAGATCTTGTGGCTTGCAGCCTCATTTATTTAGCCTTTAACCCTCTCTCTCCTGACCAGACCTGGACTAGCCTCTCCCTTTCTCTTTATTCCTATACTTTTACCTTCCTGATTGTAAATAAACTTATCTCAACCCGATGCTGACTTGGGTCTGATTTAATTATGGAATCAATCTGAACTGTTGATTCCTGGCAGCCACGTTTTATATATATCTATAAAATACCCTAAATTTCCCTCTCACAGGATTGGGGTAAGGATTTCAAGATTCAAACTGGGGAAAAGAGTATAGTTATCCTTCACTTATCATGGCTTCACTGTATCAATTTAAAAAAAAAATCTAATTCTGTATCATGGAGTTTTCACTATATTGTGGGATTTTGCAGATGAATACCTTACTGTGCACAATGGAAATGCAGTATGCCACTACTGCTTGCATGAGTTTGCCAAGGTAAGATTGTACATGGCACACTACTGACTGATGGAATGAAAGGTGACCAACTACCCCACTGTGTTCTGTATCCTGGGTGTTGATTGGCTCAGTGTTTATAAGAGTGTGAGACCCTAGTGCAAATATCAATAATATGGAAATAGGTCCTGATCAATGACACATATAAAACCCAGTGGAATTGTGCGTCAGCTATAGGAGGGGTATGGGAGGAGGAGAGGGAAAGAACATGAATCTTATTTCCATGGAGAAATATTCTAAATTAATTAATTAAATAAAATTAAAAAATAAAATAAAATGCAAAAAAAAAATAAGAGTGTGAGAAAGACTAATAAGAGTGTGGAAAAGGTTTATAGGAGAGTGGGAAGGGTTTATAAAGCCTTAAAATACAGTGATCCCTCACCTATCAAGGGAGTTACATTCCAGAGATCTCCTTGATAGGTGAAAATCTGCAAAGTAGTGCCATTATATTTATTTGATGATTTATATATATTTTAAGGCTTTGTAAACCCTTCCCACTCTCCTATTTTATACCCTCTTATTAACCTATAGTCACTGAGCCAATCAGCACCTAGGATATAGAACAAAGCTCTGTGGTTGGTCGCTTTTCATTCCATCAGCTGTGATAAGTGTAACTCTGTGATACAGAATTAGATATACATATATTAAAAAACCCACAATACAGTGAAGTCTAGATAAATGAACTCTAAAATAGTGAGGGGTGACTTGTAAATATAAGTAATAAAATAAATATAATGCTACTACTTCACAGATTTTCACCTCTTGCAGGGGTCTCTGAAATGTAACTCCCAGAAGAGATGAGGGATCACTGTATAGGTAGGCAGGAAAAGGGTAGGGCTTATATTTGGATTATTTAAAATATATTTCTTCTTTTAAGCTAAACATTTCATACTTTTTATAAGTATTCATTTTATTTTATTTTTCAGTTTTATTAGCACATAGGCAAATTGTTTCTAATAATTTCCTTTATTTCTCCTTCATTTGTTCTAAATTCTCTTTCATAAAAATTAAAATTAACCAATTTGTTTATTTTGCTTATTTATTTTATATCTTCTGTCTTAGAATCATTACTGTGTATTGGTTCTAAGGCAGAAGGGCTAGGCAGTGGGGGGTTAAGTGACTTGCCCAGGGTCATACACTAGGAAATGTCTGAGGCCAGATTTGAACCTAGGACCTCCTGTCCCTAGACCTGGCTCTCAATCCACTGAACCACCCAGCTGCTTCTGTTTATCTTATTTTTAAAAAAAGGATCCTAGTTTTATTTATTAATGTAAGGAATTTTTGTTTGTTTGTTTGCTTTCAGTTTTGTTTAATCTTTGATTTTCCAGAATTTCTATTTTCCTGTTAACGATTTTTGAAATTATTAATTTCCTAGATTTATTTTTAGTAGCATGCCCAATTGATCAAATTGTTTTTTATGTCTTTTGTTAACAAAAATATTTAGAGATATAAATTTTTCCTATAAAGGCTGTTTGGGCTGTATCACATAAATTTTGATCTCGTTATTATTTTGGGATCTGTCATTGCTATGATTTGTTCTTTGATCTGTTTCTCCCCAGTTCCTTAGGACTAAACTATCTGCTGATTTCTAATGAATTTTTAATCTATACAAGGGTTTCTTTTTAAAATATAATTTTAAAACCTTTTTTATTCAAAGATGTAAAATATAATTTTTATTTTATTATGATCAGTATATACTTAATCTTTTTACCTTTTTGCATTTTGGTGAGGTTTTTAATCTCCTAAACATGGTCAATTTTTTAAAAAAGGCTTAGAGTTCAGGAAAAGAGAGAACCTAGAACAAAAGAGGAAGAGAAAAAGAAAGAAAAGAAAAGAGGCTTTAGGGGGGTAGAGATGTATGTTGCCCCTACTGTAACATAAGCTACATAGGCTGAATTGGAGTCCAAGTTGTTGTTGTTCAATTGTTTTTCAGTTGTGTTTGACTCTTTGTGTTCCCATTTGGGTTTTTTTTGGCAAAGATACTGCAATGGATTACCATTTCCTTTTCCAGCTTATTTTACAGATTAGGAAGCTAAGTTAACAGTTAGCTGAGTTAACAGACTTGCCCAGGGTCACACAGCTATTAAATGTCAGAGGCTGGATTTGAATTTGGGATGATGAAGCTTTATGACTCTAAGCCAGTGATGGGCAACCTTTTGAGCTTGGTGTGTCAAAATTTGCCAAAAAACTGTGCACAACTCATGTGGTGTGTCACTTTGAGGAAAAAAAAACCCATAATTTCATGATATTTATAGTTTAAATAACAAAAATGTATAATTGTAATATATAACTGTATTTAATAAATGAAAATAGTTAAATTAATATAGGTAGAATTGTCATCTGTAGTACACAGAGTGTCTATATTACACTACAGCAACTTGTTTCATCCTCGGCATGTGGCCCCATACTTCTCTATATGCAGCTGCATGTCATCAAAAATGGCTACACATGTCAGTGATGACATGCATGTCATAGGTTTGCCATCACTGTTCTAAGCCCAAAAATATCTATTTCTGTAGTTTAAGTAGAGAACAGAAATAATTGATAGGAAGGCTATGTGATATATTGGGGAAAGTGTTGAATTTGTAGGCACTAGATTAAAATTCTTATTCTGAAAAAAAATTACACGTAAGTGGGAAAATAAAATATCTTTTAAAAAATCCTCATTCTGTAACTGCATAATATTGGCTATGCCACCTAATCCTTCTTACGCTTAGTTTTTTCATCCAATTATGTGGCAAAATGGATAGAGTGCTGGACTAGGAGTTGGAAAGACTTAATTTCAATCCTACCTGAAATAATTACTAGCTATGAGGTCCTGGGAAAGGCATTCATTTTTTCCCAGCCTCAGTTGCCTAATTTGTAAAATGGGGATAGCAGTAGCACCCAGCTCATTAGGTTGCTATGATCATCATATAAACAGGTTCAGATGGCTGCAGAGTAGAAGCAGGACTCTCACTCTCCTCACAGACCAATATAGGACACCTCAAAAGGACAAAAAACCCAAGTTCAGATGACCGAAGGGACTCCACAATAGGGTGCAACATTGAAGGTACATGGGATTTGGACATTTCCACGTTATAAGGAGGTGAAATAGCTCCCACCAAAACCTGAGCTGATCAACCCACCCCCACACCACCTATGGTGCAAGAGGCAGAGCCAGTGTGCCAGAATTAGGGTGAGCATGGGGCAATCTCTAGGTTCTTGGCAGCTGACTAAGAACAGCAGAGACTTACCCTTGAGAACAGGTTAACTTGAGATCCCAAGAGGCTGAAGAGTGTGGACCTTGGGCATGGAGATAGAGCAGAGAGGGGCAACACACAGTAGAAGCCACAGAGCTTGAAAAGTAGTCTCAGGCAAAAACTACTCCATAGCTCCATACACAGAGAGCCTGCCCTCCTCACTCAGACTTCTGGCTGAGAAGGAAAAACCAGCATAGTGATGGCCAGCAATGCCCAAGAAACCACCAAAAAGAACAAGAGAAAGGCACTGACCTTGGATAATTTTTATGGAGAAAAAATCCAGACCACAGAGGAGACAGCAGAGGAGGACAAACATGTAAACACATTCAAACCTTCCAAAAAAAATGAAAATTGGTCACAAGCTCTTCAAGAGTTCAAATCTGAGATCATGAGAAAGATGGAAGAGATTTGGCAAAAAAAGTGTGAAATATTTCAAAAAGAAAATAACAGTTTAAAACAATGATGGGCAAATGATGGCCTGCAGCCAGATGCTGGCCCCCTGAAATGTTTTATCCTGCAGGGAGACATTATTCCTAATCTGATGAATACAACGAATAGGATACAATACAATGAAACTTCAAAAGAGTTGCCTTAGGAAAGACTGACAGATGAACATTTCCTTTCCTTTGGCCTTCTCTTTAAAAAGTTTGCCCAACACTGGTTTAAAAGACAAAATTTAGCACTTAGAAATTGAGGTCCAGAAATCAAATTGATAAGCAAATTGAAGACCAGACATGACCTGCTGGAAGCCATGAAAAGCAGGATAGACCAGACTGGAAAGGAAAATCAAAAGATTAAAGCTGAAAACCAATCTTCAAAGACTAGAATTGGGCAAGTAGAAGCTAATGATCTCACAAGACAGCAAGAATTAATAAAGCAAAGTCAAAAGACTGACAAAATAAAAGGAAATATGAAATATCTCACTGAGAAAATGACTGACCAAGAAAACCAATCTAGAAGAGACAATTTGAGAATCATCCGTCTACCTGAAAACTCAGAAACAAACAGGAACCTTGACATCATACTACAAGAAAAATTATCCAAGAAAACTGCCCTGATGTTCTTCAACAAAAGGGCAAAATAGACATTGAAAGAATCCATAGATCACCTTCTACATATGATGATCATATAAGATAACATATAAAATATAGTGCTTTACAAGGTGTAATATAAATGGTAAATATTATTCATCTGTCAAGTGAGAGGGCTGGATAGATGGCCCCTAGAGTCTCCTTTAATCATAGATCTTTGACACTATGGTTTCTATCTCTTGGGTTTTCTTAAAGTGGGATCTACCTTTATTGGCTTATAGCGAAGTCTGTATAGTTTATAGTTGGGGATTTTCTCTGGAGTTTGAATATACTGGGCCTGCCCTTACTGTCCTTTGTGATGGTTATGACCAGTTTCCCATAAAGAGCCAGTCTTTCTTACTTTTTTCCATTATATGCTCTTTACTGGTCTCACAAAGAGATCAGAGGGAAAAAGAAAAGAAAAGAAGGATTACAGTTTCTAGCACTATAGCTCTTGTAGGATTTGATTCTTCTCTGTGTTGCACTGTAATCTCTGGTCTAGTATAGGGGAAACACTCAAATGCAGAAATGATCATCAGTATTAAAGTGGCTGCTTCATTTAAACTTAGCTCTGGGTTGCATTAGTTTTTTCCCCCTATATCATTAAAGCAGAAGGCATTATAATGTGGATGAAAGAGCTCAGTCATGGGCTCTGGTCCCAGGTTCTCCCTGATTAGCTGTGTGACCTTAAACAAATCACTTAACCTCTTTTGGCTTCAGTTCCTTTACCATTTCAACCATAAGGAGTTTCTCTGAAATCTTGTGAGGCCTAAAGTTCTATGAGTCCTCTCAGTGACCAGAAGAGCCAGGGAAACCAACTGCCTACATGAAGATACTTAAAGGAAAACAGTCTCTACAGGGTGATTGAATATTACTGCACCTTCCATTTGGAGAAAGTTTTTATTTTCTCTCATTTCTTGTTCCTTATCTTTCATTCCTGAGGTCAGGCTGTTTTTTTCACTCCTCTCTGAGTACAAGTTTCTGAGTGAGATCGGTCATCTGCCATTTAGGAAAACTTTTTCTTGATCCTTTCTTGCTAATCAAAACCAGGAGGCAAGATTTCACAGACTTGATAGAGCTATGCTTAAACAAAACACACTGAAATAAATACTAGGAGAGGGGAGACGCACACACACACAGAGACAGAGAGAGAGAGAGAAGAGAGAGAAAGAGAGAGAGAGAGAGTTTGTGTGTTTGTGTGTGTGTAGAGAAAGAGAGAGACAGAGAGACAGACAGACAGAGAGAGAGAATGAGAACATGTGAGAGACCTGTTGGGATCCACTGACAGATGTGCATTTGAAGAATGCTAAAATAGCCTTCTTTTAGGTACCAACTTAGTTTACTTGAAAAAAGTAGTGCTGTAGTACTTTTTACTTACCAATTATGGACATAAGAAATAGGATACTTTTGCAGAGATCCCAGATAACAATAAATATGTTAACTCTCAGCCCAAAACCAATTGTTTTTTATTATGGAACATGTTTTTGTTTTCTACTAAATTGGAAAAGGTGAATTTAACATTTCTATTTGTGGTTACCAGAAAGTCAGTTCTTTGGCATTTAAAATTTCATCGTAAGAGCAAAAAAGCAAAGCATGGCTGGAAATCACTTTGTAAGATGTAAGGTCAGGTATTATTAGCATAAGCAAGTATTTCAAAAGATGCCAGTTTGACTAATTTGCATGAAAGATTTCATGAACAGCTATAATCATCAGAGTAAACACTGAGACCCATTCTCAAACTCTTTTCTTTTTGGACAACCTGGAGAATAGATGTCTTTTTTGCTGAGGAAGAACATAGTACTGACTTCTTTCATGAGAATGATGTTTAGAGAAAGAGCCAGGTATGCTTGAATATATATGTTAAGGAGGATAAGTAGAGCAAGATGTAGGATTTAGGACTCTTCCTCAAAACTTCCTAGTATTTAGGTTTGTTCATGGTGGGATGGGGAACTAGTAAGTCTCTTCTTTGGTTTTTATCTGGGGTTCCCTGGCATCATAATAGCTTTTTATGGTTGGAGAGATTTTTGGCTTACCCATTCTTCCATCTTTACTTCCTGAATTGAAATTTTGTGTAGGATCTCAAGCCTCAACACAGCCCTGGTCTGTTCTTATGACACAAGATTATTCTGTTACATGCATAAACCACTAATTGTTTAGCCTTTATCAACATATTGTAGACAAAGTTCATGCAGATGTCCATTATGGGTTTGAACTATCCCCTTGAAAAATGTAATTTTTTTGTGAGTTGTTCTTAATGTTATTGTGTTAATGATCTTTTTTTGGAACTCTTACCTTTTATCTTAGAATCATATTTGGTATTGTTTCCAGGGCTAGGCAATGGGAATTAAGTGACTTGCCTAAGGTCACACAGCTAAGAAATACCTGAAGCCAGATTTGAACCTAGGACTTCATATCTTTAGGCCTGCCTCTCAATCCACTGAGCTACCTAGCTGACCCTGGTGGTTATGTTCTAAACAGAGAATAGTTTATTCTAGTGTATTTACTGTACTTTGGTCCATTTTTGCATATTTTAGTATATGAATAAGCCAGGACTGTGGAGCTAGATCAAAGACTTTGTTTTAAACAACAAAGATTGTATGTGCATATATAATATGTATCACAATCGTATGTATATATAGAGATATATATGTTATGGTATTTTGAGTACCTTGTTTAATACTTATCAAATTGATAATAAGTTGCTTGTTTTCAGGGATGTTTTGGTTCTCAGTTAATATATTATTATAGACATTCTATAATGTAGTGATATTTTTAAAAAAAGTATCCATAGATTGCTTTCTTTTGGTAATAAAACATGTGACTATATTATGTAAAATGCATATGCTCTTAATTGTCTATTCAAGGGTCCACTAGTGTTCTCATCTTTTGGAAACTTGCAGATTAAAAAAGGGGGGACACAAAAGCTATCCCCCAATAGATAAGTGGTCAAGGGATGTGAACAGTCATCAAAAGAAGAATAGCAAACTATTTAGTAATCATGTGAAAGCATGCCCCAAATCACTAATAATAAGATAAATGGCAATCAAAACAACCTGAGACATCACCTTAATGACAAAGGATTGCAATAGTCCATGTTGGAGTCCATGTGGAAAGATTAAGTCCACTAAGTGCATTGTTGTACTAAAAATCTAAAAATGAATACTACAAAATTACAAATAACAAGCATGGTTCCGAAGAAGACATACCCATCCAGGGTGTCTCAAGCTACAGCCAACTTGAAAGCCAATTGTTAAATTTTCTTTCTTTTAATTTTCTTTCTGTTTAAAACATTTTTTAAAACCTTTATCTTCTGTCTTAGAATCTATACTAGACATTAGATCCATGACAGAAGAGTGGTAAGGGCTAGGCAATTGCAGTTAAGTGCTTTTCCTAAGGTCACATAGTTAGAAAGTACCTCAGACACTGGCAAACACTACAAACCAGGACTTGATTTTTATTTTGTTGCTTGCCCAGACTTAAGAAAGTGATGGAGAAAATATTAATAATGCAGATTAAATTCAAAAGTGTGTTTTCAGAGAACCTGTTGCTTTTTAAAAATATTTTTATTTTGTTAAATATTTCTTAATTAAGAACTGTTGGAGTAAAAATGCAGAAGAAAACATGATTTATCACTTGTTTTATGGGTATGTGATTTGGGATTTAGTTTTTAAAAGATTGCTCTATTATAAAAATAAATAACATGGAAATAGGATTTGAGTTATAATATGTGTATAACCCAGTGGAATTGCTTGTCAACTCTGGGAGGGGGGAGGGAAGAGGGGATGGAGACAATGAGAATCATGTAAACATAAAAAAATAAAAGAGTAAAAAAATACATACGTCTTAATTAAATGTAATTTAAAAATATATATTTAAAAAAATTTTGAGTTCCAAATTATCTCCCTCCTACTCCTCCCCTACTCCTTGGGAAAGCAAACAACATGCTATCAATCGTATGTGTGAAATCATGCAAAATATATGTCCATATTTGCTGTCACAAAAGAAAATACACACACAAAAAAAGAAAAGTTTTAAAAAGTAAAAAGTATGCTTCAGTCTACATTGAGTTTATCAGCAGAGCATCTGTTATTGAAACATTTACCAGCATATTCCTGTCTCACTTTATACCTTCAAAAAGGTAAGAAGTTCATGATTGTGGTACATTATATATCTTTTCAGACATTTTTGACCTACTGAACATTTTTCCAGATTTTTTTCTCCTTTTTATTTTCCTTTAAAAATATTGTTATATGGGGATAGTTCTTTGAGAGGAGACAGGGGAACATGTTTTAAATCTTTGCCATTTTATGTTTGTGAACATTTTGTGTTTTAATCATTTCTTTCCTGTGAAGAATATATATATATATATAGTTACTCAGTGGTTAAGTGATATGATCAGTCACATGGCTAGTCAGCATCAGAGTGAGGACTTGAACTTAGGACTGGTGCAATGAATTTGGATGTTTTTTCCAATAGCTAAAATATGAATACTTAGAGCTTCTTTTTGTTGTTGTTGTTTGTTTTGTTTTTGAAAATAATCTTGAGAGATCAGAAAGAAGATAGGTTGGGTCCTTGAAAAAGAAAAATTGTAATCACGTTAGAAAATAAGGTATTTTCCTAATCACCAAGATGGAGTGAATAAGTTCAGGACCATAATCTTTGGCAACAGCACCCCAGAAATTAGGCAGCTAGTATTGCTGGGACCAGCATGACTGCTTATTTATAAAACACTGTAAATCCTTAGGGCCAAACCTTTCCAGTACATTGTTACACACTTTGTAAATTCTATTTTCCCTAGATGATGAGTAAGATAGTAATTTGTAAACCCAACTTATAAAATGCCAGATTCCTTTTTGATTAAAAGTTTGGGAAAAAACCTCATAGTCCATTGCTGAAGGGGTAATAGAAGAAAAGGAAAAAGTAAACCTAATTTAGGTTTATATGAAAAGACCCTGAGCCTCTGTCAGAGAATATCCTTGGAATCAATGTTTTCAGTGTCCTGATTTGAATTTGTTAGAAATATTTTTATATATATCATTCCATTTGCAATCTTGAAATGAAGGGTTTTTCTTTTATTGGAAAAAAACTCTGTCTCATCATCAATATGAAGCATGCTGTCTTGTTCTTGGCTTTATTATTCTCCAGAGAGGCAGGTTTTTAGTGTTTTGGGTGCTAGAAATATAGTAAAGGAGATGAGAGCAAGATTATATTAGGCACGAGATGCTGAAAACATTCCTAATTTGAATTGAGGAGATATTAAAGATGTAAACCCTGTTTACAGTGTATCAAACACTAAGTGATGAAAACTTCCATCAGGAAAATCATTAACATCCATGTTCATGCCTTGGAATTCTAGAGGACAGAGCAAACTGAGACCAAGAATGATTGATAAGATCAAAGTTATTGGTAACCTGAAACGTGGATATCAAGAAGTAGGAAAGCCAGCAGCACATCTAAGGCATGGAGCAGAGCCTGCCCAGGGGTGTTTCTCTAAGTCTTGTTTATTTTAGGAAAGCAGGATGTACAAGTCCAAGAACACTGGTGCCTGAGCCAGAGTGAGGGAGAACCAAAATGGGATGCTGATAAATGCCCACAGAGTTTTCATCCACATGTGTAACACCGAGGAAAATTAGAACAAAAATCAACACATCTAGTAAAAGGAGTTTGGTTGTTATAATGCCAGACTGTAGAGTGAAAGGGAGGAGGGAGGAAGAAAGAAAAGAGGAGAAGAAGGAGGAGTGGGAAAAAGGACAATTGAGAAAGGAGGGAAGAAGGAGAAAAGAAGGTAAAGCAGAGATAGATAGATAGATAGATAGATAGATAGAGAGAGAGAGAGAGAGAGAGAGAGAGAGAGAGAGAGAGAGAGAGAGAGAGAGAGAATGCATCTCATTCTAAGGAACCAGTTATTTCACTAAGTAAAGAGACACCAGATAGATTTGGGAGTCATAGCCAAAGGGAGACCAGAAGAGAAGCTGGAAGATCTGACTCAGATGAATAAAGGTCGATATAGTGAGACAGTCCACAGGGATGGTTAGAAAATGGTCCGTCTCTAGCCTATGTGGAAACCAAGAGCATGAAATGGTATATTTATGGATAGAAGCAGAAGTGAATAATGGAAAAACTACTCTGGTTGGAAAACTGGGTTTTGAATTCCAGCATTGATTCTAGGGGGTGTTCTATCTGGTCACAGTGAGACTGGAGAAGAAGGGTTGGTGCCAAGAGATATGGAACAAGATATAATACAGGAAATTGTGCTGATCTGGGATACCAGAAAGACTTGAGCTTAAATCTTATCTTTAATATTTAGCAATGGAGTGGCATTGGGCAAGAGATTTAATCACTCAGAGCCTCAGTTTCTTTATCGGTAAAATGGGGATAATAGTAAAAGAAATAGCCACTGACCCTAAAAAATTAGCATTCTACTAAGTGCAAGGCAATGAACTTCTCTGTGGATCCTTTTCCTTATCTGTAAAATGAAGCTGTTGTACTGGATGGTCTCTAAGGTTCTTCTATCTCTGAAATCTTAGATGTTATATATAATACTGTCCAAGTGCCAAAATAGAATATTTTGATGTGAAAAGTTATGGATGTGAAGTGGTCAAATAAATAAAACAGAGATAAAAGCTGCATCTACAAAATTAAAAGTGAGTCCTGTACTTCTAAACATTTTGTATATTTGGTCAGCCCAGGCTCACCTTGGTTATTAAGTGGTAAGTCTTGTGATTCATAAGATTTTCTAGTGACTACCCCTCTCAGACTAGTTTCAGTGAATCAGTTTCTGATCCAGTTCATACACAATTATTTGGATTTAGCCTGTTTTCAGTCATATCCCACATATAAACTCACAAGTCCTCACAAGAATTCAAGCCCATCATTTCACTCTGGGAGTGGTTACTATCAGTGAAAACAATCCCTTGGGAAGGCCCAGGGCTTGCTTCAAACCAAAGAATTCATCTTGTCCAATCTTTGTCAAATGTGTATGTCAAGAAGTGCCAATGAAGGATGTGTTCAGAAGTCCCCAACAAAAAGATTTTCCTTTCTGTGAGCTTATCTAGCTAAACAAACCAAAAGAATTCCCTTGATGAGCCCCTCACACTTCCTTGTTTCTTTAAGATTTGGTTATGCTCGATTATTGGCAAACCTTCCATAGTAATTTTCCGCTGAGCGCAGAGATTCAGAACAGACCTGTTTAGTTGCTGGTACCTCTGCTGCTGACCTCAGCAGCAAGTTCTCCTCATATCTGGGACACATGTTTCTGGTTTTCAGATTTATGAGAACCACATTGAATATCCACAGTCCCTCTTCTCCCAGTGTTGGAAGAAATGCTGGCACCACTAAGTTTGACCTAGGCATTGAGCTATTACAGGTTTATTTATCACTGGCTCTGAAAGTGGAGAACCTGGGTTTGAATCCCACTTTGATGTCTATGAGTGATTAGACTTTGGGCATGCCTCTTTACCCTCCTTGGTCTCTTTTTCTTCATCTGTAAAGTGAAGGAGTTGTATCACATCAGGGGTCCTTAACCTGGAGTTCACGGACTTCTCAGATCTGTAAATAGATGTCAAGATATTAGGATCTGCATAGAAAAAAAAATACATCTTTATCTTGTGGGCCACAAAATTTCCAATTCACAAGAGGCAACTGAGTCACAAGCTATAACTGGTTTATTTAGGGAGACTGTTGGTCCCCAAGCAATGAAG
Organism: Gracilinanus agilis; assembly: GCF_016433145.1. NCBI lineage: Eukaryota > Metazoa > Chordata > Mammalia > Didelphimorphia > Didelphidae > Gracilinanus > Gracilinanus agilis. The sequence goes on from NC_058130.1 coordinate 387,946,174, forward strand.
ATCAAAGACCTTTCTCATAGTCAAAGATGCCTACTGCTTAAGGGTGGCCAGTATTTACACAGATTGAGAGTACACCAAAAATAGAATGAGGCAGTACAATTTCTTGATTGGCTAACACCAGAAGCAGGAAAAACTATGACTGGTTAAGGGACATTCACATTAACCATAGCCAATTGAGGGACATATATATTAATCATAATGACTTTGTCAGCAAGCTTTTAGGACATTCATTCCTGGTCATTATTAGGAAATTTTTTTTTCCCCGGTGATGGCAACCCTCTTGCCACCTCAGCAGTGGTTTAGTCAACAACATTTCAGCAACTACCAATAGTATCCTAGCACATGAGGAATTTGTGGACAAAAAGAAAGTTTACTTAGGATGTGAGCAGCAGAGATTGATAGGAATGAGGAACAAGCTAGGGACAATGTAATGTAATGTAATTTTCTATAATAGACATATACAATGGTATATTTAATACATAATATCACTAATACATATGTAACCCTTAATCTAACAATATTTGCCTATCAATCTTAGCTCTTTTCAGTCTAACATCAAACACTCATCTCCATGAAACCACTATGACAGTGATGGGCAACCTTTTGAGATTGGTGTGTCAAAATTCACCAAAAACCAAGCATAACTAGAATAGTGTGTCATTTCAAGAAAAAAGCCATAATTTTGTGGTATTTATAGTTTAAATAACAAAAATGTATAATTGTAATATTTAACTGTATTTAATAAACCAAAATAGGTAAATTAATATAGGTAGAATTGTCATCTATAGTGCACAGAGTGTCTACACTACACTACAGCAAACGTTTCATCCTCAGCATGCGGCCCCATACTTCTCTGTATGCAGCTGCATGTGGCCACGTGTCATCAAAAATGGCATAGGTTTGCCATCAGTGAACTATGAACTGAGTAAATACTGATTAAATTGAATAGTGATAGCAAAATTATTTTCACAATTTTCACTCACCTTTGGTTTTCTTTGTTGTTGTTGTTTAATTGTTTTTAGTCATGTCCTACTTTTTGTGATACCCTGTAGCATTTTCCCTGGTGATTTCTTTGAGTGTGGTGTCTAAACTCTTTTTTTGATCTTAACTTTCCAGGAATCCAAATATTCATATATTGTCTCTCCTTGATCTGGTTTGTTTTTGAGATGTTTCATATTCTCTTCTATAATTTCATTCTTTTGGTTTTGCTTTATTTCTTGTTGTCTTAGGAAATCATTAGCTTCCCTTTGTCCAGTTCTAGTTCTTAATAAATTATTTTCTTCTGTGAGTTTCTGGGTCTCTTTTTCCATTTGAGTGATACTTCTTTCTTGATTTTCTTGCAATGTTCTTTTTTTTTTTTCCAATTTTCCCTCAACCTCTCCAATTTTCAAGGTCTTTTTAAAAAAAGCTCTTTCAGAGGGGGGGGGGGCATCAGGGTAGCTCAGTGGATTGAGAGCCAGGCCTAGAGATGTGGGACCCTGGGTGAGTTACTTAACCCCCATTGCCTAGCCCTCACAACTCTTCTGTTGTGGAACCAATACATAGTATTGATTCTAAAGTGGGAGGTAAGGGTTTTAAAAAAAATTTTAAAGCTCTTTCAGAAGTTTTTTGTTTTTAGTTTTTAGCTTGTAGCCATTTATTGTATTTTTTTGCTGTTTTTGAATTAGGTGTTTTTACTTTACTGTTGTCTGAGATTGAATGGAGGTCTTCTTGGTCCCCATAATAACTATCAGTAGTTGGGCTCTTTCTTAGTGGTCAGGGCAATAGACTTAATTATTGGCTTTCTGCTGGAGTCCCAGGGTCCCTAGTGTGCTGGGATATGTTATCAAGTTTCAGGATTTTTTTTGTGTGTTTGTTTTTCCCTGGGTTTTATTTAGCTTTTGTAGTCCAGGGTCTGATGTCCTTCTAGATCAGGGGTTGGCAATGTATGGCTCTTTCTGCAGGAGCCATAAAGTCAATTTTTTTTTCAGGCACTGTTATAGGAGCACACACTGTGAGCACTGTATGGCTCTCATGAAATTACATTTTAAAAAATGTGGCATTTATGGCTCTCATGGCCAAAAAGCTTGTCGACCCCTATTTTAGATCCTCTGCTTGAGCCCCAGTCCATGACAGACTTAAGGTGTTCCAACCAGAGCTTCATGGGCAGTTCCACCTCCCCATGTGGCGGCAACCAGGGACTCCACTCTCCTGGGTATGACCACAACCAAGAGAGTCCCTGGCCTTCAGCAACCACACTCACTGGTGCACACGCCTTCCTCATTTCTTCCCTCTTACTGCCCCAACCCTGAAAAGGGCGGGTGTCTAGTCTATTTCATTAGGCCCCCAAAGTCCTGTATTTGTTAGCAATGAGGCTTGACTTTCTACCCTTATGACCTGGTGCCCATAGACTCTGTGATGTCCACTCCTTCAGTCCTCAGCTATCTCCAGAGAAGAGGCTGCAAGAGACACAGCTACTGTTAGCATTTTATTCCAGTAGTATCTTCAATGATGAAAGCAGCTCTGGGACTCAGCAAACAAAGTGAGGTTGTGGCCTGCCATCAGGAGGTTCCTTGTTGATTCCACTGTGTTTGCTTTGTTCTTGATCCCAGGGTCTGCCACAGTGAGACCTAAGCCAAGGAAGTCAGAAACTATCCTCCCTCATTGTCCCTGGCTGTTCAGCTTCACTCCTAACTCCTGTCTATTTTTCTGCTTTTAGAATTTATTCTGTGGAGTTATTTTTGGTTATTTGTGGGGGGTATTAGGAAGACAAAGAATCTTCACATCCTACTCTGACATTTTCCCCATGGCATATAAAGGTGATGGATTACTACTGTACCATAAGAAATGATGAGAAGAGTTTAATTTTCAAAAAAACGTGGAAATCCTACCAAATTCCTTTTATGACACAAATATGGTACTGATTACAAAGCCAGGGAGATCAAAAACAGAGAAAGAAAACTACAGACCAATCTCCCTAATGAACATAGATGCAAAAATCTTAAATAGAATACTAGCAAAGAGACTCCAGCAAGTAATTAAGAAAATCATTCACCACGATCAGGTGGGATTTATACCAGGAATGCAAGGTTGGTTCAACATTAGGAAAACCATCCACATAATTGACTATATCAACAGTCTAACAAACAAAAATCACATGATTATCTCAATAGATGCTGAAAAAGCCTTTGACAAAATACAGCATCCATTCCTATTGAAAACACTGAAAACTATAGGAAAAGAAGGACCTTTCCTAAAAATAATAAACAGTATATACCTAAAACCATCAACAAACATCATATGCAATGGGGATAAATTAGAAGCCTTCCCAATAAGATCAGGAGTAAAACAAGGATGCCCATTGTCACCTCTATTATTTAACATTGTACTAGAAACACTAGCAGTTGCAATTAGAGAAGAAAAAGAAATTGAAGGTATCAAAGTGGGCAAGGAGGAGACTAAGCTATCACTCTTTGCAGATGATATGATGGTCTACTTAAAAAATCCTAGAGAATCAACTAAGAAGCTTGTAGAAATAATCAACAACTTTAGCAAAGTTGCAGGATACAAAATAAATGCACATAAATCATCAGCATTTCTATACATTTCCAACACACTAGAGCAGCAAGAAGTAGAAAGAGAAACACCATTCAAAATCACCCTAGACAATATAAAATACTTAGGAATATACCTACCAAAACAAACACAGCAATTATATGAAAACAACTACAAAATACTTTCCAAACAAATAAAACTGGATCTAAACAATTGGAAAGCCATTGACTGCTCATGGGTAGGTCGAGCTAACATAATAAAAATGACAATTCTACCCAAATTAATTTACCTATTTAGTGCCATACCTATCAAGCTATCAAAAAACTTCTTTACTGAATAACAAATTTCATTTGGAAGAACAAAAGATCAAGAATATCAAAGGAAATAATGAAAAAAAAATGTGAAGGAAGGGGGCCTAGCAGTACCAGATATTAAACTATACTATAAAGCAGCAGTCATCAAAACAATATGGTACTGGCTAAGAGA
>NC_058130.1:387950503-387967244 GCF_016433145.1 Gracilinanus agilis
CATGCTCAAAGGGCTATAAAAGAATGCCTGCCCTTTGATCCAGCCATACCATTGCTGGGTTTGTACCCCAAAGAGATCATAGATAAACAGAATTGTACCAAAATATTCATAGCTGCACTTTTTGTGGTGGCAACAAATTGGAAAAGGAGGGTATGTCCTTCAATTGGGGAATGGCTGAACAAACTGTGGTATATGCTGGTGATGGAATACTATTGTGCTGCAAGGAATAATAAACTGGAGGAGTTCCAGGCGAATTGGAGAGACCTCCGGGAACAGATGCAGAGTGAAAGGAGCAGAGCCAGAAGAACATTGTACACAGAGACTGATATACTGTGGTAAAATTGAATGTAATGGACCTCTGTACCAGCAGCAATGCAATGACCCAGGACAATTCTGAGGGATTTATGGTAAAGAATGCTACCCACATTCAGAGGAAGGACTGCAGGAGAGGAAACATATAAGAAAAACAACTGCTTGAACACATGGGTCGGGGTGGACATGATTGAGGGTGTGGACTCGAAACTACCACACCAATGCAACTACCAACAATTTGGAAATTGGTCTTGATCAAGGACACATGACAAAACTAGTGGAAATGTGCATCGGCCATGGGTGGGGGGAGTGCGGGGGGCGAAGGGGAAAGGAGGAGCATGAATCATGTAACCATGTTAAGAATGAATATTAATAAATGTTTGAAAAAAAAACGTGGAAAGATCCACATGAAGTTATGAAGAGTGAAATGAGAACCAAGAGAACATTATATACAGCAACAGAAATACTATTTGAAGAATGTTCACCTCCAAAGAACTAATGAATAGAAATAAGCAAGATATAACTTTATTCATTCATTCATTCATTTATTTATTTTGCCCATGTTTTCATTTCCATTTTCACATTCAATATGAACTGGAATGACCTCTAGGAATTGATGCCGAGTGAAAGGAGCAGAACCAGGAGAACACTGTACACAGAGACTGATGATACACTGTGGTAAAATCAAATGTAATGGACTTCTATACTAGCAGCAATGCAATGACCCAGGACAATTCTGAGGGATTTATGGAAAAGAACACTATCCACATTCAGAGGAAGAACTACAGGAGTAGAAACACAGAAGAAAAACAACTGCTTGAATACATGGGTTGATGCAGACACAATTTGGATGTAGATTCTTAATGACCACCCTAGAACAATGATCAAGAATATGGAAATGGGTCTTGATGGATGACACAAGAAGAAACCAATGGAAATGTACCTAGGCTACTGGGGAGTGGGGGAGGAAAAAGAACATGAATCATGTAACCATGGAAAAATTTTTTCTAAAAAATTAAAACAAAAATTGAAAAAAAAAGAAATAGTTTTATACACATATCTTTTTCTAAATTTATAAAATGATGCCTTCTCTAATGGGGGGGAGAAAGGGAAGAAAGGGAATTACCTGGGTATTAATATAACAAATAATAAATTTAAATTTAAAAAATTAAACAGATTTCTTTGCTTGACAGTTAAAGTCTTGAATAATGTGACTTCAGCCTGGTTGATATCATATGACTCTCCTTCTTGCACTCTGTACTCTAGCCAGATTGTTGTACTTGTTCTTCCCTGTGTGAGATATTCCAGCTAATATTTCTGAATCTTTTAACAAGCTGTTTCCTAGGACTGGGATGTTCTTTTTCATCTCTGCCTTTTGGACTTCCTATATCCCTTCAAGGCTCAGCTCAAGTGCCAATTCCTTTAAGTGACCTTTCTTGGTCCCTTGTTATTAGTCCAATTACTTAAAAAAAAAAAAAAACACCTTACATTCCAATTTACAATCTGCCTTGGTTCCAAGGGAGAAGAGCAGGAAGGACTAGGCAATGGGGATTAAGTGACTTGCCCAGGGTCCCAGAGCTAGGAAATATCTGAGGTCACATTTGAACCCAGCTACCTAGGTGCCCCCCCCCCATTACTATTATAGTGCTTTTGTCTATCCTTCCAGTAGAATTCATATTCAAGTATAAGAACTATCTTACTTTTGTATTTGTATCTCTAGAAAACAATATCTGGCACAGAGGAATAGGATCTCTACCTGTAATTTTGTTGGTATAAAGAATTTCCATGTGAAAAAACTTCTATATCAATACAAATATACTTTTTCTCTGTAATTTGTAGACTTAGAGAGTCACCTAGAGGAGAAGATGTTAAGTGACTTGCTCAGGATCACAGAGTCAGTATGTGTCAGAAGGGGAACTTGATCACAGCTGTTTCCTGACTCTAAGGCCAGATCTATATCTACTGTGCTATAGTCTCTCTATACCTAGCATATTGGTGTTCAGTTGTCCTAGTTGTAACTGATACTTTGTGACTCCATTTGGGCTTTTCTTGGCAAAGATACTAGAGTGTTTTGTAATTTCCTTCTCCAGCTCATTTGACAGATGAGAAAACTGAGGCAAATAGACTTAAGTGACTTGCCCAGGGCCACACAATTAGTATGTGTCTGAGGCCAGATTTGAACTCAGGAAGATGAGTCTTCCTGACTCTAGGCCTGGTACTTTTCTTTGCCACTAGATCCAAAAGACTCAATGAAATGTGCCACAACCCTGCTTTTCTAAAGCAGCCATTAATTTGACTCTGTGGTATAGTGTAAAGATCAATGGATTTGGGGAGTCACAGGACCTGAATTTGAACATCAGCTCTGCTACCTTGAGTAATGAGGATTAAGTGACTCCCCAGGGTCACACAGCTAGTAGTGTCTAAGGCCAGACTTGAACTCAGACTTCAGGTCCAATTCTCTATCTGAGCTACCTAGTTGTCCCACACATAGTAGGTATTTAACAAATGCTTATTGATTTTTCATTGAATTAAAGCTATTTAGTAAAGGATCCTAAGATCTGATCTATCAAATCTTATCAGATCTGGGGTGGGAGAAGTTTTTAAACACTGCATTATAGGTTTAGAACAATGACTTATTCAATGAAAATTTTGATTGAAATTTTCCTGAAGAGGAACGAAAGCATTATTCAAAACCATGCGCCTGATATGGAAGGTGCCAGAATAGGAAACACAGAAAGAGATATTAAGCTCATCTACTGATGTGATAGAATCAGCTTTTTTTTTTTTTTTCAGATAAGTGAAAAGGGAATGACTGAATTTTGACCCTTGACTCAGTATAGATCAGATTTGACTTTTGACCTGTATTTTTTAGGAGTCGAAGATTCCATGAAAGGCAATCTGACTTCAAATTTTTCTAAGTAGGGTGACCCATGATTTTTTTTTTCCACTTCAGCAACCTCTTTGGGACTCAGGGACTCTAGGACTTAGTTCCCTCATCTGTCAAATGGGGTCAGAATAAGCAATCTCTAAGGTCCCTTCCATCTCTAAAGTTCTATGATATTGATGATTTCTCTAATGGTATATCATCTTACAATATCTTTGCAATGTCAGAAGCCTTTACTTTTTAAATGTAGATTTATGAAATCCCTTCAGTGCAACAAAGGAAATAGTTAGCTTATTAACACATGATTTGGCATTTTTTTCAATTTGCCTTTTTCCTCTTTTCAGTTTATCACTAATCCTGCTTAATTACTTACTCATATGCAGGGCTATATTCTGGGAATGTTTTTTTTCCTTTTCCCTGATCCAATGCTTAAATTATCCAGTTCTCTGTGGAAAAAAAAAGTGTGTGTGTGTGTGTGTATGTGTGTATGTACACAGTATGCATATACATATTACATATATATGTCAGCAATGTTTGCCAACATGTATTAAGCTACATTAAAGCACACAGAAAAATTTACCTAGATAAAATATTCCTGAAATAATTTTTTTAAAAACTGAAAACAGTTTAAAAACTTTCATGGTTAGGTAGGACACTGGAAAGCTAAAGGGTTCTTCTAGAAACCTTCTGATGAGTATGAACTTTAGGTTAGACTTGATTAAACTTGTCCTTGTGACATTATGCTCCCTAAAATATAATTATTTATAGGTGATCAATTAACTCATTCTTTGTATCTAACACATTCTGGCCATTTCTGCAACATTTCCCAGGATGCCCATCATTTTGATAACTTAGCCCAAAGTAGCCTTGAATTTTCAGAGAAAATCCTATTTTAATTAAATACATGAAATGTAGTCAAAAGCTGTGAAATCTGGAATGAGTTATATTCATCTATTTGTAACTATAAAGGCAGCTTTTGGATAGTGTGATAGGTGGCTAGAATGGCTAGAGTCAGGAAAACCTGGGTTTATATGCAGTCTAACACTGACTAGCAGTGTCCCTGGGTATGTCACTTAACCAGTTTGCCCCTGTGAACTGGAGATAATAACACTTCCCATACATATGTATGTATATATATATGTATATATGCACATATATATATACACATACATACATACATACACACACATACATATATATATATATCAGTCATGGTTACTGTGAGGATTAAGTGAGGTGATATTTGTGAAGTGCTAGCACAATTCCTGGCACAGAGTAGATGCTTAATAACCCTTCTTTCTTTGCTTCCTCCCAAATGACAAGGAACTATGATCCAAGTCAACGAAGGCTCACAATCACCTACAGTAATGGTTGACCACCCCTGGAGGTCTGAGAGAACTCAAGAAGTTTTCCTGATGCTGGTATTCCATGGAGTAGGTGTATTTTGGAATTAGTCCCTAGGAATGGCAATGATTTTATATAAACAGAGAAAATATTGATGTAAGTCCAGGCACTGGATAGATTACTGGGCTTGGAGTCAAGAAGACCCAAGAATGTAAATTCCTTGCAAGAAGGGATTATTTTATTCATTGTACCTTTAACCTTGGTTGCTAAGACATTACACCCCTGGCATAGGAGGCATTTAATAGACACTTGTGGATAGAGGTCAAATCCTGTTTTTCACTTATTACCTATATGATAGGGCAGCTAGGTGGCATATTGAATGGAGTACCAGGCTTGGAGTCTGGGAGACTCTTCTTCCTTAGTTCACATTTAGCCTCAGACACTGTATGACACTGGGCAAGTCACTTAACCCTGTGGGTCTCAGTTTCCTTATCTGTAAAACGAGCTGGAGAAGGAAATGGTGAACCACTCTGGTGTTTCTGCCAAGAAAACACCAAATGAGGTCAAGAAGAGTCAAACATAACTGAAATGACCACCACCAAAAGCTATAGCAGTGATTCCCAAAGTGGGCCCTCCACCACCCCCATGGGTGCTGCAGCAATCCAGAGGGGGTGGTGATGGCCACAGGTGCATTTATCTTTCCTATTAATTGTTATTAAAATTAAAAAAATATAATTTCCAGGGGGCTAAGTAATATTTTTTCTGGAAAGGGGGCGGTAGGCCAAAAAAGTTTGGGAATCACTGAGCTATATGATCCTTGGCAAGTCACTCAATGTCTTCTACCACAGTTACCTCATCAGTAAAAAAGGAAACATCATCATCATCATCATCATTGTGAGATTCAAATAGGATCATGTATGTAAAAATACTTGGTAAAAAAAGTACAGAAAAACACTATTTAATGATCATAATTATTTTTTTATTTTTTATTTTTTTAAACCCTTACTTTGCATCTTGGAGTTGGCTCCAAGGCAGAAGAGTGGTAAGGGTAGGCAATGGGGGTCAAGTGACTTTCCCAGGGTCACATAGCTAGGAAGTGTCTGAGGCCAGATTTGAACCTAGGACCTCCTGTCTCTAGGCCTGGCTCTAAATCCACTGAGCTACTCAGCTGTCCCCATAATGATCATAATTATTAAGTATGAGCAAGTAATAGGATTCTGACCTCACCATTAGTGAGATATGATTAGTGGCTATGTCTGAAGGGAATGTTCAGACCCCTAACCTAGGGCTGGGCCACCACTATGTGCTCTGATAGTTACCAGACCCTTTATTTCTAACATACAGAGCAGATAAAGAACACTGAAGTAAGTACTTGGAAAGCCAATAATAATAACAAGCAATTATGATGATGATTAATAATAATGAGTAATTTTCCAAGTTGGGTCTGGTTGACATCCTATTCTCCAACTAGTGAGTTATATGAAATGAAAAAATAAAATAAAAGAGAAACAGTGAATATGGCGAGACAAAGGACTAGAACTTCAGGAAAACTGGGAAACTGATGTCATACCTGTTGCTGTGGGTTCCGTGTAACCCACAACAGACTAAACCAGATTAAAATTGATTGGGGAATATTTAACAAAATAAATAAAAAAGACAATACAACATAGATAATGTTGATTTGTGGTTTTCTATGTCAATATGTGGCCTTCAGGGATCTTCTTCCATTTGAATTTGACACCCTGCTTTAGGATATTTCAGTATGATCCTCATTGAAATTTGTTTTGAAATCACTTTATATATTGAGAATGCATTTTTAGGAGTTATGTTCTTATAAGAAGAGACAGTGTAATTCCAAATCCTCTAAAGGAGTTTTTTGTTATTGCTGCTGTTGTTTTAATCAAAAAGTAGACCCAAAGGCAGACAAGAGCTGGAAGGGACCCCTGAGTTAATTTATTTCAGCCCCCAAATAATCTCAATGATAGAACCAATGTCCAGAGAATCAGTTCTTTCTATGAAGAGGTAGCTAGGTAGTTCAGTGGATAAAGAAATTAGACTTAGTCAGCAAGGTGTGAATTTAAACCCTGCCTCAGGCATTTTCTAGTTGTTTGACTCTGGACAAGTCACTTAACCTCTGACTGCCTCAATTTCTTCATATGTAAAACAAGGATAATCAAGCACCTTCCTCCTAGGGTAACTTGAAATACTATTTGTAGAGTGTTTTACAAACCTTCAAGTATTATATAAATGGGAGTTACCTAGCCTCAGGGGATTGAGAGGCAGGTCTAGAGATAGGAGGTCCTGGATTCAAATCTAGCCTCAGACACTTTCTAGCTGTGTGACCCTGGGTAAGTCATTTACCCCCCATTGCTTAGACTTTACTGCTCTTCCGCCTTGAAACCAATATACAATATTGATTCTAAGATAGAAGGTAAGAGTTTTTCAAAAGTATTATAAAAATGCTCTATTATTATTACTATGAAGGAGGTCTTGCAAAGATAATATCCCTAGATAGTCAGAATTGGAATTGGAACTTAGACTGCTTCCCTCTCCTTCCTGCCCCATTCACAAAACAATGTCATGCCATTAATGGTGTCTTTCTTTGATTAAAAGGGTAATGTTATTAGTAAATAGGAACATAGGTTTTTGAGAGATAAGGAATCTTAAAGATCATTTAGTCTAATCCCCTATATTTTGAACAGCTAGGTGGCACAGTTGATAGAGGGCCAGGCCTGGAGTAGAGAAGGCCTGGGTTCAAATCCAGCCTTAGACATTTATTTATTAGCTGTATGACCTAGGAGTTACTTAACCCTATTTGCCTCAGTTTCCTCATCTGAAAAATGAACTGAAAAAGGAAACGATAAACCACTGCAGTATCTTTACCAAAAACCACAAATGGAATCACGAAGAATTGGCTGTGACTGAAGAAAAATCCCCTATTTTTTGATGAAAAAATTGTCATCAGTCCAATTTGACCAAGATCATAAGTAGCAGAGATAGGACTAGAACCCATTTTTTTCTGATTCCTGACTTAGCATTTCTTCTACTCTACAATACTGTTTTTACAGTATTTAAGGTATATCATGGGTTAATAATTTTTTTTAATGGTCTAGGAACCTAACTATGATTTATAGTATTGTTCTTTGGAACATGCATCCTAAATTCCAAACAACTGATTTAGGAATAAAATTTTGGAAACCTGTTCATTTTGGGGGGAGGCCTGTATTTTATTTTTCTTTTAAAAATGTAGTGAATAAAGAATAGCCTATGAAGTAAGCCAAGTAAAATAGCTGTAATCTGCACAAATGACAGTTACAGTACAAGGTATTAGTGCTTAAGTGCCTAGATGGCAAGGACTATGTCTGTTAAGATTACTTTGAAGAGTCCAGAATTATACACCTAGGGATTTGAAATGTTCTTCTGTAATGATGATAGCCAGAGCTAACAAACTGGATTGAATGGCTGCTGTTGTCAATACTTATTGCTTTGGTTAACAATTAGCATATGTGGTTAGAATAACTTTTTTTTTAACCCTTTCCTTCTGTCTTAGTATGAAATCTAAGACAGAAGAGCAGAAATAGCTAGATAACAAAGGCTAAGTCATTTGAATAAAGTCATACAGCTAGGAAGTATCTGAGGCTAGATTTGAACCCATGCCCTCCTGACTCCAGGCCTGGCACTTTACCCACCATGCTACATAGCTGTTCCTGTTAGAGCAACTTCTAATAAGGAAAGACATTCCAAGATCAAGACCTTCAAAGAACTATATATACTAGTTTTCCCTTAAAAATGCAAGGTAGTCATCCTCAAAATTGAGTTCCAGGAAACTAAGGCACAAATTATTCATTTGGCTTCCTGGTTTTGTGCCTAAAAAAATCAGCTCATGAGTAGTCAACATTCCTTAGATCCAACAGACTCCATGTTGCCGTTCAAATCAAAACACCTTTTTCATGGCAAATATGAAGACAAGTGGAGCAGTAAACCAATGCTATATCCTTCCATGCTATTGTTAACAAAGAACAATGCATATGTTGTTACCCTAACCATATTACCAAACAACCAAAATGTTGCCATTTTGTTATCATATTTTATGTTTATTGTTACCATAACAATATGTGGTTTAAAAGGTGGTAACGTTATGTCAAATATTCTATGATTTATGAGTTTCTCATTTGTTGCGACAGACTAGCCTGAAGAATTCTACTTTGTTCATAAAAGCACTTTTTCCTGCTCAGAGGCACTGCAGTCTCATGTTGGAAAACTGGTGGCAGCCCTAGAACAGTCTGCCTCTATCCCAACAGATATTTTACCTTCTCTCTTTTTTCACTTTTCCCCCAGCTTACAGGTCCATACTCTGCTCCTTCCTCAACTTATGGCTAGACCCTGAATACTAGGGGAGACAGATTTTTTTTATGCATTAGAAACAATTAATCATAAAGACCACTTAATTAAAAGGAAAACAATTAGCCAGGATACAAAATTAGGTATAGGTAATCTGATTTCTAATTAGAGGAAAGATTAGGGACATCCTAGATAGGAAGCAAACAGGTGAAAATTCCCTGAAATCAGAACAAGCAGTGTCTCACTTCTCCCAAGTGTCTATTAACAAAAGATTTTGACAACAATAACTAATTGATCAGTATGGGGGCAATTTTTAGATAAAATATATGGATTGCTTGAGATGTGTAATTGTGAGAAAACTCTTTGTATCAGGTTTGGGATCTGACTAGGTTTCTGGTCAACCAGCTAGGTTAAGAGTCACTAAGCAGTAGGTAGAAGTGGTCTAGCTTCTTAGCTGTAGAGGGCCAAGTTTAACCAAAGGAATAAATTTTTCTCCCATTTTCCACAACTGAATAAAGTTTTTTCACAGGTCAGATATTGGACTAGACTGACAACTGAATAGAAAAAGAGTTGAGCTAGCTCCAAAACTAGTCACAAGATAGAGTCAGTGTGGTACATTCAATTCCCACAATTAACCATTTGTTGCCTTAATCTCTTCAATTCCCTCACTTTTAACTTTATATCTTTTGCTTTTACTTCTTACTCCTTTACTTTCTCTTTACTTCTGCTCTAGTAGGTTAGCTATTGCACCCAATATTGTATCATCTGAAAAATTTATAAACATAAGACTAATAAAAATATTAAACAATACAGGCTAAGTCAGATCCTTGGAATACTTCACTGAAGACCTCCTTCCAGAATAACTTTGAATCATTAGTGACTTCTCTTTTGGACCAGCCATTCAGTTAGTTTTGAGTCCAATTAACTGTAATATCATGAAACCTAAATCTTTCCATCTTTGCATTAAGAATAGCATGGAATTGTTAAATATGTCGTTAAAATGAAAGAAAAAGGAAATATGTAGCATTTCTTTGACCCCCTCAGTTATTAAGCCCGTTTTTTATAAAGGAAATAAAGTCAGTTTGACCTGACTTATTCTTTGGGACCATGTTTTTCTTCTAAATGCTATCTGTAGTAACCATTTCTTTAATGGTTTCCTTTGCAGGGAGACAGCAAGGTTTTGCACAGGCCAGGACCGTCATGGAAGTAAAAGGCAGAAATATGGGACAGGAGGTTGCAGGACAATGACTGTACTTTTTTTTTTTTGTTTAGTTTTTTATATTGCTTGGATTTGTTCCATACTATTGTAGAGACCATCTTGGAAATGAAAGTAGTTTCATAAAGAATGCTGTCTACATCTAGAGAAAGAAATGGAGTGAAAATACAGAAGAAAAGCATGATTTATCACTTGTATATATGGGTATATGATTTGGGGGTTAGGTTTTAAAAAATTACTCTATTACAAAAATGAATAATATAGAAATAGGTTGTGAGTGATAATATATGTATAACCCAGTGGAATTGCTTGTCAGCTGGGGTGGGTGGAGGGTAGAGGAGAGGGAGAGAACATGAATCATGTAACTATGGAAAAATAATTTTAAAATAAATAAATAAAACAAATTAAAGTTAAAAAAATTTCTTTTAACCCTTACCTTCCGTCTTGGAGTCAATGCTGTGTATTGGCTCCAAGGTAGAAGAGTGGTAAGGGTAGGCAATGGGGGTCAAATGACTTGGCCAGAGTCACACAACTGGGAAGTGTCTGAGGCCAGATTCGAACCTAGGACCTCCCGTCTCTAGGCCTGACTCTCAATCCACTGAACTACCCAACTGCTCCCAAATTAATTTTTTAAAGTAGTTTCAGAGCCTTAGCTTCCAAATACCTCCTCTGTAGCTTCTTTATCAGAACACCCTGAAATAGATCTTTAGGGCATAGGATGTTCAAAGAGGCTAGTTGTCTGAGTTCAGACAACTTCGGTTCAGCAACAGACATAGATGGTTCCAAGAATACACTTAAATTTAACTCAAGGGTATTATTTTTGGCTTTTGTTTGGTATAGTTCAGCATGGAGGGTGAATCAAAACCCATTGTTAGAAACAATGACCTGACTTAGAATTAGAAATTCCTTGTACTTCTAATTTACCCTCTTGTGGGGATTCTGATCCCTTAATATTTTTTTTTCCTTTGTTGGGAAACAGATTTAATCTTAACACCCCATAGTTTTAAGATTACATTCTTTTCCCTCTTTTTGAAAATTGAGAAAATATTTACCTTTAAGTCCTATGATTTCTCTCCCATGTTTCATATTTTTTTAAAAGATCACTGATATTGAGCATAGGAAACACGTTCCCCCAGTTCTTTCAGTTATCTGGAGTGTAGTATGTAAGTTTTAACTCATCTGTGTGTGACTGGTGTGACTGTATGTAACAGATGTGACTGGTAACATGAATTCATCAAGGGCATTATCAAAGTGTCCTCTTACTCTATCCCTACTCATCTTGGGTATCAATTCCTTGTCAGCCACTTTTTCGAACCTTTCTGGTTCAATTGCCATTTCCCTTATCAGAGAAAACAAAGAAGATAAGATTTGGATAGTGTTGTTGGGAATTAGATCTGTTTTTAAATTGTAGTCATTAAGTGTATTAATAGACTATAGAAGATTCAGTTGTTTGGGAGTTGATGGTTGAGAGTTGGTTGGACCAGCAGTTTAAGAACTTGACTAGAGATCACTTTCTATAAAACCTAATTATTTATATTAACTTCTATAGGAGCAGTGATAGGAAAAGGAAAATGGATATTTTGAATTTGGAAAGGTTTAGGAGATGTATTTCCCTAATTCTACAATTTTCTTAACTAAAAACTACCCCCCAAATCTGTCTCACAAGAGACTTTCTTCATACTTGATTTCTCAAACATGACTTAACTACTTTTACTGTCTAATCCCAAAACTAGCTATTTTTCTATCCTAAAACTAAAATATAATTTTATAAACAGTGAGAGAGAAATTGGATTTCTTTCTTCTGCTCAGATGAAATAGCCTGTCAGAAATTCACTGAGCTGTTGCTCTCTCCTGACACCCACTGGTGAAAAAGAGGAACTGCAACACCACTCTTCAACCACTTTCTCTCTCTCCTTGATACTAGGATACTTTCCAAAATAATAAACCACCTGATCTCAAATTCTCAGAGCAAGCTTCTTAGACACCCTTCCTTAATCAGGATCATTCAAAGAGTGATCATTGGTCCAACTGTCCTTCCCAAGAGCCCCTGGGAAATTTCTTTTTCCCATCATCCTCTTTGAGGATTCCACTCTGAATTAAAGAAATCCAGCTCACTCAAACTCATCTCTCTATCCACCTATTCCTAAACTATCAAGAATCTTTTATTGCTTACCTAATTAACAAATAGCTCATTACAATAGTTTCACCTTATGTTATCTGCAATCATATTCCCATTTGTTTCAATCTATGATTCTATTATTTCTTTGATCCTTCTCTCTTCCCAAGATAAAAACCCAAACAAAAGAAAACACAACTTTTTGTTGTCCTTAGTTTTCCTTGCTATCGTCAGTTCATTCTGAATTTTAGCACTTCTACTAATATTTTGAAATAATAGTGCCACACTTTTACATCTATTCTCCATGAGCTTCCTCTGTTCCTAACTTGGTACATGTCTTTAAATTCTTAAGTGGGCTGATGAATTCTCTTTGTAGCTACATCAATCTCTTAAGCCAATTCCCACTTTTCCCCTTCAGAATTGTTTCTGTCTTCAGAATTTAATTGTTGAAAGCCTTCAGTCCAGCTTGACCTATTTTCTGTTATAAAAGTTAGTCTTGGGATCCTACCTATACTTCCTCCAAACTCTTAAATATCCTTTTCCAAAACTGAGGGTTCACATCAAACTATGACTAGCTTTTATCTTCTCTATCAGAAAAAAATTTTAATGGAGTCATTACTTTCCTCCAAGGGGCCTATCATTTCTACCCCAGCAACCAATTCTTCCTTATTGTTGACAATTAGATATAGAACAGAAATGGTACTCATTAGTTCTTCCAGGCTTTTTAAAGATGAAGCTATCAAACTAGTAAGACAAGAGTTTATTAGTTGTTCTGCTTTGGGCAAGAAAAAGCTTGAGCAGATATACAGAGAATTGAAGTCCCTCATCACTTGCACACCCCCATTCCTTTGTAATTTGCTAAATTTCTTATCTATTTCCACTTTTGGTAGCATACTCATCTGACTATAACATGTCATATATAATATCATATATCATATATTTCTGCTTCTACTAATCTTCACTCAAATGTTCCTCTATCCCACCTCCACAGATTCATGAATTTCCTCAAAGAAACTTTTCTTCTTAATATGCAATGCAGTTGTATCCCCACCTTCTTTCATCTGGTCTTTGTAAATAAAAGGCTGTTCTGGGGACTCATCCCAACAAATCTCTATGATACCTATCTTATCAGATTTACTTCCCTGTATTAGGGTCTCCATTTTTACTTTGATTGTTACATGTTGATTTTGTATTTGTGTATATCTGTATACTCTCATATTATGTAATCTGCGGTCTTCCGTATAGTGGATCTGCCTAGGAACTGACCTGGTGCTTGTTGTTTTACTTTCTTTTGGCATTGATGGTATCTTCTTCTTCTTTTTTAACTCTTATCTTCCATCTTAGAATCAGTACTGTATATTGGGTTCCAAGAGAGAAAAAATGGTAAGGGCTAGGCAATGAGGGCCAAGTGACTTGCCCAGGGTCACATAGCTAGGAAGTGTCTGAGGCGAGATTCAAACTCAGTACTTCTCATCTCCTTATACATTAAGTTACCTAGCCAGCCCCAATGGTGTCTTCTTAACAAGTCATGAAAGGGCTTTGACAAAATTAATTCTAATATCATGTGAATTTGTATTGCCTAATCCCAGTGTTTCCTGGGGAAGGTATGAGCCAAGAATATAATTATTTATGAAGGTACCAAGCTAATAACCTGGCCTTATGAACTCAAACTTGAGCTCAGAGCCAGAGGTTGGATTTTGTATCCTGTGAATTTCTAACCAACTCTACTATTCTTTTTTCTACATTATAGTTACTGTCTAGGGAAGAGGTGACAAAATGCTCCCAACATGGCCCTGACCAGATTGAAAGGCAATTGAGAAATATTTAACAAAATAATGAAAGTACAATAAAACATGAATAACATTATATTTCAAAACTAAGTCAATATGCTACCTGCAGGGATCCTTATGTGTGGATTAATGGCTTCCCTTTCTATTTGAGTTTGATACCATTAGTTTTGTGGGCAAACCTATGGCATGCCTGTCAGAGGGGGATGCTCCTTTCCCCCTCTCCATGTGCACCTGAAGACATTTTTTCACATCACCCATCCCTTTGCCCAGCAGCCCAATGGGAATGCTTCCTCCCTCCCCTATCCAGGGTAAAAGGGTGGCTCATATGTGGAATGAGGGTTGCAGTTGGGACACTCAGTCTCTAAAAGGTGTGCCATCACTGGTCTAGAGTATCAAGGTGTGCCATCACTGGTCTAGAGTATCTGGTTTGACAGAAACTTCTGGAGTTTTAAAAAAAAAAGTATTTTTGATGAAATCTGCAATACTTCAGACAAATACATTCCTTTTGAAGCTGGGGTGTGGGTGTGGGACTACCATTATTTTCCCCACCAGAGTAAATGCATAAGCTGCATAGGAAACACTGATGTAAGCCCCAAACACATCATGAAACATAAAACGCTCAAATAACTCATTAGAATAATTAACCTTCCCCTGTGGATGATGCCCAGGGAACAGACTGCTACATAAATATTTCCCATTTTCCTCAGATCCACATCCTCTCAACTCAGCAATATTTGGGTGGGTTGGCAAGGCCGAGATCTCTGATCCCTCATTGCCTGGCCTTATTCTTTAATCCATAGCTCAGTCTTCTCTGCAGGATCTTCTCCTCCTCTGAGAAACACAGTAAATAGCCTTCATCTGGGAAGCTGATGTCCAACTCTCAATAACTCTCAAATTCAGGATTATCCAGAGGGCTGGAAATGTTTATTCCCAAGTTGGCTAGAAAAGAAAATCATGTTAGGACAAACAGGAACTAACTGTCCAAAAATTCCTTTCTCTGGCTTGCCTTAGCAAACTCGGGTCCATTGCCACGTGCTTCTCCTAAAATCAGCCATTTCTGCTTTTTGACAGGAGGCTGGGTAGAGGAGAGGATGCTATATTCTGATCTGGAAGTCTTAAGAGAAAAAGAATTCCAGAAAGTTGGGGAAAGGGCAAATGAATTCTGATAGACCCTCATTAGTTACACTCTATTTCTGGCCTGTAGCCTATCTTGACTATATTCAAAAATGTATGTCTTATTTAGACTCCTAAGACCATTACCTTCTCTATCTGTTATCAGCATTCCATTTGCATCTGCCCTATCCATTAACATTTTATTGCCTTTACCTCTCTATTTCAACATCAGCTCCTTCTGGGCATTCTGTAGCACTCTTTGTAGAAGACTATTATTTTTGTATTCATTACCCTATCTCAGCCTCAGTTTTCTCTTCTGTAAAATTGGCATTAAAAACCTCACAGGATTGTAGTGAGACCCTAATGTGATAATATGTTATGTGCTTTGAAAATCTTGAAATGCTGCAGAAATTTTTGCTATTATTTAACCGTGTTCCCTCCCCCCTCCAAGTGCCCAAACATTATCTTTTTTTTTTTTAACCCTTACTTTCCATCTTGGAGTCAATACTGTGTATTGGCTCCAAGGCAGAAGAGTGGTAAGGGTAGGCAATGGGGGTCAAGTGACTTGCCCAGGGTCACACAGCTGGGAAGTGTCTGAGGCCAGATTGAACCTAGGACCTCCCATCTCTAGGCCTGATTCTCAATCCACTGAGCTACCCAGTTTCCCCCTCCCCCAAACATTATCTTCTGATTTCTTAAGGCCCCAGATGGTGGCAACACAACCTGGGGCTTGTCCTTCATAGAAAAGGCTTCTAGAACTTTATTACCTCCTTTCTTATCCTCATAATTTGGCTATATTATGCTACCCTGCTAGGTGCCTGATTGATTTATAAACTAGTTCAATCTAAAGGGTTTATGACTGGAAAAACTAATTTCTATAGTCCTGTTGTACCTTTCTCAGCCATCATGATTTTAAAAATTATATTAGTATTTCAAGTGGGGTCTCAATGGCTTAACTCAAAGAAGTGGAAATGTGAACAGGTGCTATGGTAAGCCTAAAAAAGGAATTATTTTATGACAGGTTGTATGTTTGGTGTCCCTCATTTTATTCCACATAGGTGACTGCTATTCTGTATATGGTTAGATGTTGGTCAACCTTAACTAATGTCTTTAAGGAGGCAAATGTCTAATTCGTTTAGTATGGATGTGCCTGCTCTTTAAAAAAAAAATCTTCAGAAAGAAAGATAACAATCCTTTTTAGTCACTCATTTTGGGATTGTATTATTCTAATGGTCAAATTCTAAAATCCAACTGAAATCTTTTCTCAATTTTTGCTTGTTCAGTCTTTTCTGAAGCTAGAGAAACTGTCAGATAATCCGCTTCATTTTAAAAAAAATGAAACAAAAAACAACCTTTCTTTTTCTTTTTCTTTTTTTTTTTTACATTTTTAAACCCTTAACTTCTGTGTATTGGTTCCTAGGTGGAAGAGTGGTAAGAGTGGGAAAAAAAAACAACCTTTATACAATTAGCAATCATTCCAATTTCTTTTACCATTCCTCATAACTATCCATGTTCCATTTCTTCATTCCAATTAGCACCCAGGATACAGAACACAGCACTGTGGTTGGTTGCCTTTCATTCCATCAGCCAATAGTGTGCTGCAATAAGTGTAATCTTGTGATACC
>NC_058130.1:387972227-388021218 GCF_016433145.1 Gracilinanus agilis
GGACCCCAAAAAATCATATAGAGGCATGGCCCCCTATATGAATGGCGCCTAACGTGAGGGCTTTCTGAGCAGTGCGAATACCTTTTCCCCTCAAGCCCAAATTCAGGTGGCTAGGAGACTCATCCCCACTCCCCTCCGGTTTCCCTGCTGGCTCACAGAGAGGAGAACGTGAGGGATTCGAGGTGAGTAACTTTTATCTTTTATCTTTTCAATTTAAGACAAACAGAGCACTATGGGGCACAGTGAATCAAAGGAAAGAACTCTTTTTATTGCTATAACTGAT
Source organism: Gracilinanus agilis (assembly GCF_016433145.1). Classification (NCBI taxonomy): domain Eukaryota; kingdom Metazoa; phylum Chordata; class Mammalia; order Didelphimorphia; family Didelphidae; genus Gracilinanus; species Gracilinanus agilis. The sequence continues at coordinate 387,972,511 of NC_058130.1, forward strand.
TATACCCTCAGGAAATGGGGGGCAGAAATTAGTAAAGAACAGCTCTCTAAATTTCTTGATCTTATTACAAATTGTAGCCCATGGATTCCCTTAGAATTCTGGCAAAAAGTTGGCAATGATTTGAAAACTTATTGTATTGAGCATGGACTAGAACAAGTGCCAGTAAAAGTTTCGTCTGCTGAAAAAACAATTTTGTTATCTGGTCAAAATGCAGAGAATGAAATCTTTAAGGTTTCAATGTTAGAATCAGAGGAGGAGGAAAAGGCTCCTTGTAAATCAAACTGGAACTTTAAAATTCGAAGGAAAAAGCCACAAGCAGCAGACCCTCCCCCACCTAAAAACCTCTCTTCCAAAGAGGAAAGAGAGATAACAGCAGAGGAGCCTCTGCTGCTTGAAGCTCCAATTCCACAGCCCCAACCCCAGAATATAGGGTTTAAAGGGGCAATAAAAAATGCTCAGAAGGACGGAGACACGTCATTCTGTTTCCCAATTATTTTTAGAGCAGATGAATTGGATGATGATGAAGAAGTAGCTCCTACATGGGAGCCTCTTCCCTACAAAGTGTTAAAAGAAATTAAGACAGCTTGTGCTTCATATGGTCCTGCTTCTCCATACACTTTAACTTTGGTGAAAACTTTAGAAGGGCTTTGGATCACTCCCTTTGATTGGAATCATATAGCAAAATATTCCCTTGCTGCAGGGGACTACCTCTTTTGGAAATCAGAATTTGATGGAGTGGCAAAACAGAAGGCAGCCATTAATAAGAAACAGGGCATCAGAGTTACTAAAGAAATGTTACTTGGAATAGATGAATGGGAATTACATGCTGATCAGCTTAACTTACCTAGAGAAGCTCTAATTCAATGTACAAGGTGTGCCTTAGAGGCTTGGAAAAGGATCCCAGCAACTAAGAAACTGTCCACAGGTTTGGCTGAGATTAGACAAGGATCAGAGGAAAGATACTCAGATTTTGTAGAAAGGTTAAATCAAGAAGTAACAAAATATACAAATGATGAATATTCAATCCGGATAATAGTCCAAAAGTTTGCCTATGACAATGCCAATAATGTGTGTCAGAGCATGCTTCAAAATATTAAAGAATCTGGGACTATTGATGACTACTTGAAAGCTTGTGAGGACTTTACTCCAGCATATATGCAGGGTATAGTCATCGCAGCAGCCCTGAAAGGAAAAACATATTCTGAAATGATTAAGGGCTCAAAGGCTGCAAAAGACTCTTGTTCCAATGCCCCTAACTCTTTGTGTCCCAGATGTGAGAAAGGTTACCACTGGAAGAAAAATTGTAATTCCAAATTCCATCGAAATGGTTACAGATTACCTGATAAGAGATTTCAGGGAAGATGGAAAGGAGGCCAACCACTGGCCCCACCAATGACTAAATTTAATCCAAGAATTCATCCTAGCTTAGCCAGTTCCTTGCTAGAGTTAATCAATTTTCTGAATAATAAACTTTCTTTTTTCTCCAGATTTCTTTAGCCATGTAAGATGTGATTATTGATCTTTGATAGGATGTCTCATATTTGTTAGAGTATGCGTGAAATGCCCGGGAAATATGTCTTTGAACATTCTGTGTGTCTATATGTTGTGTTTATGTGTCTCTAATCTGTTTGTAATGGTTTTGTTTGTCTGTGATCACAATGGAATTTTGGAGAAAATAAATCTCTCTCTTTCTCATTCATTCCGGAGGAATGGGAAAGACAGACAGGAATTTGAGAAATTCAGAAAAATAACATCTCCAATGGATTTCTGAGTGTTTTAAACTCTAAAAAAATTTAATTGATTAAAAGAAATCATATTCTCTGCTCTCATTAAGGCGAGAATCAACAAGATAATTTGTCTACTTTTCTTCTTCCATTTCTTACTGGCCATAAGAAAGGGAACAAAGAAATCATAAGACAATGACAGGGGACAGATTTGATCCCACCACCAAATTCTATCAACAGGTTAAATACTGAGATATATATTTAATCAAATTTAACAAGGATTCTAAATGCAATCTAAGAAAATTTTTATTCAGACAGAAAAAGCAATGATTCTGAACTGTGTGAACTGTGTACTGAGGTATAGAAGTGCAATTTAAAACTTTATTAGCTAATCAGAATCATCAATTCACCTAAATGTTTAACTGAGAGTGGTAAAAACCTTTCAGACTGCCACAGGTTTAATCTACCATTAATCACACTGATGTTAGTAAAAATCTTAACATCAATTATTAGAACAATACCATTGGCTTATATTTCATAATTAGATGCCTTTGAACAGAGAATGGTTCATGAGAAAAATTTAAGCCAAAATTGAATCATCTATGCTGCCTCAGTTTAGCAAAAAAAAAAAAAAAAAAAAAAAATTTTGGAAAGTCACAAAACATAGTTCCTTTTTCTTAAATCACAGCCCTTTCTCTAATTCATTAGTATGCATGTTTGCTAAGAATTTGAATAGATACTGATGGTATAGTATAACTTTATTGACTAACAGTTAAAAAATGGAATTTCAGTTCATTTTACTTGTGCACAAAAATTATATTGAAGAAGTTATTTATTAAGACTTGCAGTGTGTAAAATACAGGTTTAAATAATCAAATTTGCCAAAAATGCTTATCAAACTGAATTTGAGGATTGCAAAATAGAAGGGTAAAGCTTATAAGGATACTAGTTCATGATTTAAAAGAAATATTTAATCAGGTATGTGGATTTGTCCTAAGGTATAGAGAGGCCAGACTACAGGTTTTATTCTTCTTTAAGCAGAGGTCTGAAAGAATAATTAGTATATATCTATAGGAAACATTGTTAGGAAGTTTTAATTAGGGTCAATTTGGACGTAGTGAAGTTTAAATTAATATTCATTTGGAAGTGATAAATCATCAAGGTTTTAAAATAATCATGCACATTTTATAAATGCAGTAACTAAAGAGTTAAAGAGCACAGCCCCTTGAAAAGCTGCTGCAGCCTTTGACAGGTTTCAAAAGTAATTCAACCCCTTCTACACATAGGAGGGAGAGGCTCTGACTATAAATATTTTCAGCAACAGTTTTTACTAACTCAAACTCAGTAAAGGGAAACAATTAATAAGAAGCTAATGTTAATTTTGTAACTTACAGAAATCTGGCTCAACTTCAGTAGTTATCGCTGTTTCAATTAATATCAAAATATGCAAAAAATTATTATTGTGATAACTTTAATCTAATCTTTAAGGTATTAGATCCTAGCCAAATTATGTCACCTATGTTCACTATTTCACTAGTCCTTAAAGATTAATTGAATAGATTGGATTAGAATTGAGATTATAATCTAAGAGTCAAGGGTATTAGGAAAAAGACAATTCAAATATTATTAATCTGTTATTATAAAATATTATTGAAAATTCACATACATTATAACACAAGAAATTAATTTGTATTCTCTTAATATTTGTGATTTGTAGTAGTGCATTCAAATCCAGAATATAAAATCATAATAAAATGTATAACCCTCATAACAATTTGATATCATTGTTAATATGTACTTGATTGTGATGGCATTAATATTATTATAATGTCTTTTACTTTGTAGTGATATTGATGCAATTAAAACTAATTAACAAAATTGTCAATATTATAACATATTATAATGAAGAATGCATTTAACTAGAAATACTGATCATCTCAGTAATCATAAAGGACCTGAAATAAAACAATTATTTGCAAATGTAAAAATATTCCAAAGTACCTGGTTGCAAATTTTTAAATTTTTTAAATCAATAACCTTTGAAGAGTAATTTTATATCAAGATCAAAACATGTAAAAATTACAAGTACAATAATTTAAATAGTAAAAAAAAAAAAAAACTGCTAGTGAGGAAAGGAATTTTCCTTGCTTCTAAAAAACTTAGAACTTCTAACAAACATTTTAACCCCTTCCTTAAAGTAAATTTAGAACCTAAAGGGGTAATTAGTAGCCTCATTGAATTATGATGCGATGTAGACAATAATGTTGCAAGCAAGCAAAGCTATTACTAATATTGGGTTTTAATGAAATTGTTATTGAATGTTATCAAATCATGTACCTTACTTTGTAAAAACTGAGAATATATGTTCAAATATGTGTAAAAGCTATTTGTTAAAAATTGATCATGCCTATTTGCAATAATATATGATTTGTATTATGAACAAAAAGTTTTAAGTAAACTGACTATCACAATAAGTTAAGGGACTAACCAGCCCCTGCCTCAACCCTCTCTAATCAAGAGAACAGTAATGAAAACTTAATTTCAAGCAAAGTTGTTCACTCTTTTTCTATAATTACTGGAAAGAATTACTAGATAATTTATTCATTGAGAAATTGTTGAAAAAAGTTTGTTTATCATATTTTGTAACATTATAATTTTTCATTGTGCATGTAAATCTTGGAAACCTTACAAATGCTATTGTAATAATTACTGTTTAAGGTAAAAGTCATTGGATTTGCAATTGATATTACTCATTTATGGATCATTGAATTGGATTCACCATTCAAAAGAATATCACTGATAAATAATCTCTGACTCTTACCTCAAGTCAAACAATGTTATACTCCCTTCCCTCCTTTTTCCTTATTCAAAGCAAAGTGATATAAAAATTGAAGCCCCAGAAATTCGAATATGTAAAGCAAGGCAATGTGTTCCACTGTTTACTTATGAAACTGGTACCCATCCCAAGTGTTGTTTCAGTGAAAGTTAGTTTGAACCTCTTATAAATTAATTTATTTGTATAACTTCTGACCATCAATTTGAATAACTAATTACAAATACAAAGAAACAAATAATACCACAGAATTATAATATGGGGATCGAGGTTTTATTCATACAGGAAACGGATCTGAGTTTTGGGTAAAAGACATTTCACTAAATCTAAACTATATATGTATATATATATATGCATATATATAATTTTGAAATTTAAAACAGTTTTTACTTAAAAAACATTGTATTTTTCCCTGAATTTTTAATTTTCTTATTGCTTTTACCAATTGATTCACACAACCCCAAAATTCAGTCATGTATCATTAACTGATCTGGATGTTAGCCTTAACCCTCTGTAAGGGAGAATGTATGTTAATCTATAATGTAAAGTTGAAATTCTTTTGAGAATAATTTCAGGATAAGAAGTTTGCCACCTCCCCAGAATCCAGACGATGAACCTGTTTGGAAGAAGACACCATGAAGATGCCTGCAGAGACCTACACTGCATTAAGAAGATCCCATACTGAACTTTGGGGTGCAGTTAATTGAAATATGGGGAATTGAATGCATCTGTTTTGAATGTACACTCATGCCAAAGGGGACTGCCCCCAATTGGCTTTTTGTCAATGCGTCTAGTAATCATTTGATCATTGTTTTTGTCCTCTTTTCTTACCCCCAAAATTTGTGTAACTTAAAAGTTAGTTATGTTTGCAAGAGCCTTCAGGAAGACCACCTTTCCTTGGATCTCATAAGAGAGATTCACATACCCCAACATGTGGATACCCTCTCAAAAAATGTTTCCCTTGCCCTTCTGACTCAAGAGAACATAGATAAGGGATTAGAAGCAAGAATCAATGTTCTTGAAGAGGCTGTTTTATACATTGGAAATCAATTGCAAAACATTAAAGTCAGGCTTAAAGCAAGGTGTCATGCAGAATTTAAGTGGATCTGTGTGACCCCCCTTGTCTATAATCAAACAGATGTTCCTTGGGAAAATATACAACAGCATATTCTTGGTGTATGGAATCACTCAGAAACCTCTATTGATCTAAAAATGTTACATGACCAAATTATGGAGATCAGTCATTCTTCTGTTTCTGATTCCATTCCCAACCTGGCTTCTTCATTTATTGAGGGTCTTTCATCTTACATCTCTTATAATAATCTAATACCCACCCTCAGTACTGCTGGCTTTGCCCTTTGCTTATTCCTTATAGTTTTGTTTTGCTTTCCATTTTTCATTAGATCACTCAGTTCTTCAATAAGGCAAATTCAAATTGAGCTAAAATCTCTTCAATTCAAAACAAAAGAAAAGGACATTAAGAGCAAGAGAGGGTTACATGGTCCTTTATCATGATCTGTAAATCGGAACAGAATCCTTTTGTACTCTCTATAACTGATAGTTGTGACCACTCTCTAAGTTCTAAAAAAAAAAAAAAAAAAAAAAAAAATTTTTAAAAAAGGGGGATCTGTGGGAAGCCGTTCTATGTAGTAAAACCTTTGGAGAAATAGGATCAAATTTAGGGCCTGTTATCTGGATTCCCTACGTGACCAATCCAGGCTGAGGCAGTCTTTGTGTTTGGTCCTGGTCACTTGAGCCCCAAAAAGGCTCTGGTACCAGAAGGTAGGTTAATCCAAAATCAACTTGATCCCTCCAAAAAGGTTATTAGGAGTCATTTAGAGAAACAGAGTCTGTAACAGATATTTTATCTGGATCCCATTACAAAATCATCGGCAAGTAAAATTGTGTGTATGATTTTTCTGCCCTGCATGTCAGGATGCAGACTGAATGGGTCATCTAAGATAAAAATCTGAGGCTCCTCTTCTGACTCAGTCTTTGATCCCCACCTTTCTTAGAATTCTTATTGGAGACCTTTGAAGTGGTAGACCAGCATCTACTGAGTTAATGATTCCTTTCCTAACAAATGTTAATTAGATAAGAGTGCATATTCAGATTAGAACTGGCTCCTTTAGGATTTGACTGGTGAGCATCTCCCTGGGATATTTCCTCTCCTGGAATTATCCCCTCTGAATTGGGGTTTGGAATTTGACCATTTGTCTTTGCATTTGTATTCTTTAGACTTCAATGGATTATGTGTGATTTATTGCCCCTTACCAACTGTGACCTCTTTGAGAAGGATATATAATAAACTTCCATGCCCACAGAATTTTGGAACAGCATGGGTTAACCACTAGTCTAGTTGTTCTCATTTTCTTTCTTCTGCTTTAACCATCCTATGCCACCACGCCGCTCAGGACCCCAAAAAATCATATAGAGGCATGGCCCCCTATAGGTCTTATAATGTACAAAAATATTAATAGCAACTTTTTTATTAGAGGCAAAACCTTAGGTATTCTTCAGTCAAGGAAAGCCTGAATAAGTTGTTATATATGAATATTATGAAATACTATTCTACTGTAAGAAATAAGAAAATAGATAATTTCAAAGAAACATTGAAAGACTTGTATGAATTGATGAAGAGTAAAGTGAGTGGGACTAGAAAAGAATTTATACTATAACATCAGTATTATAAATATGAATAATTATGGAGACTTGAACAAACTGATAAAGAATGAAAAGAGCAGAACCATAACACTGTAAAGATGAATAATTTTGAGAGCTGGAAGAATCATGAACAATACAATGACCATTAATGATACTATGGGACCGATAATGAAACATATCATCCATTTCCAGACAGAGAGGTGATAGATTTAGGGTACAGAGTGAGTTGTATTTTTGTAAACAATTTATGAGGGATATGTTTTGCTGGACTAAATTTATATTTATTTCAAGAAATTCACTTTGCTTTTCTCTTTTTTCCCCAATGTAGTGGAGGGGCGGGTGGGAGAGAAAATTGATTTCTGTCCATCAAAAAAACAATTAAAAAAACCCCAAGAGCTGAGATGTAGAATGTGGCTTGCACTTTCAGAACAAGTCACTATATATATATATATTTTTGTTTGTTTTTTTTTACCCTTGTACTTCGGTGTATTGTCTCATAGGTGGAAGATTGGTAAGGGTGGGCAATGGGGGTAAGTCACTATATTTTTAATTTTATTATTGTTTTTACTTTGTCATGAGACCTCTCACACAGTGGGGGTAATCTGTAAATGTTTCTAACATATATGATGTATTGATATATGAATATTTCAAGTCAGTCACTTTTTCATTTCCCACCAGATTTTACTCCTCTGGACTTCTTCAACATGTCTCAGAAATCTTTTCATCTTGGAAGATCTCTTCCACCATGGAGCTCACATTTCAGAAAGTACCCTCTGCCTCTGCTTTCTCTCCCTCTGATTGGAAGCGATCCTGCCAGAAGCTCCATTTGAGGAGGTGCACAGATCAGCCATCTCTTTATTTTTCATCAGACTTCACTCTTTCAAATTCTCCATTATACTTCCTTACTAGTATCTTCTCTTCCCCCTTTCACTTTTCGGTTTCCTTTTATACACTGTCTTCCCCCACTAGAGAGTATAAATTCCTTGAGGGCAGTTGCTATGTTTATTTTTCCCTGTACAGTAGGACCTCATTTTATGCAAACTCAACACAATCAGATTCAGATATATGCAATTAGTAATATAAAAGGCACAAAAACACAAAATAAAACATTTTAAGTACAAATTAAATTCATGCATCTTCTCATGTGGTATAAAATCTCCCAGCAGTTAGGCAATCATGCTCCTTCTCACTTTGAGAAGCAGTAGTGAGTCAGTATATTATTTTGAGCTAAACATTAGCTCATACATTAGTCTTTGTCTAAGTCATGTCCATGTTAGATCAGTGTTTTTCTGTTTTATTGATGTTATTTAGTTATTAATAATAGCCTCAAAGTATAAGAGTAGTGATGCAGGTAGCTCTGAGGAGACTAAGAAAAACTGAAAAGTACCTAGGTATGTTTATACAAGAAATACTTACTGAATAAAGGGGTTCATTATTATGGTGATTTTGAACTTACATGAAGGAATTTGGAGTGTATTAGTCATATAAAATGAAATCTGACTGCATTTTCATTCTCATATAGTAAGGAAAGAAGGAAGGAAAGAAAGAAAGAAAGAGAGGGAGGAAGAAAAGAAGGAAGGAAAGAAGGAAGGATGGAAGGAGAGAGGGAGAGAGGGAGGGAAGGAAGAAAAAAAAGAAAAGAACGTTAATTTACAGAGATTCTTTGACTCCACAGGAAAGCAGTTCTACAAAAATAATTTAACATATATTTACTAAGTAGTAATATGAAGAGTGACAGAGTGTAACTATCTGAGAACTTGCCTCAGAGTCAATGAGACTGAGGCTTAAGTCCCATCTGGTATACATGTTAATTGAGTGCTCCTAGGCAGGTTACTCTTGGTGCTTTAAGGAGCTTCCAAAACTATGTTGCAGAGAAGGTGCCTATCTGCATTAGCAGAGGAAGTTTCTTTATTCCTTTATGAAACACTGTGCTAACAATTATTCTAAGCTCTGGAAATAAAAAGAAAGGCATTCCATCCAAGGAAATAAAATTTTAATGAGGGAGATGACATAAGATCTATTTTACACACACACACACACACACACACACACACACACACACACACACACACACACACACACACATTTCTGAGGAAAGGCACCAGCAGTAGCAGGGGTGAAGAGTTGGAGGATTAAGGGAGGAACCTGTAGAAAGTGGGATTTGAACTAAGCCTTGAATAAAGCCATGGGAAATGGGAGGAAGATGTGAGGAGGGAGAATATTTCAGGTGCGGAAGACACCCAGTGAAAACAAAGAGCAAACAACCAAAAAGATGCCCAGGACATATCTTCTTTGTTTGGGGTCCAATTCTCCCTGTCTAGGCTCATAGAGCAATTTCTTCCTTTCCTTAGCATCAGTACAACATGTGTGCAAATGTGAGGTTTATTGAAATTTAATTAATAAACCAACTATTTAGTATGAATACAATATACTTGATTTAGTTGAGCAAGTATCGGCCTTTAATTTGGATGAGAGTGACACCTAGTGGCCTCGTGATGCTATAGTTGCTGGTAGAGGTAAATTCCCTTGTCCTGGTAGAAATGAGATAAATTTTGCAATTAGCACTTCCACCTTATATTTGGGTTTGCCCAAAGTCATTGGAGGAGAAAAAAAATGGTACTAAGGCATATTATGAGATACCTTTTTTTGAAAACCCCCTATTTTCTGACTTAGAATTGATACTAAGTATGGATTACAAGGTAGAAGAATAGTAAAGGCTAGGCAATTTGGGTTACATGACTTACCCAGGGTCACACAGTTAGGAAGCATTTTTAGCCAAATTTGAACTCAGGTCCACACAACTCCAGGCCTGGTGCTCTAGCTATAGAGCCACCTAGTTGCCTGTGAAGTACCTTTTGGAGATATCGAGAACAAGTCACAACTCCTGCGACATGTATATGAAAGATAGTGCCTATGCTACCTTATTACATTTATTTTTGATACCTTAAGTGGATGAGAAGAAGTTTCAATCAATTAACTAATCAAAGGCCTTAGACTAAGGGCTAAAAGGTATTTAAACTCATGAGATTGGGAGAGGAAACTTAGCCATGCACCAGAGATTTCTAAGTGAATTGAGAAGTTTGAGAGATTGGAGTAAGGTTGGCTTTCCAGCCAACCCTTGAGGACAAATTTCCCTGGGGGAAGGAGAGGCTGTGGTTTCAGCTGTGGTCAGGTTTCCTTGACCTCTCCCTTCTTTCTTTTTAGATTCATTCTGCCAACCCTACACCCTCTGGCCACAAGGGTAGAAAAATACCTTTTGAGTTTTAAAAGGTCTAGAAGATTTTGGACTTTCTACCTTCCTATTAACCTCTGAGTACCATCTTAATTAGCTGATAGCAGCTCTTCATCAGGAGCTATGGATGGATGCTAATTTACAATGCTTAATGGAAAACTTCTCCAATAAATAGTAGAAAGAAACCAGAGTTTGTGAGTTACACATTTGCCAATGTGTTTTCTAAGCTTGAGTCCACATTCCCCTTGTCCCTGTATATATTTGTGGGAGAATGGGTCATAGACTTTTTTCTGTGGGAGAGAGAATATTTTGTATTAACTCTTCTTAATGTTTCACCTTAGTAGGTACCCTTTTCTAAAAGTTTTTTTAAAGCTGGATGATTAAATCTTCAGGAGAAGCACATGAGTTGGGGGATCTAACTGAGGGCATTAGATGGTTATTCCTGACCTGCCAGGGACATCCCCTACCAAAGTCTGAGGGGAAGATGTAGTAAATTTCGGGGACCTAACAGGTGTTATAAACAAAAGGGCCTAGGGAGATATACAGTGATGTGAGTGTATCTATGTATTCTCCTCCCTAGTTGCAGATGATGGAGGAATACCAACCCCAATCACCCTTGATAATTGTTATAATTTCCCCTTTTCTCTAACAGTTGCCCAGGGAGGACCCCGAAAGGTTAGGTGGATGGGTAACTCTTTCAGGTCCAACCTGAGGTTGGATAAATTATTATAGAGCTTTTGATTTGCTTTGGATCATATTTGATATCTGACTGTGTTGACTCCCCCGCAAGGGTCGTGATAGAAAGACCACTCAGGAAGGTACTTGTTAAACACTCTTTATGTATAATCTATAATCAGGGAAAGGATAAACAGGATAAGGAATGGGGATTGGAGACCCTGTCAATCTAATATCTATAACTAGTTGACAATCAGGACTGGAGGCTATTGATCTAGTAGAAGCTGGAGCTTTATTCTCCACTACACCTCTGGCCCAGCCTGGCCACAGCCAAGCCAGAGAATAGGGACTGCTATTGATGCAGCTGTGTTGGTGATATTATTCTCTTAGCTTTCTCACTATCAGTGTTTGGTGATGCATTAGCTCTCACAGTCTTCAGGAAATATTCAGATTCTTCCTACCCTCTTCTTCATAGACTTCCCAGCCTCCCTTCACCACCCAGAGACCTAGAGACCTAAAGAGTTAGAAAGATCCAGAGACCTAAAGACCTAAAGAGCCCAAAGACCCAAGACCAAAAGACCAAAGACCCAAAGACTCCTTCAAGTGGCTGTTAGGGGAATTTATACTGCCAGGCCAACCAACGTTTGCCCCTGGCACACAGCATCTGGGAACATTCCATGCCTTCCACCTGCCTCCCCTGTCATTCAAGGTGGCACCCATCATTTCCCAGCATATGAACATAACACAGGTCAGTGGGAATTAGAATATAAAGATATAATTGTTAGATCAAAATTCTTACGTTTCTGCATAACATTACTTTGAAAGGAACTGAAAGATTCACCTTTGCATCACTCAGATTGTGGGTAAGTAAGCCTGAGAGAAGAAGGAAATGAGTCATTTGTAACATTACTATGCATTAGTAGAAGTTCAACTTTGCAGAGCAGACTTTTAAGTGTTTTTTTTCACCTTTCATAGTAATTGATTCTAAAATCAATGCATGTAACCATCAACTATCACTAGATGTTTTGATGCCAAAATAGACTTAGGCCAAAGGTGTGTTAATCTAAGAGAGAAATAAGCACACTTCCCATTCATTATCATTTAAAAAATCTTAGACTCTATTAAAAACATTTGTTGTGCACCTAGAATGTACAAGGCATTGTGTCAAGTCTTATTGCCCAGAATTTAGGTGGAAGGGGATTGTGTGATAGAGTAAAAACTGAGGCTAGTAATATGAAGGCAAAGTTGAGAAAGCAAAGTGAAAACTGACATGAATAAGCCTTATTACACACAACAAGGAAGCCTGGGGAGCTGATCTGATTGGCAAAGTGCATCTGTTGTAATAGTTTGGAGATCTCTGTCAACCTTTCTCTCCTATTAAGCTTTTACATGAACAAAATCATTGTAGTTTGGATAAGAAAAACTATTACCTGGGAGAAAACCTGTAACAAATATTTCTGATAAAATTCTGAGAGCCAAGATACATAATAATTGTACAAATTATGAATGTGGATTTGAGAAAATTATTGTTCCATGTGAAGTGATGAATATGGAGGAATTCAGAGACTTGTGGAAAGATGTATTAAATAATGCCAAGTAGGTAGAATCAGGAAAATAATATGTATGTTTATCTTAATTACATAAATGAAAAGGGCAACAAAATGGAACTGTATCCTATGTTATTAATCCTGGCAAGGAAATGAGAAAATTCAGTGTACTCTTTTATTTCTTTTAATTTTAATATTTCCGGGGGCAGTTGGGTAGCTCAGTGGATTGAGAGCCACCCCTAGAGACAGGATGTCCTAGGTTCAAATCTGGCCTCAGACACTTCCCAGCTGTGTGACCCTGGGCAAGTCACTTGACCCCCATTGCCTACCCTTACCACTCTTCTGCCTTGGAGCCAATACACAATATTGACTCCAAGATGGAAGGTAGGGGTTAAAAAAATTTAATATTTCCAATTCACAAAAAATTCTTTTTTCTTCCTTTTACATTCCCCCACACATACAACTCTAGACCCCTCTCAACTCATTTGTCAAGCTGAATTTCTTAAAGCTTGAGACTGATTTTTATTATCTCTTCTGTCTATTTAACAAACTCCTAATGGCTTCCTATTAATCCCATATCAAATAGAAATTCCTCTGTTTGGTATTCCAAGACCATGATTGGCCCCTTCTTGACTTTATTAGGCTTCTGACACTTTATTGCCCTTATGTTCCCATATACTTTTCTTCGTTCTTTTATTTTTTATCATGCAATACTTATTTCCACATTCATTGTGCTGTAAAAGAAGACACATGTCACACATACAATAAAAAAACTTGTGAAGAAAATAAAGTGGGAAATGGCATGCATTGATCTGCCATCAGACACTAAGAGTTCCTTCTTTGGCTGTGAATGGAAATTTTCATCCTAGTTTAGTCCCGCATAGATGATCATTATACAATATTTCTGTTACTGTATACAGTGTTCCCCTAGTTCTGATCACTTCACTTCATATGCATTCATAGAAGTCTTTGCTAGTTTTTCTGAACTCATTCTGTTAATTATTTCTTATGGTAATAGTATTCCATAAAACCATATACTATAGCTTGTTCAGCCATTCTCCAAATGATGGACATCTCCTCAGTTTCCAATTTTTTGCCACTACAAAAAGAGTAGCTATAAATATATTTTTTTTAACAAGTAGGTCTTTTCCCCTTAGCTCTGATATCTTTGGGACACAGAGCTAGTAATGGTATTTCTGGATCAAAGAGTATCTATAGTTTTGTGGTCCTTTGGGTTTGGTTTTCTTGCTATTCTTAGTACTCCAAGTCCTAACTGCATTTTCACTGGTTGCCCCATCCCTTCCTTTCCTTTCTGGAATTCTCATCCTCCTCATCTCTATCTTGTGAAGATGGAATTATCTCAGTCCAACCATAATTTTCCCCTTTACAGTCTCTTGGATTCTATGGCTCCCTCCAAGTCCCAGCTAAAATCTCATCTTCTACAAGATGCTTAAGTCCCCTCAATACTAGTGCTTTCTCTCAGTTGATTATCTCCAATTTATTATATACATATATGTATGTTTATTTCTATATATCTATGTATGTTTCTCCTGCTTTGCATATGCCATTTTCTATCATCTTCCCTCATTAAATTTGATGCCTTGAGAGCAGTGTTATGGGGGTAATTTGAGGAAAGGTGTTCGGGATAAGGGAATTGAAAGGAGGATGTTGGAGACTTGGTAAATGGATAAATTAGGCTACAGGTAGGCTGGGATTAAAGGAGATTCAGGGTATAATAGGACTGAAGTCAGGAGTATAACACAGAAGGGAAACAGAGATCTTCTTGGGAGAAAGAAGTTAAACTAAACAGGCTAACACAGCAGGCTTACAGACTGGGACTTAGACTCAAACACAAGCTGAGGGAAATAGACTAGACTGAAATTAACAAACAGGCTTTAGTTAATTTCACAGGAAGGGACCTATTTTGAATTAACACCTTCCTTCAAGATGGATGCCTCAGCTACCCTCTGAGCCCAGAGTATGTTGTCTCTTTCCCTCTTCTCCCCTCTTGATAACTAACAGACAAAATACACTAAATAGAACTATTGAAACACAAAGGGTTTAATTGTTTGCAGGATGTTGGTTAGGAAGGTGGATTAAAGGAAAGCCCTATCAGTTATCTCAGGAACCTCAGATGGGGGAAGGGAAGTAAAGATGGAATCTAAGTAAGGACCTGCCTCACTCAGTTTTACAAAATGCTATCTAAAGGGAATAAATGATGATTTGATTAAATTATAAATAATGCTGTCAATTAGATAACTCTTCACAGATTTAACTCCTCTCTAATTTCTCTCCTTATAAACTCCACAGCCACTAAGGTAAGGGAGGGAAGGCAGGGTGGTATTGGGAAAGGAAGATATAAAGGGTCTATCTAAAATAATAATTTCTTAAGTAAATATATCAATGCCAGGCTAAATTTCAATATTGAAGCTAGATAATCTAAGAGCTCGCTCATTGACTTCCTCCCTTCACGGAAGATCCAGTCAACTGCCTCTCCTCAAGATTCTAAAACCTCTAACAGCTTTTTGGAACTCAGCCAAAGCTAGAAAAAACTATAATCCCCAATTCTGTATACTACAGCAGTGACTGGGTTTATTTGCTATTGGCTTTTTTTCTTTTTGCCTTTCTTTATAATCTTAGCATTTAGCACAGTGAACTTGGTGCTTAATATATAGTAGGAATTTTTCTGCTGAATGGCTAATAAAACCTTTGCAACAAGTATGCCCAGTCACACAAAACAAAAAATGTATGGCCCATTTTGCAGCCCAAGTTCAATGCTTCTCTTCCAGGAGGTGGGTAACATGTTTTTTTTCATGAGTTCTTTGGAATTAGAACACATTTATATCACAGAAGTAGAGGAATTTAGATATGAAAATTTACATAGTTATCAGATTGCTTGATTGCTTTTCTTTTTTACATCATCATATGATGGATAAGGAAAATATCTATTGAAATAACTAAGATAGGGGTAGCTAGGTGGCTCAGTGGACAGAGAGCTAGATCTGGCGTCAGTAGGACTTGGATTCACATTTAGCTATGTGTCCCTGGGCAAGTCACTTAACTTCAAATTGCCTAGTTCTTACCAATTCTTCTGCCTTGGAACCTATATTTTTATCAATATATTAAAAGAAAAAAACCTTACCTTCTATCATAGAATCAATATTGTGTATTGGTTCCAAGGCAGAGGAGCTATAAGGGCTAGGAAATGGGGGCTAAGTAACCTATTCAAGATCATACAGCTAAAAAGTATCTGATATTTGAACCCAGGACCTCCTGTCTCTAGGTCTTGGCTCTCAAGCCACTGAACCACATAATTGTCCCTACTTGTATCAATTCTAAGACGGAAGGTAGGGGCTTAAAAAAAAGAAAAAGAAAGAACTAAGGTAAAAACAAAACATCAATTTTTAAAAATATCCCAAATCTTTTTTCCATTCTGAGATTGTACAAAAGCAACACATAAAAGTAGGTAGATAGAAAACTTTTTAATTTTAATTTTTTAAAAAACTCTTCCCTTCCATCTTAGAATCAATTCTAAGACAGAAGAGCAGTAAGAACTAGGCAACGGGGGTTAAGTGACTTGCCCAGGGTCACACAGCTACGAAGTGTCTGAGGCCAGATTTGAACCCAGGACTTCCTGTCTATAGGCCTGACTCTCAATCCACTGAGCCACCCAGCTGCCCCAGAAAACTTTTAAACTAGTATTTATAGACTCACCCATCACAGAATGGGTTTTCTTAAAATGAATGAAGTGATGAATGAGAAAGGATTTGTATTAGCTTTGTACCCAGCCCTGTGCTAAGGGTCTGGGAAGTCACAGAGAATATAAGTGGAGGTAGAGGGCAGTCCTACTATATTGCTCTTTTTAGTGGCAATGATAGCATTTATTTGATCACTCTTACCAGAGCAGGCATAAGAAGTCAAACAAAGGGTTGAAAATGAGGTTTGTGCATGGAGGAAGAAGAGATGGCAATATGCCTACATGGGCTAAGGTTTCCTGGAAGATCGTTGGCTCAGAAGCAGAAAAAAAGAGCCAGGTGAGATTTCATCTCGGTGGAGTAATATTTCTCTAAGTGGGTGCAGAGGTCTATCATTGCTAAGTAACTTTTCCCGTTATCTTGGCATTTTCATGCCTTATGTTATCCCTGAGGAAATCTTTTGAGTCAGAATATACTACAGACTGTTCACAGTCACGAACGCATGAGATAAAAATGATGACTCACTCAAATAAACAAATCTGGAATCAGAAGGTAGGAGTAAAAAAAGGCAATTTATTCCCTTCATGAAATGGGGCACTTCAAGGATGGGCTAAGAAGTGCCAACGGGCTAGGCAGCAAGCAGGCATCATATACAAGTCTCCTCCCCTTTCCCCTGCACTGAATCTTGATTCACAATCTAAAACACCTGAAATTGGATTGTAGTTTCTTCTAACCCAGTTCAGATGAAATAAGGGGAGCAAATGAGCTGCTCATTGTCCATTCTTTCTTCCCTCACTCCTTTTCCTAAATTTGTCCTGAGTCTCTTCAATCAGCAAAAGGTAACACACTAGCCTTTGTAGACCGAATGCTCATTCTGAGAATAGCACACTCAATTCTATCTCACTCATGAAAATGAAGAAAATGAAAATGTCTTAGTGGAAATCTATCAGGCCAGCAACAGAGGCATTCTTTTGCTTGGCTTTTGATCTTTTCTCTGTCTCTCTTTACACCCTTCATTCCACCTGGCTGTTTTTTTATACCAGATTGCAAGCTCAATAATCAGCTCCCTCCATACCTTTAACTCCCCTCTATCTCTCTGATCCTTCAGTACTGTCTTCAACTATACCCATTGCCTCCAACCTTAAAAAAACTACCTTCATTAGACCTCACTATACCTTCAAACAATTGTCTCTCCTTTTCTTAGCAAAAGAAAAAGACAAGGCTATATATAGCCTTTGCTTCCTCTCCTTTCATTCACTCCTCAACTCTTTGTAATTTGGTTTCTGACTTCATCCATCAACTGAAATTATTCTCTCTGAAGCTACAGTGATCTATTAATTGTCAAATTTTTTCTTAATCTTCATTCTTCCTGATCAATCTGTTGCATTTGACACTATTGACCACTTTTTCTTCTTGGGTAAACTTCTTTGGGATTTTCATGAAACAACTCTTTCCTAGTGCTCCTTTCAGTCTAATTGCTCTTTTAAAAACAAACAACCAAAAACCTTTACCTTCCATCTTAGAATCAATACTATTTATTGGTTTTAAGGCAGAAGAGCAGTAAGGGAGGGGTAGGCCATGGAGATTAAGTGACTTACCCAGGTTCACAGAGTTATGAAGTAACTAAGGCCAGATTTGGACCCAGGACCTTCCATCTCCAGGCCTGGCTCTTTATCCACCGAGTCACCTAGCTGCCCCCAACTGCTTCTTTTTAGTCTTTTGCTGGCTTTCCATTTATATTCTCCCTAATTAAGGCTCTCTAATGGACACTTTTCTTTTCTCTTATAATCCTCATGTATATGTAACCCCAGAACTCAGGTAGGCAGTCTTGGCAACATCCACAGGGTTCAGCTGTACAGAAGTCTTAGGACTTACCCCAGCGAGGAAATCAGGACAGAACACAAACAGTGTCAGGGACGGCAAGTGGAAGCAGATGAATGAATGAACTTGATTGGAAAATAGAGCATATAGATGAGATCAAAGGCAGATTTTGTCATGCCCTTAATACAAGTCAGGATCTGGAACATCAGGGTAGATTGATACCTTTCTGGGTAACCATTACGTCTCTCTGTCATAGGGGCTCCCTATAGCCTCCAGGATCAAATATCAATATCAAATATCCAAAAATGCTATTTGGTGTTCAAAACCCTTTATAACCTAGACCCCTTCTACCTTTCTGGTCTTTTTACATCTTACTCCCCAATACATATTCTTCAGTCCAGTGACACTGACCTTCTGACTGTTCTTTGAACAAGACATTTCATTTCTCTGCTCTGGGCATTTTCTCTAGCCTCCATTCTGACCACTGACCTCTCTTGGCTTCTTAATTCCCAATCAAAATCCTATCTTATTTGGTAAGCCCTTCCCAGCCTCTCTGAATCTTAGTCCCTTCCCTATGAACTATTTCCTGTTTATTCTGGGTTTGGCTCATCCATATTTGTTTGCTTGTTTCTCCCCCTCCCCTATCTAGATGGTGAGCTCCTTGAAGCAGGGACCATCTTTTCGCTTTTTGTGTCATCAGTGCTAGGCACAGTATAGGCACTTAATACATATTTATTGACTGAATGAATGATTGACTGGTTTGGGAGACATAGTTGTCCTCAATTTTTTCTGAGGAAAAAGCACAAGAAAACAACTTTTCTTTAAAGAATGAGGAATTCGGTTTGGTTATAAGAAGGAACTTCTTGAGAGGGAAACTCCTTAAACATTAGACTACATTCTGAAGTAATATTTTGCAATATTCTTAGGGAATTTTTAAAGGAATTGGAGATTTTCATCTTCTCAACCCAGTTTCAGTGTGGTCCTGCCTGAAGGCAGGGAATGGACTAGAATGCTAGATGATCTTCCAGAACTTTCTAGCTATAAGATTAGAGTTCCTTAGTGTTAGTATAAGGACACTGAATTTCCTGTCTTTTTGTTTTATCTTTGGGACCAATCCCAAGGAGCTAGCTATGTTTGCAAGATTAACCAGACAAGTCATGCACTTAATCCAGTCTCTACTAGTTGAGATTGCTAAAAATATTGGCTCAATATACTCTGACCTATTGTCGGTGTTGTATGTACACAAGATTAGTGAGCCTGATTTTCTTGCTCATATAAGATCAAATCAAGGTGGTTTTAAGAAGCAAAGGACCAGGGTTAATGGGTTATGTAGAGATTTCCACTTTTTTTTAACCCTTTTATTCTCTCTTAGAATCAATACTATGTATTAGTTCTAAGGCAAAAGTCTTAAGGACTGGACAATGGGAGTTAAGTAACTTGCCCAGGGTGACACAGCTAGGAAGTGTATGAGGTCAGATTGGAACTCAGGGCTTCTCATCTATGGGTCTGACTCTCCATCCACTAAGCTGCCTAGTTGTTCTCTACTTAAAAAAAAATTAACCATTCTTATGATTTTATTTGCTGAGTAAGCACCTTGATGAGTTGCTTCCTCTATCTCATCTGTAATTAGATGAACTCAGGTCCTCTTACTCCAAATCTAGAACTTTATACTACACCACATTGCTTACTTTCTTTTCATTTTCTGTGTATACAATATTCAAGTGATCTAGCTGTCATTGCTTATTCTCAATATGTGATTGGCTGACCCACGTCATTTTTGCAGCAAACATACTTCTTATTACCCCTAGAGCTTATGGAAGCAGATGAACAATTCCTCCTTGCTTTTGGTCTTACAAGTATTCAAATTATCAAAGTCTAGGGCTTTTGGTCTAAGCTGGATTTAAAAAATTATTAATCTTTCTTTAACTATCAGTTCTAAAACAAGGCTATGCTTTCTTCCAGATCAACCCAAGAAGGTCTGTTCTTGAAGTAATTAGGGCTTGACCTGAAAAGGGCAAGGGACTTTTGACTGATCTGCCTAAGAGATATACCCTTCCTGCCCCATCATTCCCTGAAAGGTTAAGGGGAAAGTTTAGACTGACAGAAGGCAAAAATCTTTGATTGCTTCAGTTAATGGAAGTATCCTTTGAATTCACCTTTGACCAGCAAGAAAGGAGAATCCTTGAGGGAAGCAGTCAAAGAAGGATTAAATGGTTTCAAGAAAAAACGATCCCCCAAAGGTGTGACTATTGTTTTATTTGATGAAGCAAACTGAAAATTAAACTGTTACATAAACTCTTGACTCCCCATCTTGGCTGTGAAAAATTCCTTCCTCAAGAGCTCTATAAACTGTGAGTTCAAAATGACTTGTATTAAAGAAATATCCAAAGGGCTTGACAGGTTTCTCTCTAAGTAGAAATGCCTAGTCAAAAATAATAATAATTAATAAAAATCACTTCTGGTAGACTTGTGCCCAAAACATAGTATTCAGAGTTTTTCCTCACCCTTGAACAAACTGGAATCATTTAAGGAGCTACTATGGTCTTCTCCTCTGCAGTTCTCTGCATTCACACACTCAGAGGTTAAAACTGGGATTGGAAATTAGAAACACAGTAAAAAGTCATATTTTCAAAGTTCTTATCTTTTTATTCCACTTCTGCGTCTCCATGATCATGCCGTTTTTGTCATTTTTTTTCATCTGACTCTTTGTGACTCGGTTTGGCAGAGATACTGTAGTGGTTTACCATTTCCTTTTCCTGCTCATTTTATTGACGAGGAAACTGAGACCAACAGGGTTAATTGACACTTGCCTAGGGTCACATAGCTAATAAATGTCTGAGGCTGGATTTGAACTCAGGAGGATGAGCCTTCCTGACTGTCCACTGTGCCACCTACCTGCCCAAGTTATTGTTCAGTCGTTCAGCTGGTGTATGCTTCATGACCCTATTTGGGGATTTCTCAGCAAAGATACTGGATTGGTTTGCCATTTCCTTCCCCAGTAGATGAAGGCAAATGGTTGAGTGTCTAAGGTGAGATTTGAATTTAGGTCTTCCTGACTCCAGGATCAGGGCTCTATCCACTGAGCCACATGCTCATGTTATTCCTACTTTTCCTCCAAAGTCTTAGTTAGGCTCCTGCTACTGTCATTTTGCTCATATGCTTTTCAAGTCTTCATACCCAGAGTTCCTGGAGCCCTGCCTTTTTTCTACTTTATTTGATTTCTATGTTCCTTTACTACTTTCTCGGTTTCTTTTAAGCATTCTCTTCCACCAGCCTACTCTTTCCCACTGAGTATTTCTATGACAAAAGAAAAGGATACGCAGACATGGTGAATATGACATACGTGGTAAGTCTTTCTACACATACTTAGGATGTCAGGGATATGAGAACCACATATCTCATTTAGTTCAGGACAATAAAGTCTCCAAATTTTCTTTGTCATTAAAAAAAAAGGGAAAAAATCTTCCTTGAGCCAATTACTTCACTACTGACTGTGTCAGCAGAAATGAGTGGGGTGGGGGGTTAATGGATGGTTTACAGACTCTCTGTTGCTCCCCCTCCCCATCATGAATCCATTCTATTGCAGGCTGGAGCAGGCTGCTCCCCCCTGAAGGAGGATGATGAGCACCCCGAGGTGAATGTGCTTGAAACCAAAATGTGCCCAAGAAAGACCAGAGACCCAGGTAGATAAAAAACAAACAAACAAAAAAAAAAACCAGTACAAACAGAAGGAATAACACCAGATTGGGATCAGAAGAGCTAGCTTTAATCCTAGTTTTGTTGTTGAATTGCTTTTTCTTTTTTTAAACTCTTACCTTCCATCTTGTAATCAATACTATATATTGGTTCCAAGGCAGAAGAACAGTAAGGGCTATGCAATGGGGGTTAAGTGACTTGCCCAGGGTCACACAGCTACGAAGTGTCTGAGGTCACATTTGAACCCAGGACCTCCCATCTCTAGGCCTGGATCTCTATCCACTGAGCCACCTAGCTGCCCCCTCCCCTTTAATTGCTTTGTAACTGGCAAATTGCTTAATTTTTCTGACCTCTAGCTTCTTTGCTATCTAACAGGATTTTATAGAATTCAAAGGAAATAATGCAGGTGAATCCCTTTGCAAATTTAAGATTAGTATCTCCATTTTGTAGGCTAGGAAACTAAGACTCAGAGAAATCCATCAATTTGCCCAAGGTCATACAGCTAGGGAGAGACAACTGTCATAGTGGATAGAGATTTGACCTCAGAGTCAAAGAGACCTGGGTTCAAATCTCTTATCTTGGGCATATTGGCTGTTCGAGCCTAGACAAGGTACTACTCCATACCACTTTTTTTTTTTTGCAACATAATCTATTTTAATACATAATTAAAGCCTAAAGTTTTTCATTTCAACTCAGACCAGCTAAGTTTTTACTTTAATCAAATCACTCAAATATGCTTTCTGTATCCTGTTTAAGAAAACAGAGAAGAGAGGGCTTGGCAGGGAAAGTTAATGAGTGCTGTTTCAAATATATTGAATTTTTTTTTGCATTTTTAAAAAATTTAGAATATTTTCCATGGTTACATGATTCATGATTCCTCACCCCCACTTCCTTCTCCACTCCCCATTAACCCAGAGGACAAGCAATTCCTCTGGGTTATATAAGAATCATTGTTCAAAACCTATTTCCATGTTATTAATGCCAAAACCCCAATCTTATTCCCATCGAACCACATGATTAATCCTATGTTTTTCTCTGTGTTTCTGCTCCCACAGGTCTTTCTGTGGATGTGGATAGCATTCTTTCTTATAAGTCCTCCAGAATTATCCTGGATCATTGCATTGCTGCTAGTAGAGAAATCCATTATATTCTATTGTGTCACAGTGTATCTGTCTCTATGTACAATGTTCTCCTGGTTCTGCTCCTTTCACTCTTCATCAGTTCCAGGAGGTCTTTCCAGTTCACATGGAATTCCTCCACTTTATCATTCTCCATACTACTTCTTAAGACCGTAATTATTAGAATAATTTCTGATCTGTGTTGGTAGGGGGAGCTTCTTACAAAAATGAAATCATAAGTCTGGAAAAACAATAATATCAAAAACCACAGCTAATAAACGGTGAGGCTGAGACTTGAATGTAGACCTGACTCCCAGCCCAGACAGTGCTCCTTCTCCTATGGCATTCTTTGGAAGGAAATCTCCAGTATATTAATGTCAGGTAATCACACATATCAGAAACAGCTGAAGTAAGAAAGAAGTAAAAGTAAGTCTGCTGAAATTCCAAATGGAATTTGCTCTGTCAAAGTTGAAATGGGCAGACCTCAGAGTTTCCCAAGAGAGTTACATAACATTTCTGGTAATGGCATTCAGATTGATGGATTTGCATGCATTCCCTGCCTCTGAAAAATTCTATATGACACACTCTTAAAAAGTGAATTAAAATTAATTTTCTGAATTTTGAAATAATAAGAGAAGCCCCAATATATCATGAAACCAGAGCTGGCATTTCTTGTCTCAAAATTAGAAACATTTATTTTCCTTAAAGAAAACAATGCCTACATCATCACTTTAATCTGACTGAAAATGAAAAATCCAAACCATCCAGACTTAACAATGACTTAAAGGATGTTTGAGTTCCATGGAACTCGCCTTGGGGTTCTGGGGCTATCTTACTCACCCTTAGTATGTCGCTATCATCAACAGAAAAGCTGAATCATAGTGACTCAGTTCAGATATCTTTTAAAGACCAAATGACCAACAATTTCAAGTTGAATCTAGCTCACAGACATTAATTAAAGACAAGGCACAGGAAGGGAGAGTGAGCCACTGAGAAGCTTATACTGCCTCGGGCTACTTGGACCATCTGGGGCTTATGGGACTGATCTCTTGCTCATCCTCTTTGCTTTTCTTCCAGTGAAGTAAACTAAAGGGTAGAAGAGGCTGAGTTAATCACTGAAGGAAGGGAGAAACTTAAAAAAAAAAAAAAAAGGGAAAGAGGAGGTGTGAGAATGAGAATGGGAGCAGGAGGTTGATGTCCATTCCAAGGATGGGAGATAGAATGAACAAAGACACAGATACCTATAACTAGGTATCTGTGTATCTAGAGGGCAGGATAAGAATGAGGGGATGGAAAATAATTTATGTAGTTTGGAGCCAAGAGGTATAGAGCTTTGAATGTCAGAGTAGGGAGTTTAAACTTTATTGAGTAGGCAGTGGGGTTCAATTGTTGATTTGAGGGGAGTGATCTGTTTTTTTATCAGTAGGTTAAAAAGTTTCAAATAGCAGAAGAGAGAGTAGTCAGGATAAATTATAGGCAGGAAGACCACTTAGTAAGTTATTATAGTAATCTGGGCAAGAAGATGCAAAAGACCAATTAGGGTGGTGGCTATGGAATTATAAAGAAAGGGCAGGGTGGCAGAGCTAAGACTTGAGAACTGATTCTATCTGTATATGTATGGGGAGGGACAACGGGTGAGGCTGGTGAGGGAGAGAAGAGTTAAAGATAAAAGAAATGCTTAAAACACAAAATACTCATAGGGGTACATTGGCAAATACTGAAGATAGGATTGATAAATCATAATTTTTATTATTCTCTCCCAGGACTTAACAAAAACATTACCTCTTGAATGACTTATGGGGCTGATTGAAGAGGCACTTTACTTTCACTTAAGATCTCCACTATTTGAACAACTCACAAAAGGTTTATATTTTTTTAGTAATCTAGGGCAGTGATTCCCAAAGTGGGCACCACCGCCTCCTGGTGGGTGCTGCAGCAATCCAGGGGAGCGGTGATGGCCAAGGTGCATTTGGGGGCAGTGAATAACTGTAAGGGGGTGGTGATAGTATGTGGCAGGGGGTGCTAAGTAATATTTTTTCTGGAAAGGGGGTGGTAGGCCAAAAAAGTTTGGGAACCACTGATCTAGGGTATAACTTAGACTAAATAAAAAATTTTTTTTTGCACTCTCCTTTGTGTACCAGTCACTTTTCCTCTGAAAAGTTGTTGTGGAGATCATTTCCTACTGTCCAGTCAGCACCAAGACATAAAACTCCTGACATCTTGAACTTCATATTTCAGGATTATACCATCTGTACTTAGAGTCGGAAGCATAAAGTGGAAGAGGCAACCAGGTCCTCACTTAGACACATTCTCATGTAGACAAGCAAGTGAGGACAACCACCAGAGCTGCTATGAGGGAGGGGAGAGAAATATCTTGCTGCCCCTGCTGGAAGTCTGAGGGAGAGCTTATAGAGTCCCACTCAGCACATTCAAAAGAGGAGGAAAGAGGAGAAATTGAGAGGGAGGGAGGAAGAGGGAAAGGGAATGGAGAGTTTTTCTTTTTAAGCCTATTGAGCGAATAGTGAATAGTTCCTGCTCAGTGGTTATTGCTCTTTGGCACAAGCCTTCCTCCAACTTAGCCCCCATCCCAGAGATCAAAAGACCAACCAGATTGTTGTATCATCCAAAATATAAGTCCTTGGGGACCAATAATGAATTGTTTCATCTGAAAGCTCAAATCTATCAGTGCACAGGTTACCATCAGGAAAATGATGGATGCATAAATGTTGTCTTGCTTGTTTGATTGACTGATTGAATGAAATTCTACATTCTTTGATTATGCCAAACTTGATCATAAATGAGATCTACTGTTCTTAGGCAAATTTTGTTTATTAAGTCACATATTGGCTTTTTAAAAAGACCCATGAATTGCCTCTATGAATTTTTCTCTACTGGAAGGAATATGCATTTTGTTTCACAACACGACAATCAGAGAAATATGTATTATATGATTATATATGTGTGAATGTAATATAAAAACATACCCCTTCTTCTGGACAGCATCGATCATGTAACTGAAGTGCCCCTCGGGTGCCCGGAGTCAGAAATGGCCGGTAAAAGGGTGATGTGTTTGGAAGTCTGGACTCGGGACCCAGACTGAAGTTAAGCCTGGCCAATCAGAGATGCAGGAGGAATGATGTCATTAACATGACATCAGAAAGGGGACAAGCAATAGCTTGGGCCTCTTTTACTTAGGATTCTCTCTGGCTGGATGTGCAACTTCCTCTCTTCTCTGGAGTGTTTAACACTCTGCTTGAGCCTCAGCTGGGAGCTGGAACTGACGAAGCATGGTGGGGCTTTGAGACTTTTTTAGTTAGGGCAGCCTGGTGATCTCTCTCTCTCTAACTGTTACTAATAAATAATCATAAGTTAATATGTGTTCTCCAAAGAATTTTAATCCATATATATTCATATATATATATGTATATATATACACACAAATGATATATTACCTGTCTTCTTGGGGTGTAGGGAAGGAGAAAAACATGAATTGCAAAATGTCAGAAAACATTAAAAATTATATCGATGTATAATCTGGAAAAAATAAAAGTAATTTTTTAAAAGACCCAATTCCATACATTATTTCTTTTTACTTTAGGTTAACTTGAAATTTAAATACTTAATTGAGCAATAATTGAACAAAATTTCTAGAGGGTCTAGTTAAGGAATGGGGATAAGACACTATTTTCTTTTCTTCTTTTTTTTTATGAGACTTTTTTCCATTATGAGGTGATAACCAAAAATGTATGGCACAGAAAGGATTGGGGTATACACTCAGCCCCTTTGTCCTTTTAAAACTCCCTTCTCCCACAAGTTAAATATTTGTTATCTCCAGAAAAGCATTTCAGGGTGCTTTTGAAAAAAAATTGTAAGGAGATTAATAAAATTGAAAGTAAAAAAATTGTATATATTCCCAATTCAGGAACATTCTCTGAGGAGGTTTAGGCACTGACCTATTGAAAGCTGTTACCCAGTGCTTTGCACTAGAGTTTCAATAACATCCATATATCATATATGGCCCCTGAATACCATGAAGAGTCCATTCAGTCCATTAAGCACAGAATCTTAGATAATCCACAAAGGGATACAACACATACAAAGGTGGACGGGAATAAGCATTTATTAAGCACCTGTTATGTGCTAGACACTGTGCTAAATACTTTACAAATATTTCCTTTTATCTTTATAATAATCCTGTGATTCCTTCCATTTTATTTATTTATTAAAATTTTTTTTAAACCCTTACCTTCACAGTCTTAGAATTAATACTGTGTATTGGCTCCAAGGCAGAAGAGTGGTAAGTGTAGGCAATGACTTGCCCAGGGTCACACACAGTGTCTGAGGTCAGCTTTGAACCCAGGACCTCCTGTCTCTGGACCTGACTCTCAATCCACTGAGCCACCCAGTTGCCCCCAATTCCTTCCATTTTTGGAGTTGAGTAAACTGAGGCAGACAGATTAAGTGACTTGCCAAGGATCACAGTAGAAAGTGTTTGAGTCTATATTTGCATTCAGGTCTTTGTGACTCCTTAGCTAGCATTCTATCCGCTGTGCCATCAACTGTTTTTAAGCAAATCTGTAGATACTGTTCTAGGAAAATCTAGGAGGGGAAGAACACTAATGCCCTTTTGTTCAAGAGCCTTCGGTAGCTTTTGGATGCCTGTTGATTAAAATGCACATTCATTAACTTAGCATTCAAGGCCCTCACAGTCCTGTGATAGACTAGTTTTTCAACCTTGTCTCAAGATATTCACCTTTGCATTCCCTAGTGCTATTCAAATTAGATTACAGATCTTTTTTTTCAGATGTGTGTTTGTGCTTGTCATTACCCATGCTGGGAACAGAAACCCGGTCTCCTCTCCTCCCTCACCCCAATCTTAGTATATTGATATCTTTAATCTTCTTAAAGGCCCTTACCACATTCCCCTTCTTCTAAGAAGCCTTCTTTAATTGCTCCAGATCTAAATGATCTTCTCTGACCCTGTAACATCACTCTGTTTTGGCCTCTGTTAGGTATTTGAGCATATTTCAATGTGCAGTTTAGCAATTTTTGTGCATGTTTTACCCTCCTTTCAGGATATGAGCACTTTGACAACGTGGTTTAGTTCATTCAAGATGTTTTTCCTGGACACACACTCCAGCAAGGTGGCCAAAAGAGAAAGACTGAAGGATGAACTGGAGTTCTCTGAGCTACAGACGCGTCCATGAGGCAGCTCTGTCCTATGATTTGACCTCCAGAGTGTGCAGTTCTAGAGAGAGCACAGAGAAGACTTCCTCTGGGTGAGATAATTCTCTCTCTTCTAGTCTGAGCTGAGATCTTGCCTTACTTTTGGCTGAAGAGTTTGTTCTTGTTTCTGGTATAGTCTAATCTAGATCACTTGTTTGATTTCTATCCGAAAGGGGTTTAGTCACTATTCACTATCTTTTGAGTGACTAGAATTTGGTCAAGAGGGACCAAGTTGTGTTGTGTAAGATAATACACAGTATGTAAGATAAAAGTGTCCTCCTAAAGATACTTTAGGAAATGATTTTCTTTTATTTGAAGGGGAGCACATAGAATTCTAGACCGGCACCCCTTTTGGAGACTTGGAGGAAAAATTGCCTAGCTTTAGAAGTCCAGGGACTTGCTTGCCCCTCCAATAATAGTATCTATAACAATAATTCACTTTTATTTGTGAGTCTGGTAAACATCTGTGAGTCTGTAGGATTTACAAAAAGTACTTTTCTCACAGTACCCATTTGAGGTAGAAAATGTAAATTTTATTATTTCTATTTTGCAATTTTGGAAACTGAGTTTCAGAAGTGAAATTACATGCTCACAGATTCAATTCTTCTTCCTTTAAATCTGTTCACTATGAGGAAGTTATGTTCACTATTTGTTTGATATGAAAGAAGTCAACCTCAGTGTTTGCTTTTCTTATCCTGAATTTCCAGTGGCATGCCCAAGGTCATAAGATGATGAGATTATAATATTAGACATGGAAGGGTCCTTAGCTTTAGTCCAGTGTTGGCCAAGGTTTTCATTTTTTGAGTTCACATGCCTAGAGGGCAACTTCAAGCTGTCTATGAGCGTCCCCTCCCCCCTTTCCTGCATTACCCAAGGAGTGGAGAAAGGAAGTGCTTGTTTTGGACAGCTGGACAGAGGGGCAGGGCATGCAAAAATGTCCTTGGGCACTGGGAAGAGGGAGAACAGAGCAGCTCCCCTGTGTTGGGGCTGGCATGTATGCCAATACTTTGACAATGCTGCTCTAGTCCAACCCTCTTTTTTTCTAGGTAGAAAAAACAGAGGGCTTGGAGAATTTAAATGTTTTTCCTAAGGTCATTAGATAGTGGCAGAATTAGATTTAAACTCAGGTAATTTGACTCCAAATAATAATAACACCCTCATGTCTCTTTAGGGTTTGTATGTAATTTTACATACATTATCTCATTTGGTCCTCACAATAGTCCAAAGAGATTACTATTAATATCTCCATTTAATAGATGAGGAAACAAACTTAAGCTGAGTGACCAGTCCAAACTCTCAGGCTGGATCTGAACCCACATTTTCCTGACTCTAGTTCCAGTACTCTACCTACTACATCAAGCAGTATACTATCTTCCTTCCTTCCTACCTTCTCCCTCCCTCCCTCCCTCCATCCTTTCCTTCCTTCCTCCCTCCCTTCCTTCCTCCCTTCTTTCCTTCTTCCCTTCCTTCCTTCCTTCCTTCCTTCCTTCCTTCCTCTCTCACTTCCTTCCTCCCTTTCTTCCTTCTTCCCTTCCTCCTTCCCTCTCTCCCTCCCTTCCTTCATTCCTTTGTTCCTTCATTCCTTCTTTTTTTCTTCCCTTCCTCCCTTCCTGTTTTGCTTTCTCTCTTACTTTTTGTTTTAGGAACAACTCTAAGATAGAAGGGCAATGACTAGCAATTGGGGTAAAGTGACTTGCTCAGGGTCACACAGTTAGGAAGTGTCTGAGATAAAATTTAAACCCAAGTCCTCCCAACTCCAGGCCTGGTACTCTATCTATTGTGAACCTCATTAATGGATCCAAGCAAAACAGCAATACTGAGCCACCTTGCTGCCCCCAGTGTAGTTTCCAGTGTACACTCCACTGTCTCTTGACTTGTCGGTCAGCTTTTCAATGAAGAAGTGCAAAGTATTTTCCTGAGCAGGCCAAAGGTTATGGAGTGCCTCCAAGTTCATTTTCTTCCCTGTTCTCATTTCTAAGTTATTAGGCTTCATAAGCTCTCAG
This sequence comes from Gracilinanus agilis, assembly GCF_016433145.1. NCBI lineage: Eukaryota > Metazoa > Chordata > Mammalia > Didelphimorphia > Didelphidae > Gracilinanus > Gracilinanus agilis. Next base: position 388,002,745 of record NC_058130.1, read on the forward strand.
GAGTCATGACCAATGACTGGGTCATGCACAATAATTCTTGGTCAAGCTCAAATGACCAGACAGGACATGAGGCCAGAATCTTAGTCATAGCAGTACAGACATTAGTGAGAGAAAGAAAAGATTTCATGGAGACCACCAACATGGTCACATATGATAAGCCAAGTTATGGTTCCCTGGCGAATACCAGTGGTTTATCTCTCTAGAAGGCCACAGAGAAGTATACGGGGGGGGGGGGGGAATCCATTTCAGTAGACATTAAAATATCCATTCCATCTGGTGCTTTCTGTAACATGTGTCTTTAAGTACGTAAGACTATTTATATTTAAGATATACCTGTCTTGTATATGGCCTAGGGTGGAATGAATAGGAGGTTCAGTCTATTTTTGCAGAGTAGAAGGGCCTTTTTACCTTTACTGCTACCAATTGATCCCACAATCCTATGACCTTAGGCATGTCACTGAAAATGAAAGGTAAGAATAGCAAATCTTTCCTGTCAAATAAATGGTGAAACATAGCTGTCAGCATGGTGTATGGAAGGTATACTGAAATTAAAGGAAGAAGTGAGTCCAAGTCCCAACTCCATTGTATGACTATTGGGAAAGTCACTTTATTTCTATGAGACTCAGTTTCCAAATCTGTAAAATGGAAATGATAAGACACACTTCCTATATCAAATGGATAAGGTGAGGAAAGTGTTTATTATTATTATTATTATTTTTTGTAAATCATAGTGTTTGCCAGACTCATGATTACAAATGAATTATCATCATAATGCTTTTCCCATTCAGGGAACACAGGGCATGGCATATTTTGATTCTAGTACTTGGGCAGTTAGGTGGCACCATGGATAGAGCACTGGATCTGGAACTTATCAAATCCAACTTCAGCCTCTTCCTAGCTGGGTGACCCTGGGCAAGTCACTTAGTTAAGAAAATCCCAAACGGGGTCATGAAGAGTCAGACACTATTGAAAAATGACTGAAAAAAGCAATACAATGATCCAGGACAATTCTGAGGGACTTATGACAAAGAATGCTATCCACCTCCGGAGAAAGAATTTCTGGAATCAGAATGAGATCAAAACATGCAATTTTTCACTTTAGTTTATGTGGGATTTTGGCTTTATATGATTATTCTCTTACAAAAATGAATAATATGGAGATACATTTTGCATGGTAATGCATTTATTACCCAGATCAAATTGCTTGCCAACTCTGGGAGGAGAGAGATAATTTGGTTTATATAACTTGGGAAAACTTAGGTGGAAATGTGTTATTATATGTAATTGATAAAGTAAAATATCTTTATAAAAATAAATATTCATTCTTGCTAACTAAAAAAAGAAACAACTGCATAACAACAATCTAGTAGTTAGAAACTACAGAAAGTAATGTAGAGGTGTCTTTCTAAAATCAAATCCCTGAAATAGGAAGAAAGTCTAGAGGAGAGCACACCAACCACAGAATCCCCATTGTGTTCTTATCACAAGGACTAGAATTCTAAACCCAGTGTTCTGATGGGGTCACTTGGAGGCTTTGGTCTTACCCATGAAAAAGGCTAATAGATCTGATCATATTTAAGCAAAGAGGAAAAAAATACTCAAAAGAGTGGGAGGCAGGAAGGGAGGTAGTTTTAAAATTATTTACATTTTAATTTTTTAAAATTAAATCAATCAATCAATTAAATAAAACATAACAAAAAACAAAAATTAATTAATTAATTAGATTAACTAAAATTACATTTAAAATTATTTAAAATTATTACAAATCCTTTTCCAATGTAATTTTTATAAGTTTTATAAATTTTTATAAATTTTATATAAAATTTTTATAAATTTTTATAAATTTTAGAAAAAAACGTTTTACAATCTCATTGTGTGAGGAGCTTAAGGGTACTTTGCCATTTCAGAAAAGTTCTGTGTGAAGATGCTTTATGCTAATGGTTCCCAAACATTTTGGTCTCAAGATCCCCTTACTCTTTTTTTAAAAAAATTAATGGGGAGGGGAACCACATTTTGAGGACTGCTGCTTTAAGCTATCTCTGTAACAGTCTTTTCCTGGTAGAGGCCGGAGGGCAAATGAATGGTTTTCCTCCTTCCTCATGGGAAGGCAGGTGCTTTATAGGTTGGTTCACTGGAACTGAAGGTTTCAGCAGAATTCAAAAGCTTGGTTAGAGTATAGCCAGGCAGTTCACTAGGGATAGAAATAAAAGAGAAAGATATGGAGGTCTGCCTTTGCCTGAGCAGGCCAGCACTCCAGTTCTCCTTCCTCCCTATCCCTAGGCTTAACATAAATATTTCCTTCCCCTCATTCCTCAAAACTAGCTCCTTTGGCTGGCATAGAAAAGCCAGAGGCTAATAGCATGTCATGGAGCCCTGCCTACCTGCATACTGCTTAGATCCTGGGAGTACCTGTGCTAATGAACTTAACAGTCAATCAAGCACTCCTGTCTTGTTATCTATAAAGACTATCTTGCCATCTGCCTGGTGTCCACTTTCTTTTCCCCATCTAAAATCCTGTGTTCATGCCTCCAGGTCCTGGGGGAGTTAATACACTTAGAATGGAACTCCAGCTCTGTGACTGAGCTGCCATGATTGTTGGGCAGTTGAAGATAAACTCACCTAGCCTACTAAATCTAGCTGGCAGAAGACCAGCCAGATCTTTACATTCTATCCAGCAGTCTTCTTGGGTTATGTTGCCATCTGTCCTGCCACCATTCTCTTCTCCATCTGTAACAGTATCCTACAACCTGAACCATGTTCCCAGAAACCATGACCTGGTCTCAGGAAGGGTTCATTCCCATCCCACCCTCTGCCCCCAAAACACACCCTTCTCCCTTGTTCTCTAAGTAATATATGTATACTGCCCTATGGATTAACTCATCATTCATGTGACTTTCCAAATCAAAGCTTCCTTCTCTAGCCAGTGCCCCTCTGTTTGTATTGTCTCAATGGAGCATGAAGCTCTGAATTAAGACATTATTAGTTGTTTGCTTTGAGGACAAAGACAGGTCATACAGCAGCCCATGAAGCTAGCCAGATTTTAAGGCAGAATTCCCAGAGGTGGAAGGTTGCTGGAAACCTCTTACCTGAAAAACTGAAAAACTGAGCTGTCATCACTAGTATCCTGTCAGACCTAGGAAGAATTCCAGTTTATATATATATATTTAAAACTCTTACCTTCTGTCTTAGAATCAATACTATGTATTGGCTCCAAGGCAGAAGAGGGGTAAGGGCTAGGCAATGGGGGTTAAGTGACTTGCCCAGGGTCACATAGCTAGGAAGTGTCTGAGGTCAGATTTGAACCCAAGACCTCCCATGTCTGGGTCTGACTCTCAATCCACTGAGCCACCTAGATGCCCCCTCCAGTTTATATTTTCAAATATTGCACTTAATAATCTGAATGAGTCATTTTACCACAGAAAGTAGTGTGATTCAATGGAAAGATTGTTGAAATTGGAGTTATAAGACTTGAATTCAAATCATGATTTCCTTTGTGACTCTGGCCAAGTTGCTTAACCTTTCTGAGACTCAGTTTCCTCATCTTTAAAACAAGGGTACTGAGCTACATGACCATTAATGTCCCATCCAGCTCTAGTACTGCTTTCTGCCATTCTTTTATATCTTCTTAATTGACTCATCCCACTCACCACAGAGCCTTTTCTAAGCCTTTTAAACTTCTATAGCTACTTCTTTCTCATCTTCTCAGCTGAGAACCTTATACTCATATTTCGATAAAAAAAATGAGGGCAATTGCCAAGAATTTTCTTTTCTCCCCTTTTCTTCATCTTATGCTACCCAAATTTCTTTTGCCACTATCTCCTTCACTCCCATCTTACATGGTCTTTCTTGTCAAGATAAGCCCTTTTACATTCCATCCCATCTTTTCTAGCAGATGGTTTTTTTTTAAATCACCACCACTCTTCCACTTATCTTCTATTTCCCCATATCTACTGGCTACTTCTCTATTGCTTACAAAATGCTCATGTCTTCCCCATCCTCAAAAAAAAATCTTCATTCAATCTACTACCTATGGATTCCCACTACCTATTGTCCCATATCTCTCCTCTACTTTGTGGCTAACCAACTTGAGAACGCTTTCTATCTACAATTGGTCTCCATTTTCTTTCCTTCCAATCTCTTTATAGTCTGGCTTCTGATCTTATCATTCGAGTCTAATCACAGAGAAAACAACCTGATGGGGGTCCTTGGGGTCCTTTCTGATGTATGTTTTATATCCTAGTATTTCTATGCTAATGATTCTCAGATCTAGTTTTCCAGTCCTAACCTCTTTCTCCTGACTTTTAGTCTTAAATTTCCAGCTACACATCGAACATCTGTAACTGAATGTGCTGTAGACATCTTAAATACATCTAAAACTGAGTTCATTATCACCTTCTCCAAATCCTCCCTTTTTTCTGACTTCTCTATTCCAGAGGTTTTTTTTTTTTACCTTATCTTCTGTCTTAGAATCAATTGATTCGAAGAGAAGAATGGTAAAGGCTAGGCAGTGGGGATTAAGTGACTTGCTCAGAGTCACACAGCTAGGAAGTATCTGGAGCCAGATTTGAACTCATATCCAGGCTTGGCTCTCATTCCATTGAACCATCTAGCTGTCTCCCTGTCTTCTCTATTACTATTTCGAGAGTACTACCATCTTTCCAGGCACACAACCTAAGAGTCATTCTTAACCTCTCACTCTCTCTCACTTCTATTCAGTTGTCAAGTCCAGTGTCTTTTACTTCTACAACATCTCCCTTTCCCCCCTTCTCTCCTCTGAAACTATTACCATCTGGTTGTAGACCCTCATCACCTCATGCCTGGATTATTGAAATATTCTTCTGGTTGGCCTCCCTGCCTCAAGTCTCCCCACATTTTCAATCCATCTTCCTTTCAGCAATAAAATGATTTTCCTAAAGCACAGGAATTATCAGGTCATCATTGAATTTACTCAATAAACTCCAGGGACTCCTGTTGCACTTATCATAGTACCTGGCATATGGTGAGCACTTAATAAAAGCTTTTTGACTAATTGGAAATTGGCCATCTTCAAAGCTCATGAAAATAATGCTCTTATAAAATCCATGTGACATAGGTAGAACTAGTATAATTATCCTCATTTTATAGATGAGAAAACTGAGACTCAGAGTGGTGTCATGACTTGTCCAAAGTCCTCTCACTAGTATCACAGTCAAGATTCAAATCCAAATATCCTGATCCCAAAGAACTTTTCATTATATATACATTCTTATGTTTTCTGAATCATCACAAATAGTTTGTCTTTCACCTTCTGACTAGATACTGTCTTATATTGTTTTCCAATTATTTCATATACATCAATGTTATTTCTTCCACTAGATTATAAACACCTTAAGCACAGAGTTAGTGTCTTATACATCTCTGTAATATCCCACAGCACCTAGCAAAATGCTAGACATATAATAGATGGTCAATACTTTTTATCTTGGGACAGCTAGGTGGCTCAGTGGATAGAGAACCAGGCCTGGAGACAAGGAGGTCCTGGGTTCAAATCTGGCCTTGGGTACTTCTTAGCTGTATGACCCTGAGCAAGTCACTTAACCCCTATTGCCTAGCCCTTATGGCTCTTCTATCTAGGAACTAAAAGATACTATTGATTTTAAGACTTGAGGTAAAAATTTAAAAAAAAAATTTAACTTTAAAAAACCTCAAAACTTATTGTTTCTTTTACTTTTGAAATTCTATTAAAAATTAAAACTTCTCTGGTTTTATAATCAAGTCAAGCTCTGCTACTATACTTCTGAGTGGTGTGTCTAGGCCCTGCTTTATTCTGAGTTTGTGTTGCTAGGTCCCATCTTCTGCAGGAATCCAAGAGTCCTGTCTCTAGCTATAATTAGGCACCCGGTTGCTGGTCTATCCCTGGCTGCCCAGTCTTTGTCCCTGGGCTTCCCAGAATAGCCGATGCTCTGTCTCTCTCTATCCTGCTATGGGACCCTGATGTTTCTATTTACCTTCCACTTACTCTAGCTCATCTCCTCTCAGCTTTGGGGATGAGTTTGGGGGGTGCTTCTGCCGTCTTAGATTGAAGGAGTTCATAATTGATTTTCTTTCTTATTAGTCCTTCTGGTACATTTTTAGAACTTTATTGGCATATTTGTGGGAAATTTGGCATCTTCTAGATCCTAACATGTTGCCATCATCCCACAATCCTCTCTTCTATAATCCATTAAAGAGGATGTTTGTTGAATCAGATTAGATGTGTTTAATTGAACAAAGTAACACTCTTCCTCCTATTCTCTTCCCCCTAAAATAGAAAGTTTATTTGATTATATTTCCTCCCCTTTTACACCACAATCATTTCCTGATATTGTCTCTCCATTGAACCCTCCCTTATAACAAAGGCCAATGATTAAGCAAACCTGAAACCATAGTTAACATTGTAAACCTATAGTCAACTTCCACTCTACCAGAAAGAAGGCAGTGTATTTCTTGGTCTCTTCTCCAAGATAACCCTACCTCAAGGAAACCACATTTTATTGTGGGGTAGGAGGGGAAACAACATGCGAATAACTTTGAATGTGCAAGATAGTACAGAATAAAAGGAAAATATTCTTGAAGGGAAGAGATGAGGGGTGAAATGAGATTGGCCTTTTACAAATGGTTGGATTTAATCTAAGTTCTGAAGGAAGTCAGGGAATCCAGGAGATGAAGGGAAATAGAGTATTCAAGACATAGGAGATAGCCAGCAAGAAGGCCCAGAATTGGGAAATGGAGTGTGTTGTGTGAGGAACAGTGTAACTATATTTTAAAGTATAAAGGGGGGAATAAAGTATAAAAGGCCTGGGAAGGTAGGAAAGGATCTGGTTCCCAAGAACCATAAATGACAAAGCACTTTATACTTGATCTTGAGGGTTATGGGGAGCTAATGGAATTTATTATTATGCTATGCTTATGCTCTTTAGGATAACTGCGTGGATGCTGGACTAGAGCAAAGAAAGTCTTGAAGCAGAAAAACCAATTGAAAAACTATATGGTCCAGACTTGAGATGATGAAAGCCTGTATTAAAGTGGTGCTTATCTGAGAAAAGGGGATGCTTATATGAGTGGAGAAAAGGGGCAGTATGTGAGAGATGTTGTGAAGATAGAATTAATAAAACTTGATAGATTCTGTATATGGGGTGAGTATAAGTGAAGATTCAAGAATAATATTGAGGTTATGAGCCTGGATGACTGGGAAGATGGTGATGACCTTGACAATAAGCAGAAAGTTGGGGAGAAGGGAGGGTTTGGGGGCAAAGATTAAGAGTTCATTTTTGGACCTATGTTTGAGAAGATGATAAGAGCTGATGAGATCATCTAGAGATAGAAAAGAGGAAGAAGAGGGTCTAGGGCAGAGCCATGGATGACACTCATGATTAGGGATAATGATGTAGATGGTGAGTTGGCAGAAGAGAATGAGATGAAGAAGACAAGTAGGAGGAGAATCAACAGAGAACAGAGTCATAAGTACTCAGAGAGGTGAGATATCTGGGAAAAGAGGTTGAGCTACAGAGAAGACAAGAAGAATGAGGACAGAGAGTCTTTCTATTTGGAAATTTAAAGATCACTGCTAATTTTGGAGGGAGCAATTTCAATTGAATGATGTTGTTGGAAGACAAACTGCAAAGGGTCTAGAAGAGAGTTAAGAGAAGAAAAGAAGACACTAAATATAAATGACTTTTTTTAAGGAGTTTGCCAAGAAAGGTGAGAGAAATCTTGGACAATAGCTATTGGGAACAGAAGGGTCAAGTGAGGTTTTGAAATTTTTATTTAAGGATCAAGGAGTGTAGGCAGTAGGGAAGGAGCCACAATGGGCACAGAAAGACTGAAGATTAGAAAGTTAGTGGGAATGATAGTGGGGACAATTTGACAGAGAAGACCTGAAGGGAAGGGGTAGAGAGCGTAATCATCTTTGTGTTTCCAGCCCAGTGTCTTACACATAGTAGGTGCTTAACAAATGCTTTTTGGGATGTATTGGAATAAGTCCAAGTGAACTTTGCAACTCAAATGTCAATACTGAGCACACTAAGCTTAGCTTTAGAGACAGCTGTATTTATTTATAAAGTATTTCCTCCTTCAGTCTGTGCTATATGACAGCCATGGGAAAAACAAACAAAACCTCCAGAACCTCATAGAGAGCTGTTGGAATTATAATTAAGGAGGGAGGTGGATGGGTGGAGATTATCAGAAAGAATCACATACAGTAAGTACTACATTATCATACTGAAATAAACCCGTTATTTATTTTTAAGTGTGCAATAGCTGCTTGAATTTCTTTACAGAAGAAAAGAACAAGTATTCTTATTATATAATATTCAGCTGACTTGCCCAGGCATAGTATGTGGAGAACTAAGGCTGAGTTTGAAGAACAGTATTACCTTACCAATGGATGAAACTCCACATAATTACTCTCTGAGTTACAATAGTTAAACACATACACACACATCCATTGTCATTCCATATAGTAGGTATTATGTAAAGTCAATGGGATATCTTCCAAGATAGCCCATTCCAATTTGGGGGCAGCTCTAACTGCTCCAAACAGAATCAATCATCATCCCCTAACCTTTTCTTCTAATTTTCTAGTTTCTGTGGGGGCTCCACTCATCAAAAACTTAGTCACTTAGAGTCCTAAACTTGAGGTCATCTTTGACATTTCTCTGTATTTCACCTCCTCATTTGGTCTATCCTACCTTTTTTTTTTTTTAAACCCTTACCTTCCATCTTGGAGTCAATACTGTTTATTTGTTCCAAGGCAGAAGAGTGGTAAGAGCTAGGCAATGGGGGTCAAGTGACTTGCCCAGGGTCACACAACTAGGAAGTGCCTGAGGCCAGATTTGAACCTAGGACCTCCTATCTCTAGGCCTGGCTCTCAATCCACTGAGCTACCCAGCTGCTCCCTCCATTCCACCTTTAACACAGATCTCACATTTATCATCTTCTCTCTTTTTAACTCAAATACCATCCCTTCAGTAAAAACTTACATTATCTCCCGAGATGCAATTATCTTCTACTTCCTCATGTTTTCCTAGTAGGCTTTCCTAGTAGCTTCCTATTTCCCCTCTCCTAGATGTACCTCAAGAAGTTATGATGAAACAGTTGTAGTTGATTTCTATGAGGAACTATTCTCAGCTACTGAAGAAGGTTATATGAAGAAATCAGAGAAGGGATAGTAAAAGATGTTGAGCTAAATAAGGAGAAAGAAAAACCGTGACTGATTTGAGGAACTCTGGAATTGGGAAGAAGATCAAAGTTTGAATGTGGAGAGGAGAAATTTTTGAGAATTTAAAATTGAAGGAGAATAACGAAGTAAAAGGGGGCTGACACTGAATGAGTCTTCTTTGATCCTTCTTTTATTCATGTTTAACTTTGTCTTTTTGCTGACCAAATAGCTCTAGTTGTCTCTAGGATCAAATATAAACTCCTCTGGTGGTATCTAAAACTATTCACTGTCTTATTCTATTTTAATCTTCAAGTCTTCTTATACATTCCTACCCTTTATATATGCTTAGTTACAAACTAGCCTAGAGTACTTGTTAATCCTCACACATGACAATCAATTTCCTATCTTTACACTTTTGTATACTCTATCCCCCATTTACTCCCTTCTGAGGCATCTTGGATCCTTAGCTTCTTTCAAAGTTCCATTTAAGCTCAAATCCTACATGAGATTTTTCCTGATTCTCTGTAGCTGGTAGTGCCTCTTCCTTCAAATTACATTACTGTGAATTCGCTTCTAAATGTATGTAGCAGCAGTATTCTTGTATTGTGATCAGAGTTATTCAGCTAGTTCTATTCCTTCCCCTATTGCCTTACTACTAACTTATTGCCTACATGTGTCTCCTTTGGGAAGCTGTAACAAAAAGGATCTATGATTCTCTTTCTAGTTCTGAGCCCCCAACCAGAGACAGCTCCTTGGCAAAGATTTCAGTTTTAAATCTATTTCTCTCTTCTCCAGGAATTTCTCTCTTCCTCCCTAGAACTGATTCCTCCCAACTAATTCCCCTTTAAAAATGCCTGGACTAGTAAATTCCTTGGTTTAACAAGTTAATAAGATAATATAAACCTTTAAAACAAAGAAGGTAAATAGACTTCCCCCATTCCCAGAAAGAAAAGACCTCAGGCTATATTGAGAGATTCCAAGAGGAAAGAGGAAATAGAGAATTACTGCCTTAGGATCTGAGGTCCAGGAGTATTCCAATAATACAGTGCCTATCTGGAAATGCTAAACCAGCCAACCCAGGCTGTTTCCTAGCTCCATGTGACCTCTTTCAGAGTTCCCTTCTTTAGCTCTGTTGTTTTCTCCATGTCTCATCATGACCTGGGTTCCTGCTCCACCAGCCTGTTCTCACTCAAACAGATCTTCCACTTTCTTTCATTGTCTTTTAGGGGGCATCAGAGAACTTGGCCAAATATCTCCTGGCCAAAGACATTGCTCTTTTTAAATCAAGGGACTTGATCACACTTCATAAAAGGATGACATGATAATTGATAGGACTGAATTTTTGCAGTTATTTTAACACCTTGTTATTGGCTCCTTACATTTTGCGATTAGGTCTTATCTTTCAGAGAGCAATTCCCTTATATTTTCCTCCAGTGAAACACTTCTATTGCCAAACCTCTTGTGCTTATACAATTGAAGAAAATACAAAAAAAATACAAAACAAAAAGGCAAGAAAGACCAGTTTATATCCTCAAATCCTTTTGGATAGATAGGCATAGACAGATACAAACAGATATAAAGACCTGGTCAGTTGCCTCATAGATGTAGTAGTACTGACCTATGCCAGTGGTTCCCAAACTTTTTTGGCCTACCGCCCCCTTTCCAGAAAAAATATTACTTAGCCCCTTGGAAATTAATTTTTTAAATTTTAATAGCAATTAATAGGAAAGATCAATGCACCTGTGGCCATCACTGCCCTCCTGGATCGCTGCAGCACCCACCAGGGGACAGTGGTGCCCACTTTGGGAATCATTGACCTATGCAGATTCAAATAAGTTTTTTGTCCTACATGTAGATGTCCCCTTGTGAAGGGCCTATATCACAGAATGATGATTACCAGAGGGAGGAGCAGCAGTGAGGCTTGTGATCCCAAACACCAGCTAGAGTTCTTGGCTTTGAAGCCGGCTGCTACTGAAGACTATGTGTAAGGAGTGAAATTGCAATTATGGACTGACAACAACCCACTGACATGTCCTGATTAGTGCCAAGTCAGATGCTACTTGTCAGAAATGGGGGGGTAGTACTAGTACCTGTGGATTCAGTATATATACTATGAGCCAGCAAAGAATGATGGGAATAAATATTCCCTGCTCTGAATGTCATATGACATCAACATTATGAAGAGAGCTAAGAAAAGAGTGAAGATTGCCTTTGTTGCTGAAGGAGCGAGATTACAAGAAAATGGCAATGGAGTTGAGCATTTCTGACTTTCACCTGGACAATATGCTAGCAGGATATGTGAATTTTATTTCATTGAACTGGCCTCTATTGTGTCAGTTTATAGATGACTAATGATGAGAGCTAATGGTTTAGGAGAGATTAATAGAAGGAACAAGCCAAGAAATATGGAAATGTTATTAAAGGACACAAATTTTAGTCTGTAGAAAGTATGTCATAGTTGAGACAATGGAAGAAGTTGGTGTTATACAACAGTGGCATATCAGACTGTCAGTGATCTCACAAATGGCTCTGGGAAGCAACTGGTATTACTCAAAGCATGTTGTCCTAGGGTCATAAAATTTTTACATTGCGACTTTGGATATATGAGTCAAGAGAGAAAAGACTTTAGAGCTAAGATACAAGAATTCAGGCTGACTTCAATTGCCATGAAGAAGTATGAGATGTAATCATTGAGTGACAAAAAAGTGGGAAAGGGGGAGAGTTTTAGGGGAACAACAATGACTTTAATTTTGGATATGTGAAGCTTAAAATATCTATGGTACATCCAGTTTGAGGTATCTAATAGGCAATTCGAAATGCAATACTGGAAGGAGGTGAGGAAAGAGGTTGAAAGTAGACAAGTAGATCTGAGCATCATCTGAATAGAAATCATCACTGAATCCATGGGAGTTGATGAAATCACCAAGTGAAATAATATAGAGGGAGAATATCAGAAGACTCTGGATAGAGCCTTAGAGGATCTTTATCATTAGTGAGCATGATGCAGATGAAGATCCAGCAAAGAAAACAGAGAAGGATTTCTTACTACCTACTCACCTCGACTATCCTCTCTCATCAGTAGGACACCCATCTCTTCAGATCAGCCCACATTCATACCCTTTGTCCATTTTATCTCCTGGGATCCTCATTATCCTTTGTTTGGTCAAGAATTCCTCTATCCATAGTTGTGAAAAATATCTTCTGGGGACAGCTGGATGGCTCAGTGGATTGAGAACCAGGCCTAGAGACGGGAGGTCCTGGGTTCAAATATGACCTCAGACACTGCCTAGGTGTGCGACCCTGGGCAAGTCACTTAGCCCCCATTGCCTAGCCCTTACCACTCTTCTGCCTCAGAACCAATACATAGTATTGATTCTAAGATGGAAGGTAATGGTTTAAAATATATATGTATATATATATGTATATATATATTTTCATATACATATATATCTCCTTCCTTGTTCCATTAATTTGTTGATGCCATAAATTTTCCTATTTAAATATTTGGGGCTTATTGTGCTATATAGGATGAAATATTGGTCTAAACCTAATTTTTGTCACATTGCTTTTCAGTTTTTGTATTTAGTCCAGTGGTTGTAATCCTTGGATTAAAAAAAAATGTTATTTTTATTATCATGCAAAACACATTTCCATATTGGTCATTGTTGTAGAAGCACATTCATACATAACCAAAACCTCTAAATAAAACCATGAATATACTGATGTAAAAGATAGTATGTTTTGATCTGCATCTGTTCAACTCCAACAGTTCTTTCAGTAATCCTTGGATTTTAAATTCCATGATACTGCTTGATTGCTTTTCATTCTTTTTTTCATAATTCCCCCCTTTTTAATTTAGAATATTTTTCCATGGTTACATGATTCATGATCCTCCCCCCTCCTCCCTCCCTTTTTACTTCCCCCTTCCCAAATCCGACAAGCAATTCCACTGGGTTATCATTGTTCAAAACCTATTTCCATGTTATTCATATCTGCAGTAGTGTGATCCTTTTAACATCAAAACCCCAATTATATCCCCATCACATTATGTGATTGATCACATATTTTTCTAATGCATTTCCATTCCCACAGTTCTTTTTCTGGGTGTAGATAGTGTTCTTTCTCATAAGTCCCTCTGGATTGTCCTGGATCATTGCATTGCTGCTAGTAGAAAAGTCTGTTAAATTCGATTGTGCCATAATGTATAGGTCTCTGTGTACAATGTTCTCCTGGTTCTGCTCCTTTCATTCTGCATCAATTCCTAGAGGTCTTTCTAGTTCACATGGAATTCCTCCAGTTCTTTTTTCCTTTCAGCACAATAATATTCCATCACCAATAGATACCACAATTTATTGAGCCGTTCCCCATTCAATGGACACCCCCTCATCTTCCAATTTTTTGCTACCACAAAGTACAACTACAAATATTTTTGTACAAGTCTCCAAAAGGCTTTATTAAAGAAAGTATAGCTTGAGTCTTTAACACCATGGGCTAAACAAGTTTCTGGGGGCAGCTTTGTTGTCTTTTTAGGAGAAAAAACTAGCTGAACCCATGTTTTGGGAGAAGGGGATGGACTCCAATTGACAATGAACCTAACACATAGATATTGGTAATGACTCTTTGGCAAAAACCATATGAGCAAACGTTTGGTCAGGTATTCTAGTAGGCTATGCCAAGTGTTCTAAAAAAGAGACAGAGACAAAGATAGGGAGAAACAGAGACAGTAGAGAGAGCCAGGATCAGAGAGCCAGGATCAGAGAGACAACAGAGAGAGAGACCAAGACTCTTCAAAGAAGCAGGCAAATTAAGAAAGGGAGAAATTACCCATAAGAATCAAGGATGGACTATAGGAGGTATAGTATGTGTGAGGTTCACATGTGTGGGTTGGAATTGGAGAAACTGAGGCTATGGTAACACAGGAACAAGACTGAGTTTTGGAAAATGAAACTGCAATTTCTTCCTAGATGCCAAGTTTAGTAATGAAAGCTCCCCATGAAGTATTACTTCTTAATATGTATTTCAGGGAATCCCTATCCTAGAAGGGAATAGATTTCAAAGGAGGTCAGCTCTATTAGGGAGGTCTCCATTAAGAGCATCATCTCCTTTTGTCCAGGGATTCTCAAGATGAGAAGGAAGAATATATATCCTTGGGAAGAGATAAGAGAACATCTTCCCCTTGGATCCTTTTGTCTGATTGTCATGGGCCAATAATGGGGCAATGGATTAAAGCCCATTTTGCAAAAGATAGAAGATTTGGATTAGGTCATTTCTAAGGATTATATAGAATTGAGATTCTGAGATTCTAAGTTTGTAAGTAGAGAGCTGAGCAATTATTCAATCAAACTGTATTTTTGAGGGAAAAAACATCTTTTTTCACCAACATCTAGTTTTCTTTCCTTGAATTATCCAAATGATTACTTTTTAGATGTAGATAGGACTAAATTTTTCATAATTCAACTGAATCTTTAAAATATGCCTCAGACCAGTTGCCAAGAGCCTAGAAATGCTGTTATCTTTCAAGGCTGTGCTAGCTGACCTCATCCCATTATAATTGCACAATTATTCAAAGTGAATTGTTCAACTTTTTCTGATTCCTCTCTTTTTCTTCATGTAATCTCTTTAATGTCTCTTGTTTGGAAGAAATTCGAGAGTTCAGTGAACCTGAAAGTCTTCATTAGGCACAAACTGAAAATTGGATGCCTTTTAGTGAATTTGTAGTAGGTTCTTTGAAGGGACACTCCTCACTAGCTATGGAAATTTAACAGGCTTTTCTCCAGGGACTGTCACACGAACCTGGATACATCAATCAGCCCAGAAATGAATATCCAAGATTTTCTGTTTTCTGTTTTTTGCAAAATGTCAGGTTTCATTTTTATTGAGCTCTGAGAGGTTTAGTTGTTTATTGAAATAAACAGCACTAACAACAGTTCTTTCCAAATGCAGAATCTTTCCATTCATTTAAATGAAATGAAATATTTCTGGCATGTTCATATGAGACAAGAGAACAGGATATAAAACATACATCAGAAAGGACCCTAAGGACCCCCATCAGGTTGTTTTCTCTGTGATTAGACTCGATTTCCTGTGATTAAATTAGATTATTTATGACTTTAAAAAAAGACACAACAATGAAAAACCTCTCCAAAGAGAAGGATTCAGATCCTAATTCCCCTGCTGCAGATTTGGAAGATTCATAAGTTGGGAATTGAAATTCCATGACAACATCTCAGTCTGAATGTGAATGCACAGACCAAGCTTGATGCAGAACATGCATAATGAGACCCAAATCACAAATCCCTGTTGAGTCTGATTGTTCCTACCCTGCCAGGTATGACATATCTAGAAGGGTTTTCTTTTCCCCGGCAAGTGTATGTTTGTGTGCACAAGAACATGTAGTGTGTATATGTATATATATGTTTTTCAGTGGTAAAAGCAAGTTAATTCATCCCTACCCTACACTCATATGCTATAAGAATGCATAGTCCTGAGCTATGAAACAGCCCAAACATGATTTGTGATATGGAAAATCAGAGTGAACATCTACATTCAGTATTCTTTAGAACCCATTAGCTAATTTCTTTTTACTTCTTTTAGTACAGTGATTTCCAAAGTGGGTGCCACTGCCCCCTGGTGGGTGCTGCAGCAATCCAGGGAAGCGGTGATGGCCACACGTTTTTAACTTTTTTTGTATTACATTCTATTCTGAGTTCAACAAATAGTTTCATAATTTCAAAGTTCAATGTTTCTAATTTACAGCTTTCTTTACTATATTTTACAAAAAAGGTAGAAACATTAATACATATATCTTTCCTATTAATTGCTATTAAATTTAAAAAAAATTAATTTCCAAGGGGCACTAAGTGATATTTTTTCTGGAAAGGGGGTGGTAGGCCAAAAAAGTTTGGGAACCACTGATTTATTAGAAGAAACATTCCTCTACTCTGTCAAAGTTCTTCTCTGAGCCCTATACTTAAACCTCCTACTGTGTTAGCTAAAGGACTAGTCTCCTACAAAGGATTTATTATATAGTTTCTGTATTCCATTATTGTCTTTTCATGGCTAAATTTCTTGAGAAGGGTATTTATTATCAGTGCTCCATTTCCTGTCCTCTTACTCTCTTAACTCTACAATCTGGTTTTTGACTTCATTCAACTGAAAATTCTCTCTCCAAAGTTACCAATGATCTAACTCTAAATTGACAAATCTAATGACTTTTTCTTAATAATCATCCTTCTTGATTCCCCCTTCTCTTGGATACTCTCCTCTTTTTACCATACTGCTCTCTCCTGATTCTCTTCCTATCTGTCTGACTATTCCTTCTCAGTCTCCTTTGTTGTGTTTTCATCTGTATCATGCCTGCTAATGGAGGGTCTTTCTCTCTCAAGGGTTTCTCCTGGGCTCTCTTCTTTTCTCCCACTATACTATTTTGCTTGGTGATTTCATCAGCTCCCATAGATTTAATTATTATCTCAAAGCTGATAATTCTCAGATCTCTTTATCCAGCCCTCTCTGCTGACTTCAAGTAATACATCTCCAAGTGCTTATTTGACTTCTCAAAATGAATATTCCATAGTTATCTTTTTTTTTTTTTAAACCCTTACCTTCCATCTTAGAATCAATACATCTTCAAGGGGGAATGTAGGTAGCTCAGGGGATAGAAAGGTAGCCCTGGAGATGGGAAGTCCTAGGTTCAAATCTGACCTCAGATACTTCCTAGCTGTGTGACCCTTGGCAAGTCACTTAAGCCCCATTGCCTAGATTTTATCATTCTTCTTTCTTGGAACCAATACATAGTATTGATTCTAAGACAGAAGGTAAGGTTTGAAAAAAATCAACATATTCAAAACAGTTCATTATCTTCTCCATCAAACCCTTTCCTCTTCCTAATTTCCCTATTCCTGTGGAGGGCACCACCAATACTCTCAGACACCCAAGCTCACAACCTAAATTTTATACCCACATCCTTACTATTTCTCAAATCCCCTCTCCCCATTCAATCTGATAATAATTGGTATCAATTCCATTTTCATAATATCTCTCATATATGCATCCTTGTCTCCACAGCCACCACTATAGTGCAAGTCCTCATCAATTTGTGCTTGAACTATTGTATTCATTTTCTTGTTGCCTCAAGTTTCTCCCAACTCCAATCAACCTCTGTTTTCACTTTCTGGGAGAAGTCTTTCCTCAGTGTTATTGCCTTTGCTCTAATATTATCATCAATGTATCCTGTGTATACTTTGTCTTATTTAGTACTGGATTTTATATTTTATCTCCCTCACTAGACTGTTCAGGACACTGGAGGACAATGATTGTTTTTGCCTTTCTTTGATTCCTTAGGCTTTAGCATAGTGGCTGACCCAAAATGTGTGCTTTACAAAAGTTTGACTTGCCTTGCCTCTGTGCTGGGACCAGTGGGGTACAAAGATAATACTGTGCTAGTGCCTACTCTGTTCTACCAGGATGGCCACAAGTAGAGAAGAGAAGATGAGAGTGAAGGAAAAGCACTTACTCCATATCTATCCCCTCAGCCCAAAGATGAAACTCCCTGAAAAATTATATACCCATATTGAACAGTACACTTTCTGCCACTCCTTTTGTCAAATAAGACAGAAAGATTTTTTTGGTCATAGAATCTTTTTGTCCCCAAGTTTAAATTTGTTTGTTTCATTAAATTTCCAGTTGTATTTCACTAACTCCCTTCTCTCCCAGCCCTAGAGAAAGCATCATTTGATATATATATATATTTAATGAAGTATATATATATATACAAGCATGCATATATATATTTTATATATCACATATGTTCCTATTTATCAGTTCTTTTTCTGGAGATAGTTATTCACAGTTGTTCTTCAATCAACATTCTATTGCTGTATATAATGTTTCCTTGGCTCTGCCCATTTTGCTCTTCAACAGGCACCTCAGAAGCCACCACTTCCTATTCCTACTTGAAAAAAAATATTTTCTCAGGTTCTTCCACCTTTGCTTTAAAAACTCCACTGAAGGAGAACCCACTATTTTCAATTGTAGCAAGATGGTGGTTTTAGAAATTCTTCCTAAGCATCCTTCATTGCTTCTTACTTTTTCAAGAATATCTATGAATACTTTGCCACTCAGAAGAGGAATGGTCTTCTTTCATGAACATTAACATAGTCATAGAATTTATGAATAAATTCTTGCAACATGTCAATTACGTCTTCTCCCTTTCCCTCCCCTTTCCTCTCCTCTGTTTCTCTCCCTCTTTCCCTCCCTCTTTCTCTCCCTTTCTCTCTCTCTCTCCTTCCTTCCTTCCT